>NC_084964.1:10174853-10499853 GCF_949316205.1 Platichthys flesus | reverse complement strand
TTTTTTTATCAACTTCGGAGCATCATCTACGTATATAGCTCTTTTTTTCATCCTGAGATATTTGTATATTTCTGTTTGTCATGTGTTTAGCAATATCAACATTCCTGTTGTATTCTCACATGGGCCCCTTCAGGACATTTTACTGTGCAACTAACTCGGACATATGTGCTCGCAAACAACAGCCCCTCTGGGAATTTCCAGGAAGATGAAAACTGGAATTCAGTGTATGTGTGAGAGCAGCGTGAGACACCTGATGGATTCTATTTTAACTTGCTAGGGTCGTCTGTAGCTTTTAGCAAATAAACTGTCTCAATGAAAACAGTATGGAGTGACCTGGTAGCTGAACAGAAATGAGTCAGATCACAAAAAAAAGTAACATATAAAAACCCTAATCAAACCCACATGAGTAGTAGAAGTTGTTATCTTCCTGTCATACTGCGAGAAGAGCAAACCCAGATATCTGAACTTTTACCACCTATGAGCAAACCCGATCTACAGAAACACAAGGACGCAGTTAATAGTATTTACAGTTTTCAACAGTGAACTGGCCACAGCTCTCGAAAACAATATCCCAGTCTTCCCAGTTGTTTATCATCCTTCTCCATGCCTTACAGGCGTCTCTTGGTGTGCTGCATGAACACAGCCACTGCTTGCTTTGAATAAAGCCATCTCATCTTCTCCCTCCCCACGAGCTCCCCTCTCTTGTGCCTTTTACCTCACTGAGCACCATGGGAAAATAATCTAGGAACCTGAAAACAATGTTGAGCCGAACAACCGTGGGGCTAAAATGAGCCGCTGCCAATTGACTCAGTTCAAACACAGCACTTTGAATTGGATCATTATGTGAAACTGTCAGACGAGGGAATCCAAGGAGAAATGAGAATCATGGCAGCGTCACAGTTTATCTTAGCATTTATTTCAACACCTTAGTTGTATCTCTATCAACTTTTATACTGTTTTAGTTAAAACAAAACTTTATATATATATATAATTTATATATATACCTTTTTATCTCTGCATACTTACACTCATACTGCATGAAGTCATATTCATAATGCATTTTGCTAGACCTAAAATACTCTTTAATTCATAGCATGTTATGCTTTCTACACTACTGCTCAGTCCTTCCACTTCTCTGGAATAGCATCCATCGGGTAACAGAGTCGTTATTTGTATACTCACATAGAGAGAATATACATTAAATAACGTGTCAGCTTCACCGGAGAGCAGTAGAGAAAGCATTGACTGAAAACCCCAAATTAAAACATAAACCAAACAAAGCTTCAAAGAATTTGTCCACACTATCTGGAGGACAGGGATTCTTAAAAATGATTAAATACTTAATAATATTATCTTTATTATACTATATTTTTTATCATTGTCATCATCATCATTACATATAGATCTATAAATGATGTGTTGAATTCTCTGCAAGGAACGGCTAAACTGGCATGTTAAAAAAAGAAATGCAGGGTATTCATGTTCACCTCTATGAAACATATACAGTTTTGACTTTGGAAAAAATAACATGTTTTTTTTAAAGTGGGTCAGAGTGTTTTCTTTTGAAGGGTTATGTGTGAAACAGGGAAACATGGGATTGTCAACTGGTGAGAAAAGACTTGTTCGCTGACTGTTATAAATATGTTTTGGAAAAGGCCTTAGAAATCGAAAAAGGTGAAGGTCAGGGGAAGCATTTAGCCACCGACGCAGGCCAACGAACACGCACGCACAAAATCAGACACACACAGACTCACAGGGGCTGAAGGTTGAGGAAGTCAGGCAGACAGAGTAGCCGTAAAAAGCCCTTTTTGATCACCTGCTGTGTGAGAGAGAGAGCGCTCAACATTATGGCATCAGAGAGGATGGATCCATCCCTTGACCTGTGCTATGGCCGTGAACGCCCATTAAGTCAAAAGAGCGATTTGCAGCTTGAAGTCACATGCAGACCTGTTTCAGATGCTCTCAAATACTGTCTCTCCTTTCTAGAGAATGATTAGGAAAATAAAAGCAGCACATTTCCTACCAACAGTGTATCAACATCTGTATGCCCTCATTATTCATACCTTCACTTCAACAGTTTAAAATACCCTGACCTGTTTGAAATGAATGATTGCGATCAGCACTTAGTACAAAACAAATGGTTCTACTAATAGTGAATCCAGTTTAACATGTAAGATATATTTAGTGCTCGCAAAGTACGTACATACAAAGCCTACTGGGGGAATCCTTTGGGGGTATATGGCAAATATATATATATAAAAAGAATACTATTGTTGTCTATCATTTTCCTCTAGCATCATTTACAAACAAAACCCCTTTATCTCATATTCTGACTTTGGCTGCAGTACTCACACCCATATGCTTAAAGCTACAAAACTGATGTCACGATGTGGCTCTAATGTTTCTCTTTTCACCAGAAAACAACACTTTATAGGGGTTCACCCTTTAAGATGCACCTTTTCAACTTTTCTTCGAACACAGACATAAGTTTTGTCAGTGCTGCTGAGCCGCAGACGGTGCGAAAGTCCATCGGTGCACTCGATGTGAGCGTACTTGTCTTTTACAGCACAAAACGGTGTGTTAATTAAATGCCTGTCCATCAAAAGTTTTACAGAATCCTTCAGTTGGAGAGCGTTGTTTTCGTGTACTCTTCATTTCTTCGTACCCTTCCTTGACCAGAAATCCACAAGTTTCACAACAATAGTCTTTACATGTGAAGCAAATTCTAAACAGCCTCCCCCCCCACACACACATGTCCAGAACTGTCTTAATTCAGCCTGTTGATGTCCACTGTTCAGTCTCTCCCCTTCGCTCTCTCAGTCTGTGTCTCGGGGAGAAGTAGTGAGATGAAAAGGAGAAGAGAGCCGCCTGGGAAGAGAGGGAGGGCAAATCAAAGAATAAGAATGGGCGGAAATGAAATAAAGATGAAGCAGACTAAATAAGGTTGATAAAACAGATTAATAAAGAGAGAGAAAGGGATGGAGGGAAGATGGAATAACTTATCAAATTATATGCATCGAATGAACAAAGAGGGAAGGTCCAGCTATGGAAGGAATGAGACACTTTGACTTTCCTTCACCTTCCTTTTTGACATTGTGATCCCGTTGCCTCTATGTGTTCCAGAGTCTAGTGGTCCTCCCTCACCTGTCAGTGAGTTTCTTCAGTGCCCTCTCGATGTTCATTCGGTGTCCCACTCGTGTCACTCCCAGGTCCAAGAAGTCGTCCTTGGTGAGCGAAGGCAGATGCGATCCATCAATCTCATTGTCTATAAAACGCTCCCTGTGTTCACTCAGGTTTAGATAAGCCAGCCAGTCTGCAACGTCATACTTGGTCCAGAAGGGCAGGGGTTTGACGGCAAAGGGTTTGGCTGGTGGAGGAGGGGTGAGATGGGGATAGTTGAGACAAGACGGGCTGAGGGGCAAATGCATTGGGGAGGAGGCTCCAGAGAGAAAGTGGGTGGGGGAGAGAGAGCGGGAGACAAGTAGGGGATTTTGGCTTGGAACGCCGGCTGGGGAGTACAATGGAGATGTTGAGGCCTGGTAGGTGTCTCCTAGAGGGAGGCCAGGTGAAGGAGGAGTGAGGGGCCCGGGAAAGTCAAACGGGTTGTTGTAGACAGGTGTAGTGGGAAGTATGGGGAGCGAGGTGGGCCTAGGCGGGGTGGGGTTTGGTTGTTCGGTGTTATAGATGAGAGGGCTTGGAGCACGGCGCCGAGAGACGGAGGACCGCATCTCCTTAGTGGGACTGCACTGGAAATCAAAAGTCTGTCTACGGAACTTGGAGCGATGCTTCGGCGATGTTGGGTATGGGCAGTAGGTCGGGGAATGGGGAGGGTGGGAAAGAACCGGAGATGTAGGCATTTGTGGGGAAGGGGATCGGGTCCAACTCCGCTGAACTGGTACTTGATGAGTAGGGGACATAGTAGGGGTGGCCGAAAGGTTGGGTGTCAGAATCTGACGGTGCTGTGGGGAGTAGGTGGGTAATGGCGAGGTGGAGCGGCCGGTGGGGGGGCTGTTATACGCATCAGTAAAATCTGCTGAATACCTGAAAGACACAAAAATGCACCTGTGAATATAAAATTCTTACAACAGATAAAAACAGATATAAAAACTGTCAAATTGTGTACAACAAACACACCTATGCATGGTGGGTGATTTTGGAGTGTGGCTCCAGTCATCCATGCTCTTCATGGTACTCATCTGTTGCAGCTTGGAGCTTAGTTCAGTGATGATGCTGGCCTTCACACCAGAAAGAGGTGAGTGCAGCCTGCGGCCCTCCAAGACCATTCCACCTCTTTGGACTCCTCCACCTTGCTCATGCTCCTCGACCTCACCCCAGGCAACCGACCGGGTGTCAATAGGTCTTTCTAAGCAGGCGGCCAGAGCTGTGCTAAAGCCATCTTCCATTTTGGATCGACTCTGCTTAAGCTTCCTCTCATCTATGAGAGCTTCATCTAACCTGGCGTCCTCTAGGTTGCTTTGTCTGTGCAACTGCAGTGGAGCAGGGTTGGTGCTGTTCTGCCTGCGTAGTGCTACAGACTGGCCCCTCCCTCCTCCGTCCTTGTAATGAGTCATCTTTGGAAACACAGGGTTTGCCAGTTTGGCACTGTGCACCTCAAATGTTTGCCCACCTGAGTAGGTTGTACAGGGATCCTGATGTTCGCTACTTTTCTCCATCTCTCCTCCTCGCCCGTCTCCTCCAACCCCTCCCCTCTCTCCTCTCAAACCAATTAGTCCCAGCATTTCTAAATGGTGGTCGCTGCTGCTGTGACTGTCCAGCTCCTCAATCCCCGAATCCACCACACCATCTTGCCAGTCTCCGCTCCTGGATATAATATTGGTGTGGTGAGTGTGGTCTGCAGCTTTTCCCCCGGCGGTGAGGCCAGCCTTGGGCCCAGCCAGGCCGATGCTGTAGTCAGAGGATGCATGTGAGGTTGTAGTGGTGGCGGCAACAGTGGCTGTCATGGTTGTGGTAGCATATGTCATGGTGGGGGTTAGGGCAGCCGTACCTCTGTCCTGGGAAATAGTGTGGCCACCAACTGAGGGGTCGTTAACGCCACTGTAATAGGCATGAGAATGGGACATAGGCTGAGGTCTGTGTAGTGAAGGAGGCAGAGCAGCATTAGAGGTGGTGGTAGTATTGGACGAAGGGGGGAATATCTGAGGGGATGGATAAGCTGGAGAGAGAGCTGACTGTGTGAGGTTGGCTACCTCGCTGTCATAGGAGGTAAGGCTGGAGGTAGCAGAGTCACCACCCTGTGAAGAGGACTGGGGAACATTTGAGGGCTTGGGAGATGGAAGAGGTGGTGGGGCAGGTGGAGCAACAGCAGCAGAGTGTTGACTTGGGTGTTGACTTGGGTGTTGATGGCGCTGAGTAAACTCCTGGCTTCTCTCTCTTTTACCATTAGCAAATTGTATAGGAGGGGGCAAGGGATCAGCAAAAACAAACTCATCATCTGCGTCTATTGACGGAGCTGGTGGGGGGAGAACCATCAGTCCTAGACCTCCACCCGACCCTGCTCTTACATCTCCCATAGCTTGATCTGTCTGTGCTTGGGCTGTGGGGACAGTGTACTGAGGGATGTAGCTGGTGTTTGAAGTGCTGTCCATCTGCAGAAAGGAAGGTCTGCGGGGGGCAGGTTGAGCCGGAGGTGGAGGAGGCTGCATGGATGAAGCAGGTCTGCTGTCGTACAACTCCTTTTCTCTTTCTCTCTCCCTGGGACTCTGTGGGTAATACTGGGTTGAATATTGATTGGTTCTGTCCTCTGAAAAGCGAACTCGAAGACCCTCTCTGGGCCCTCCTTCCTTTTCTCTCTCAGTCCTATCCCCACTTCCTCCTCCCAAACGTAATATCCTTGGTGACTGTGGCCGGCTCAGAGATGCAGGCGAGGTGGTGGTGGAGCTTAGTTGGAGCGACACAGGTGAAGTGTAGGTTGATTGCGTGGGGGTTGCAAAAAGGGAAGAAGCTGGGGTCTGAGCAGGGGTTGGGAATGCTCCCACAGTGGACATCTGCCGACCAAAGTGTCTGTCCTCTCGGCGTGTCCGGCGGTCATCTTTTAAGGCTCTTTCTCTTGCAGCTAGGGCCAGGCCAAGCGGTGATGAAGGATCGAGAACTTTTCCTGTAAGCGGATGGATGAAAGTAGTAGTTGGCTGAGCGCCGTACACCGAGGGAGCAGACTTGGGCTGTCCATCCTGACCAAGCACAGGGGAGGAATACTCAGGCAGGCCAAAGGCTGGGGGCATGCTGCTGGAATAGTTGACGTAGTTGTCTCCAGAAAACATGCCCTCATCTATAGACTTCGAGGGCCGGAGTCGAGGCATGGGTACATCCACTTGTGAGCCCTGCAGAGGCTGAATTCTTACCCCTAGGGCTCCTCCTCCATCTCCTGCTCCTCCTCCTGCCTCTCCTTGAATATCCTCCTCAGATGATAGGAAGAAAGAAGCGCTCTTTCTTCTCATATCTCGAAAACGTTCTCTTTCCCTGCGTGCTCCTCCTCCTCCCCCAAAGGCTGTACCAAAAATTGAAGTGTAATCCAAGTTTTCCAGGTTTTGATGTGAGGAAACAGAGGGGGCGACAGTTGACGAAGGCAAGGGAGAGGATGTCGGGGGCTGAGGTGGTGAGGAGGTGAGAGGTGATGGTAGACTGGTGTTGGGGATGTCTGGGGTTGCATCAGCTGAGGTGTGGTCGACTACATCCTGGGAGGCGTCAGCTTCCATGCTGCTTCCCTGGCTGCTACGGCCACTGCTGCTTGTTGAGGGCGCTTTGACGATAATGGTAGGAATGGGGATCGAACTCTTCTCTTTTGCAGCAGCTCCTTTACCTCTTTGTTGTCGCAGCCCGTCTTCCACTTTTGACTGCT
The DNA here is from genome assembly GCF_949316205.1 of Platichthys flesus. NCBI lineage: Eukaryota > Metazoa > Chordata > Actinopteri > Pleuronectiformes > Pleuronectidae > Platichthys > Platichthys flesus. Next base: position 10,492,997 of record NC_084964.1, on the reverse strand, counting down.
TCATCAAAGCCCCTCGACCACCCCTTCTGGCTCCGCCCCTGCCAACTCCTCCACCCTGCTCCCGGTTGGCGGTGTGCGCTTGATGTTGCGGTGCCTGTGGGGCCTTAGGTTTAGCGCTTGTTGGTGGCGTAGCGCTGCTATAGCCTCTCCGTAACCCTCCCATCTTGCCACCACCTCTCTTGGATGCCTCCGGTCCCTCCGATTGTCTCCTGAGAGTAGGGACCTGCTGATTCATCCCACCAGTGCCTCCCCTCTCCCAGCCAGCTTGAGTAGAGTGCCCTGGCTGGGAGTGGGCCTGGTAGTGGGCTTGAGATACAGGGGGTATGGGCATAGCAGGCCCTCTCCCAGGATGAGGGCCTGCAGATAAAGGTGGTTCTGGAGCAGATGTGTTTGGGGGTGGGGGGATTTCCTCCGGTCCCGGCACTGACAGGCTGCGAGCCAGCTTCATAGCAGGGGGGTGTAAGTACTGCCTCTCCTCCTCGGTTATACCTGAGGACACAGAAACAGGCAGTTACAAACAGACACGTATACACTGAGCAGGCAGAAATCTTTTCAGAATAATTGCCGTTACCAATAGATTTTTGACGCATCATGACTGCATGCTGAGGACCGTGGCCTGGTTGAAAATGAGCTTGGTTGTAGCCGAAACCTGGTCCTTGCTGCACCATGCTCATGGCTGACTGCTGCTCATACGGTTGCTTCAGGCGTCGAAACAAGGCAGCAAAAGAGAATTGCAAAGGAAGGAGGGAGTAAAGGAACAAAAGGAAACATTAACTCAAATATAATCATATAAAAATAATGCTGGCTGTTGAGCTGATATTGATTTCAATACAGTAAAATGCAATGCAGCAAAACCAGTATTAGTGTATCAAGCAACAGAGCAGAGATGAATGGACACAGGCTGACTCACAGTTAAAAAAACGTTTTGATGTGGGTGGTCCATTGTCAATCATTGTCTCTAGGGCAGGACAACACACAGGGCTAAAAACAAGCTAAAGACCAAGCTGATTTATACATAGGAATCATTAGTCACTTCCATGACTCAACATGTGCTGCATCCTGAGCAGTGTTGTTTATCTGAATCTGATACTGCTGGACTAGGAGAGAGTTGTTCAGTATTTGATAATATCTTGTACGTTACAGTGAAAGAGTGTCTAAGATGGGAGCAAGATGTTTTGGTATAATCATCCTTAATAGGACAATTTCCTTCCAATTCCCAACAATACCTCATTGGAGACATTGGGAACAATGCTCTTGCTCCGGTCCCTCTTGCCTCCATGACCCCTCTGGCCCTGGTTGTCTGGTGTAATAGTGTGTTGGGCAGCAGCCAAGATTTCATCCAGTTTATCTAAAACAAAGACGGAACAGGGCCAGGCCAGAGGAGAAAGGTAAAGAGTTAGTAAGAAGGAACGTAAAGGGAGAAAATATGAATAGGAGGATTTCAGTGAGCCCCCTCCCGTCCCCTCAAGGTGTAAATCACTGTGCTACAGTAGGACAAGAGCAGGGAGAGTGATTCCTTACTTAGTGCCATCTGATAGACTGTCCTTTTCTTATCAGGAACCTGAGAGGACTCGTAATCTGAAAAAAAGAGGAGGAGAAGGGAGCATCAAACAGGCTGACTTTTAATTAAAGCTCAGGGGCTGATTGGGGCAGTGATAAAGGCTGATGCTCACCTGCTTTCTTTTTCCATGGAGAGGCAGCTGTAGCATGCATAATTTGGGAAACAGAAAATTAGGTGTGACTAGAATTGCTCTGCATGTGTATAAAGGAGATAAAAGGATGAAGTACATACTCAGACACATGTGATGGTGTGAACGCTGATGTGATGAGAGGGAAGGTGATGGGGACAGACATGATAATAAGATTAGATAAATCTAGGATTCTCCCACCTTTCTCCACTGTATGCAGCACATGTGGTTCAGAGGGGGGGGGAAGCAAAGCAATTGGTGATTGATGGCATCAGGCAAGTGGCATTTAACAACGTGTAATTGCTTTTATATCACGTAACTTTATGGTTTAATTATCACCAGGTATATTATTAAAAGTGCCATTGAATCAAATGACTACTTCCACATCAAACTAGTGCTAATGAAAAAAATGAAAAACGCACCCACACATCATTCTCTTGGCTTTCTGCATCAACTCCGTAAATATTTAATGCTGTGTTTTCCTAATAGTGCCATAGTACTGTCATCCTGCAGAGGAGCAACTAACCCATCAAAAATAGGCTTTTTTTACTTTGCCCCCCCTCACCAATAAATATAAAAAGCATACAACAGTGGGGGGACATACATTTCATCTCTTTCGCATATGTTCTATCCTGTTTTATGCTCCTTTTTATATGTTTCTTTCTGTCTAAACTCTCCTAGGTCATCTTACCCATGTCTTCCAGCTCTGATGTCATTGACTTGGAGCGCAGGGCAATGGCAGGAGGAGTCAGTCTCTTCGTCTGCTGTGGGGCTGCCAAGGGAAGCCAGCCAAATGCAGACTTAATGTTTAGTATTCTTGTGTAAACATTAAGTCACCAAAGACAACCTCACTGCAAAAGGCTTTTAGGGTGAAGTAAACATGGTAACAGCTTTATCGTCACATCAGAAACACATGACAAAGTTTTAGGAAACTTTGACCCCCCCTACCCTTCTTCCGGGTGGTATCCTCCAGCTCAGGATTCCGAGCAACCATCACAACTTTCACCATGAGGCTGTTGCCCCCCTGGCGGATCATGTTGACCACCTGCCGGTGGCCAACCTTCACCACATTTTGGCCGTTGACCTGACAGACACAGAAACAAAGAACAACTGAAGGATTCAGAATGAGCTGTTGTGTTGCCTTCATTTCCATTTAAATGAAAAATCACAATAACAGAGACACCACATGCCATGTCATCGAGGGTTAACTTGTTTTCAGTGGTTGGTCTTAGGCATAAAATGATGAATTTTACGACTTAGCTTAGCTTTGGATAGGTGCACCAGCAATTCAGACAGCGACTAAAGTACAAAGGCTCGGGCAGCTACATAAGTGAGTCATATTAGGTTGAATACCAATTAGCTTTATGTGTCAGATTTAATAGAGGTTTGACGATTTCGATTTTTAGAACCGACATTTCAAGGCAACATCTGGGACTTTTAAAGGCAAAAAATGGTCGAGAGTTGCTGCGTCAACTGCTGTTGCTTTGACAGGGAGGAAGAGTAATAACAAATACAGTAGTTCCTCAACAACTCACATAAAAATTCACTACATAAGGTTATGTTTTTATATTTAAAAACATGATAAACACTACAGTCTGAAAAAATACCACTGAATAAACTATAACACATCCACCCAGAAGATTTTCATATTTAAAGATTTGCCTCTTTGGTTCAGTGCATCCATAAAGGGTGAGTGTAGTTAATGTGTTTTTTTCATGTGCCCACTTTTGAGCCTCTTAAAAGGAACATAGCTGCACATGTTACATTCAGAACACGTCAGTGGAGAAAGCACTGGTGATATGATTTTTTAATACGCGTGTGGAACATCTCACTCTAAATGTGGTCTGGTGCATAGTGTAGCTTGTTGCATAATCATCCATTTAAGCTCTGTGAGTTGGAAAAAATGTGTACGCCAGCTCTCGTTCCACCAAGGAACTCTTCCTTCTGGCGAGGCCGTGTTGTAATTAAAAAAGTTCTGTGTGTGTTTCAGTCCAAAATGTATCCTGTTCTTACCTCGATGAGGAAATCCCCCATCCTCAGGCCCGCCCTCCACGCCACACCCCCTTCATCGACTGACTCCAGGTACTGCAGCGCGGGAAACGCTGGCGTTGGAGTGAACTCCTCTATGGGAGTCTGAGCTGGGGAGGATAAGAAAAAAAGGATGAGAATGAGCGGACACAGAGGAGAGAAAAAGAGAGAGGGATAGAAAGATTACAGAGGGAGAAAACGAGCAAGTGAGAGGGACAAATCTATAAAGGCAGAGGAATGTGGTGAATGTTGAATAAGAAGCTCACCTTTGGCTCCCCTGAGCACAAAGCCAAAGCCCTCATTGTCTTTCTTCTGTAGGAGCACTGTCTTTTCCTTAATGATGTAGTCACTTAGAGGGAGGAAAGAGGGAGGAGAAGAGAGGGGGTAAAACATGTAGAGAGACAGGGAGAAAAGGAGAGAGAATTGGAGAGGAAGAGAGCTATATGACTTCTCTAGCTGAATCACAAAAGCGTATTGTCATGCAAATAAAGCATCTATTAAACAGCTATACCGCGTGACATTATGAAAAATCATACTGCAGCAAATACAGGTTGGCTTGAGAATGTCACAAAGAGCGCTGGTGCACAAAAATGGTCGATGGCAGGGACACAGTTATTGTCACAATGGGCGGAAGTGTACATGAGATGATGCTCCACACAATGGACTAATCCAGCTCCAGCTGACGAGCACTGGGCCAGGGCACATTAGAAAATTGTGCACATACACATCACTGATAATGGAAACTTCCAAATTCACCTAAATCGCTGTATTAGTTTCACTGCCTCTGGCAGCTTTTTGCGAGGATACCGCTTTACTGACTCCAGCACATCTATACCGGTCCTACATGACACGTCAATTTATGTACAAGAACAAGTTGGACAGGCCTCTCCTCTCCCGCCATAAACAGCTCCTCTCGCTCAGAGACTGTGAACGTGGAGAGCAGGCCAGAAACGGCGATCACAGACATTTCTCCATCTTGTTACGAGACAGTTGGAGTAGTGTATCGGCTGGCCCCGCACACTCCTTCATTATTCTAATATCAGGACTGCGATTTTTGGCCAAGCTGCTTTACAACCCTCCATCTAATACGGGACTGTTTGAATTGACTCCGAACACACGGCCACATCTCATGACTCATTTCTGGCCTCGACTTTCTAACAATGTCATTTCACCCTGGTTCTGTTGGAGAGCCCGGGGCTTTAGCGGAGCTGTGTGATTTAACAGGAATTTAGGATATTTCTTTTTCCTGGGCAGCTCATTTCTGTGTTAGCTGGTGCTCATCAGCGTAACCCGAATTGACACTCTAACTCTAATCAAATGAAAGGATTTGATTTCCCAGAATGGCTGAACGAGGGACCAGGGCAAGTGGCCTGGTTAGAGAGTTGCCTTTATATACAGCAAAGGCTTGACTGGTAAAAAAGTGCATCAAAATCACAGGATATACTCAAGGACATAATTTACAATGGACAGTCTGTTTTTATGCCTCCCTCTTTTAAATCAGGAAGTTGGAATTAAAGCACAGACAGCAACTTTATTCACCATAAAATAGCAGTTTCAAATTTATTTTGAAGCACACTGACTTGTAAAAAGGGAGAATGGTTTGTCTCACGAGAGTAATGCCAAACTGTACATTAGTTAAGAGGACTGAGAAGTAACGTAAAACCAGCGTTTATCTCCGATATTCAAAAAAAAAACTTTAGAAAAATTAAGAATTCTAGCCAGAGATTGATTTATTTGTTACCGGAGCAGCTCTTCTCGGGATCCGGGAGTAATATCCACTGTTCAGTTGTGTTTCAGTTCAGTGTGTTGGACTTTGCAGCCAGAGCTCCAGGCAAAACATTGATAGGGTTTTTTTTCTACAAGAAAAACCACTTAATCGCTCAGACACGGAGGCCAATGGAATTAACCACCACGCGTGGCTGCAGGGGGTGCTGTTGCTCAGTCGCATGGCATTGCTTTAATTGTGCCAGGCATCGCTTTCTAACTTCTTGAGTCCACACACACACAAACTCTGCCTCCTTCGTTGGCGTCAGCTGATCTGAGAACCACACTCTGGCACTAAATTGAATCGTAATGCCTCTAAACCCAATGTAAACACAATCATTTGATTTGCAGCCTGGCAGCCACTCGTCGGGGTAACTCGGCCATGAAACCACTTAGTCCAAAATAAATCAATGTATCTTTTAAGAGAACCACTGTGATATTTTGATTGTAGGTTTCTGGCAGCAAACACCATCACTCCAGCTTGACCGACGTGTATACTGATGCTAAAATAACATTAAAACAGTGGAAAAAAATGTCTGCACCGTCTCCTACAGCACAACCACAACGAGCCCTCGTGTATTTAATCCAACGGAGCATCAATAAACAAAGTTGTGGTTCTGGAGTCACCGAGGTACAGCGGAGTCACGAGCGTCGGCCTCCAGGCCTGAACATCCAGACTTCGACACCAAGCCGCAACTTTAGCACTGAACAGACGACCGCTAGATTCCCCTACTGAGGTCCGTCCCTCGTGTGTTCTCCATCAATGTTACTGTTTCGCCAACGCACAGCCGCCTTCCAGCCATCTGCTCCTCACACCTCATTCCTTTTTCTCTCACCCTGGCCTCCATCATGCTTTCCCTTTCTGAGGATCAAAGTAACGTCGAGTGGGTGGACCGATCCATCCACTTCTATCAGGGGGGAAACATGGCAGGTGGCTCCAAGTTGCCGGTTTGCAGTAATTCACCTGGTTCACTTAACATGCATGAAAGTGTTCACCCGTCACCACATCAATCACTGTGGCCAATTAGAAGCATAAAAAGCACCAACGTCCGTGTTTAATCTCCATTGGCTGCAGGAGCCGCTCGCTCTGAACTGGCCGCAGTAGAGCTGTGAGCCTACTAGAGAGCAGAGTTATTATGTACCCTACTGAGTCATCCTCTCTTCCAGCTACAATTACTGAGAAAAAGGCAACTTTTTAACCATTAACCTTCTGAACGCACACAAAGAGGGACTGGTTATGTGGGGACAATACCCAGACACCTCAAATGACAGATGTTAGTGTTGATGGAGCGAGGGATGAGCGGCGCATACACACACATACTGTACGTACAGGAGAGATACTCCCACAGCAATCAGGCACGGTGACGTATACACTTATATGTGAAAACCACATATATGTGTTATTCGCTGCTTACAGTCCTGTGCACGCACACATGTAAGGGCAAAAATGCATGCAGACACCGAGACATACACAGAAATGACAGGTACCTCAATAAGGACTGACAAACTGCACTCTTACCACTCATTGACTCATTCACATTCATCCTTCTGTACAGTCACAATGCCTCACATTATTAATGACACACCGGGATACATGAAAAATGACAAGATGTGACAGCAGCATTTTAAAGCAGCAGCGAGCAATGGGAAGTCCTGGTGAATGAAGAATATCTGCTTAAAGAAAGCATGACTCAAAGAGAATGAAATACACCCACACTGTCTGACTGAAATGCATCAATATGTACTCCCTTTCACGCACTGACACACACACACACATTCAGAGACACACCGGAGGAAGACACAGAAATAAACATGCTGCAGAGTCTCCATTCAATAGCCACTGCCGTCCCACCGATATTCACACGCACAGGGAAAAATACAGACTTAAGACGGACACACGGATACACACACGCCGATCAAGAGACACACACGCACAGAACAGATAGCTTATTAGTCTGTCTTTGAAAAGGCACGGCCTCTCAATAGCATCATCTACCTCTCCCCTCTCTCCATTGTCCTCTCCTCACATCCATAGCCAGCCAATGAATGAGGAAACAGCCGCTACCTGTAAATGAACCACACGCTCCTGTTTCTGGGGCCCAGTGACGGCCACGAAGAAGAGAGGGAGAGAGAGAAATCTCTCTCTCCGCATCCCCCCATTGCCATGTCCCCCCCCCCTCCTCTATCTCGCGCGCTCTCCACCACCTCCCTCCTCTCTCCTCCCGCCTCCCTCCTCCTCACGGTCTTCCAGCGAGAGCTCAGCCGGAGAGAGCCGCGAGAGTGGAGGAGAGAGGTGGGGAACGAGAGAGGATGGAGAGAATGTGCTGCTGTGCACCCCACATGCATCAGACGAGGGGAAAGACAATGTCAAAGATGAAGCGCGTGCGAGAGAGACACAGAATACCGGCGATCATCACAACTGGGGGAGTGTGTACTGTATAGTCTGTGCGTGCGCCGGCGGATGACAGGGAGAGGGTTTGGTTGCGACACCGTGGAGATGGAGAGATGAATTTGCTGGGTGGGGATGCGGGGGATGGGTATAACTGTAAGGCAAGAGAGAGGATAGAGAGAGAGAGACAGAGAGCCCATCCACTGACTGGTGTTTCAAAGATATACTAACAGCTGATTTCCACCCTGGATTTACTCTCTCTCTCTCTCAGACACACACACAACACACACACACACAGAGAGACACACACTTGCCAACTTTCATCTCGCCCCCTCCTTTCCTCTAAAGCAGATCTGTCATCACCACCCAGGCTAACAAACACTCTGCCACTCTTTCTGTCTCTCTCTGAAATAGTAATTGACATTCTCCCAAATGCCGAGCCGCAGCGAGGGAACATGCACCAGATCACCTTGCTCTTAATTGAGCACCACTTCACCACAGTGCTGCAATTACGCTCTGCCAACTTAACACAGGTAACGCAACCCCAGTGGCCACTTTTTCCATTTAGAAGGCAAGCGCGGCTGCATTAAGGCAAATCCCTTTTCTGAATGAGAGTGAGGGCTGCTCAGCACAAGGGTAATGCAAAAAAAAAACCTTGGGTGGCCACTGCAAAGTCCTTCTCAGTAGCCATGGGATATAACCAGTGCCTGCTGCTTTCAGCCTCCATATGACTCATCAGGAGAGTGATGTATGTACATGGAAGGACACATGCACATTAGCACTCGGACAAACATGCACAAGCGTCGTGCAGCACCTGCCCTGGGCTGGGCCGAACTGCGACTTTCGACAGATGTCATGGAGGAGAGAACCCCAACCCAACCTTTCATTAAGCCATTGTTGTGCTCAGTGTAAACAGGCAGCACGACGAGAGAGGAGATGGAAGCGACAAGCCTGTTTGTCCGGGGGAGCCAAAAGGGGGCAGAGCCGAACGTGACATGGCTGCTCTTTAGGCTTCCTGCAGCGACGTGCCCACAGAACAAAACAATAGAGATGGGACGCTGTTCAGGATCTGAACAAATCAGATGCGTAAAGCGCAGAGGACGACTTGAAAGCAAGGGAAACGAGTGACCATGGACACACACACACACACACACACGCGCACACACGCACACGCACACGAAGATCCTCATACCCACAAAACAACTGTGTGTCATCTTCTTCAATCACCTTGAGGCCTCACAGTCTTAGCTCACAGCTCAGTTGCTGCCCACACTGGCAATCTACATCAGACGCTGCAGCCAATCAGCTTTATTCTTTTTTCCCTTTTTTTTATCATTATATTTGTCCAATTGCTCAACTTCTCCGGTAAGTCCGGCCTCCTCCCACAGTCCAAAGACATGCAGATTGCTGGAGACTATACGTTTGTGTGAATGTGAGCGTGAGTGGTTGTTTGTCTCTTTACGTCCGTAGTGCCAAGTGCTGGCGATCTGTTCAAGTTGTCCCCCACCTTTCACCCAATGTTAGCCCTCCGTCGGACCCCTAAAGGATGAGTGATATAAGGAAGGATGGATGGATGGATATAACGGTTCAGGGTTTCGTTGGGCCTGTCCCGGAATGCACTGGATCACATTGCGGACAATTTACTTGACACTTCACCAGTTTTGATCCCCTTTACGCCAGGTCGTGAGCTTCGGATCAAGCTTCCTTACCTGGGGCCGTCGGTGCCGTCGTAGGCTCCGACAGTGACGTTTCGGAAAAGCTTCCTCTTGGCTTTCTCGCTACGCGTCTCTGCAAGGCACACGGAGGCAAAACACAAGCTTGAATCAAACTTTCACCTTCCTTCATGACACCGTCCCCGTCTATGTATAGGAGCGCCACGTTCTGAGCACGAGCCTCAAGTGAATGAAGTGTAATTACACCATGTTTCTGTGTCTATAAACGTTGTGACATATGGCTTGCTTGCTGTGCGAACGGTGCAGCTGGGAAAATATGAGAAAATGGAGTGCCTGTGCTGTACATGTGCCACTGTCTGCTGCGATGAAGGGCCTGCTGGCGAACACGAGTGTGACGTGCTGGGTGTTACAGTGACTTAAAGGATAATGCCAGCCTGAGGGGGTATGTAACCCATTTTCATGTGCGCCCCCGTTCACCAATCTATGAGCAATTTAAACAATTACTATACATCTTGTTAACCTATCTCTTGATATAATAAACTTGAGGAAAACGATAAAAAATATGTCACTTATTTACTTATTTTAATCTATAAACAAGACTCAAACTGGTCAGCTACAGCGAATCTCAGAAGATTACCACAGAACCGAGAGGACTTTATAAAACAGCCCACACATTTGCCGTGAAGAGATTAATATTTTAGAATAACGTCATGAGACGAAGCTCCCACTGGATCCGTCTTACCTGATCGATTGTCTCTGGTGGGAGCCGCCACTTCTTCCACACAGTCTGAGGGGAACCAGCCAGTGCGACCTTTCACTGTTCCCTCCCAGTATCCCCCCTCTCCCACACTCAATACTGAGGCAATACACAGACAGATAAACAGATAAAAGCACATAGTTAGATGGATAGAATATCATTTTGGGAGCAAATGCAGTGTCTCTTACTCTCTGTCTGTTATACATCTTTCCTCCAACTCTCCTAGTGTGTCATTATTAACCTGTTTTATAATAACGGTGGACGATCCACTGAGAGGCTCGAGAGCTTGCTTTGTGATGACTGGATGCTGGTTCTTCTCATTTCTCTTGTTTACACTCCTCTCTTCCCTCATGTACATCTTCTCCTTGTTGATGTTTTTACAGAGTTTATCAACCTGCCCTGCAGCTGCACTGACGCTTTCGAAACATTGCCAAGATGAGGGAAAATTTAGATAAAGAAAAGTACACCCTTTAGTAAAATAGACAACTTTTGTGTGATTGTGTGAGAACAACTGTGGTGACTGATACTGCACACTTCAATGTGTTTCTTGAGCTGTAAACTAATATGACTGTTTTTAATTAAATATATTAATGATGATTTTAAAATCATATTTATAACCAAATTTATAAAAGAAAATCTGCTTTTGTGCATCTTGGACCCTGCGGGTGAAATGCTTATGCAGTGTCAATCGTTTGGGACCTCACTACCTCATAACATTTATATGCATTTCAAAAAAGTTATTGTGCGATCATTCAGAGACGTCCCCCATCCTGTCCTCTCCCTCGCCTGTCTCACACACACCGTTTGAGATTGAGGCTGAGGTTGAGGCTGAGGTGGGCCAGCAGTTCGAACAGCTTGAGACGGCCGTCAGGAAACTCCAGAGGCAAGAAGCCCTCCACTTAATGAGAACATTCTATAGCAGCAGTGTGTGTGCTGCTACTGGAGATGTTCCACATTACTAGATAACCTAGATAACTTAGATTTATCAAGCTATAATGGTATGTTGTTTAAGTGTGTGTGTGTTGAGGGGGTCAACTTTGCTGATGATATGAGCACAGTCAAAAACGGGTTACTGGCATGAACATAGATTTCCTCTGGCCAGCCTCGGCCTCCGACATATACCCCCTACTGCTCAGGAGGAACATACAGTGGAAAGTACAAATCAAATATATGGCTCCTACAATAACAATATGATTACAGATCTTACAGGGGACGACTTCCCTCATTAGTCACCTGCCAATTTGTTGATTTGGCTCCATCTCACCTTTAACTTTATCCCCTTTGCTGATTGAGAGCTCCCTGTCTCCACCAGCAGAGTGGGCGCGTGTGGCCACATACACCCGACCCGGCACCGCACTGTACATGCGCTTTATGTGACCTCCCCCGCCGCCCGCAGAGGTTGCTCTGTGGAGGGAGAACGAGAGAGAAAGAGGGAGAGTCTCTTACCGAACCAGTGAGATCAGACCGCGTTACACACTGTGGAAAACCCAAGCGAGACAAAGTAAGACGACACGCGGCTTGTCAGGTCACATCACAGACAGCCGGCGTGTTGAGTCTTACTCATCAGTCATGGCAACTGGGAGAGAGCCTGCTGCAGCAGTGTATTTACTGACAGTCTGGCAATTGATTCATATGTCATGAAGAAAGCACGAACATTTCTGCTCCGTCCTGCAAGTACAGACTCCTGTGTTGTTTATATCCAAGTTGTTGTCATTGAGCTGTGATACCTGCCCTTTTTTTTGGGGGGGGGAGGTGAATATCTCTACAACTCCGTTGCCTCGCAGAACAACAATGTACAGTGACACCACACCTAAAATATGTGACTAGCAGTTAAAAATAGTGCATAACCATGCAACTGAGACACAAATAGTAATTTCTCTGCATACAGCTGAGGGTAACTGGAAATTAGAGACGCCCCGTTGGTTGATGTCCTCACAGGACCTGGGTTAGAATAAGAGTTAAGATACTTTCATTAAGTGCAACTATGTGCAGCACTGTCTCTATCACACGTTAAGGGCACAGACATCAGGAGGAAGTTGGCGTTCAATATTTTGCCCAAGGACACTTTGGCAATCGGAACGGGGAATAACTAGAATGGAACTGCCGACCCTCTGGTTAGTGGACGACCCGCTCCATCTCCTGAGCAATGAGTTGCTTTCAGACATGCACTGAACTCTGTATAATCTCCTGAAGAAGACCCTGATGAAGATTTATGTTTTTGTGAGAGCGTCTGACCCGAGAATCTCCTGCTGCATTGTTCATGTGTGAAAGGCAAACTCCGGAGAAAGTCCAGACCCCGATGTATGGACATTCTCCGGAGTTCATGTCTGATCCTCCCCCCCACAGCTTACTTACCCCTGTCTACCTCGCGGCTGCCGGTGCCTCTCCTCTGTGTCACTTTGGCCTCCTCTCCCTCTGGATGGGGAGCGGGTCCGAGTTCTGGGACTGCTGGAGCTTCTCATGCCGATGGAGGCTCTGCGCTGGGCCTGCAGAAACACACCCAAAACGACAGAATGTCAAAAGCTGAACTATCAATTCCTGTAAGAGCCTGATAAGCAATACATTGTCAGTGATCATATCTCAGAGCAGTCAGTGGATGACCATCCACCTAATGGTCTTCAGTACCTGTCCAGGGTTGGGATTGGTTGCAGCCTTGATGGGGAGGGCCAGAGGGTCAGACTGGGTCATGGTGCTATCACTGTTAGCACGCAGTAGGTGGTGGGAATGGAGCGAGGGGAGAGGCAGTGTGTGGGCGCTCTCATTTCTTTTGGGAACAAACTTTGGCGATTCCAAAAAGGGCACTGGAGATGGAGGTGTGACGGTGAGGGGTCGGAGGTGAGGAAGGGGAGCAGGGAGGATGTGACAGGATGAAATGGTGGGAGAAATAAGGTAGATTAGGGGGAAAAGGAGATCATATAGGGGCAAAAAAAAGGCAAGTGCTGGGATTTTTTTAATATTTCAATGTTTAATAGCTCCTTCAGAAGAGGAAGTCTGGCTCGAATGCTTACCTACGTCAGAATCTTTGTGGTTTTTGATGATTTCCCCGAGTTCAAAGTGACCAGAAACTACAGCTAGCTGCAAACAGAGAAAGCAAAATGAAGTATATAGTTATTCTAGCTATTGTATTTAGTGTTATTTTTGTCGAACTATCTCTCTCTGCAATAGAATAGTTTGGTCAAAGCCATATGATGAAAAAATGATAATCGTGAATACACTTACCTGAAAGGGGGTCTGACCATGTTTGTTCTTTGCCTCCCTGTTTGCTCCCCGGTACAGAAGAACGCGGACACAGCTCTCCTGGTGATTCACAGAGGGGAAGTGATTGGTTAGCAGCTTTAGAAGAAGCAGCAGTAATTATTATCATAATGATAGTTTAATATAAGGGATCTATTTCCATACTCACCTTGTTGTACATGGCAGAAATGTGAAGTGCACTGTTCCCTGAGGCATTTTGAGAAGTGGTGTCTGCCCCATAAAACAGCAGATGCTCCAAGTGCTGGGCAAAGCCATTCTGGCAAGCCTGTAATGTCAAGGGTGTGATAGAAATATCCACAAATTATCATTGTTATTAAGTATGGAAGGAGGAAGGTGGGTGGAGGTTACATAGGGCAGTATAGTATAAGAGAATTAGGCAGATAAAGAGGTGGGGGGGGGGAGATTTTGTAGAAGAGATAAGAAAAAGGAAATGTTGTGTCCTGCATCCACATTTAGATCCATAATTACTCTTACTGGAAAAACAGGTCAGAGCCTTTTACACTGCACCATGGAGGAAAAGAAAGGAAGCAAAAAAAACATTTGAACAACAGAAACGAGCGATCAACAGCCTGAGAGGTTTCCTCATATCCCCTGCAGGGACTAAAATATCACATCATACGTACAAAGTAAAGAAAGAAAGCACAGAGCACGGCAAAACCAAAATAAGATACCATGACAACCGGCTCGCAGCACAAACGCAATTTTTACCATAATGTCACAGAGACATGGTGGAGGCAATGCACCCATAACTACAGTGAGAAAGAGATAATAATACAATGCTCTTTCTGAACTGGACTCCGCTCAAGATGACTCAGATTTGAACATTATAGGAGACTATGTGGTCGTCTGATCCACGACTGTTTAGTGACAGTTTTAAATGATGTTTCATTTCATGATTCTCAGTGAGAGGCTGGTATGGATGGAGAGATGGTGGGATTAAGGGTACCTTATGCATTTCTTCCATTCCAAACTCCTCTTCATCCCTGTGCTATAGACAGAGAGAGGGATGGGAGGAGGCAGAGGGAATGGAGAGACGGTGAGGAAGGCCAAGAGGAGAGGGGTGTGAGAAAATGCTGAGAGAGAAACTGAGGGCGGCATAACAAGAACGACAGAGATAAGGAACAGTGGTGCATTGCTCAAGTTTACATGAAGAGACAGAACAGACCAAAGACGGTTATTGTTACAATATGAAGATGAAGAAAGACAGCCGACATGGAGAGATAGGTAGAGGGAGCTATATGTATTATGTAAAGAGAGAGAGAGAGAGAGAGAGAGAGAGAGAGAGAGAGAGAGAGAGAGAAAGAAAGATAGAGTGAGCAAGACAGACAGACAGACAGACAGACAGACACACATAAGGACAGATAGACAGATCTGCCCATTACCTGATGGGACTCATCCCAACCATTCTCATCCCTTGTCCCTAGTCTCGCTCCGTAGTAGAGCAGGGTCTCACAGCAGGACGTGTCGCCCCCTATCAGCACAGTATGGTATAGCGGGGTCAGGGCACACCGGTCTTTGTAGTCAGGAGACGCTCCGAGGGACAAGAGAGCCTGGCAAGAGGAGAGGAAAGAACTTCAGACTGTGTGTGTGTGTGTGTGTGTGTTCTTGGTCTGTTTGTAATGAGAGACAGACAAACCGAGGAGAAAGAAATGAAAAGATGATTGTTGTATATAGTTGGGCATTTTTCTAGACTTCATGATGATGCTGACCAATACAATCACAAAGTTTTACTTTTAAACACATCACATGTCAATATATAATAATCATATAGCTTGATTATTACCAGCGCCAAGTTTATGTTTTCATCAGCGTTTGTTTTTCTGTTTGAAATGTTGTGGTGGGGGGGCCATGACACCAGGATGAAGCCATTAAACTTAGTAGCAGGTCCGGATAAACAGGCAGACTCAGGAATAGTTGTTTTTTACATTTCTTTAACGAGAAATGTTGGCCCCTGGCGGAGGTATTCTAGTCTAACATTTGATCTTGTATACAACATAGATTGTTATAGTGCATTTTGAAGTTGCACCGAGGGTAGACAAAATAATTTAAACATGTCAATACCTGTAGAGGTAGATTTTAAATGGATAGAAACTTACTAAATAACCATGTTTTACCCAGATTTATTCCAGGTGCTAATGCTAAAATCTTCTTTGAATTCAATGGGAACCAAATTAATTCCAAATTCAACAAATCTTCTATAAAGTCTTCAAAATTGGCTTGATGGACAATATAATATTTTATAATCTTAGGAATGCTCCATCCATTTCAGTTGTTAAATCCAGATAAAAAAACATCTTTACCACTTTCATTCTACTCATTTGAATATCTTAACTTGCTTAAAACTTGTTTTAAACTTTGCTTTCGGATTTGATTTCATTTTTCTTTAATGTCTATCTACTTCTGTTTAGGAAATGTGTTTTATAAGTAAAACGGCCTTGCCTTACAATCCTCATTCAGTTTGTGCATTTGCAATCTACAGTATGAGTGTGCAACTTAAAACCAGTCCTTACCAGCAACCCAGCGTGATTATGAACCCTCACAGCTTTGTGCACTGGTGTCAAGCTGTCTCTGCTCCTAAAGTCCAAATGAGCGCCGCCCTGAACCAGCACCTTGATGCCCTCCACTGGCAGCCCTGACTGCACTGCCACAGACAGCGGGGTCTCTGACCAATGGAGGAGTGATAGGGGTTAAGAGGGATGGCAGGTAGAAAAGTGAAAATCCATCATGGGATATTCTCACAGTATTTGAAATCAATCAATATCACAATATAATTTATTTGAAGGCAAATAATTATTCTTATATTATACATAAATCCAGAGTGAGAAGTTTCACAAAAAGTTATGTGACAAACTCACCTCCGGTGTCAGGATCATGAAAATTTGGATCAAGACCTTTATCAAGGACTTTTGCTATTTTCTCTGTTGCTCCAGTCTGAATATAATCCAGGAACTTCTTTAGACTGGCCTGGGAGTGGTGCAGAGGAAGGAGACAGGTGCCAGTTAGTGGAAATGAACCGTTTACAGCAGTAATGTCTCACAGAGAAGAGAAGAAATACCTTTGTGCTGAGCTTTCCAAGAGCCTTCTCATCGAGGTTGGTCTGTTTATAAACTCTGGTCTTGTACCTAAACTGAGGAGCAGAAAAAGATCTGTTTGAAAACTGTGAAGAATCCTTCTGCAACACAGTTTATCACTGAAGGTGTAAAAAGAGGAAAATAAGAGAAAAGATCATTGTGCTGTACATCTGTGGCTCAGATGGTGCTAAACAATGAAAACATTAAAAGAACAGAAGTCAGGCTGGGAATTAGTTTTAGAGCAAATAATTCCAAATAAGCCAGAACAGCCAGTTCTATGAATTTCTTTATAAAAAGGTAAATTGGGGGCATGGAGGCAAAGAAGACAGACAAAGTAAAAGAGTTAATTCTGATTATTCATTCTAATGATGATTAAATACTAGAGCCTCAAGCAACTTTCTTTAATTAACAGCAAATATTGCATAAACTGCATACTGCAAAGCCATAGTATATGTCAAACTGCATAGTACTAAAATATAATGTACTCACAACAGGCTATTTTGATATCTGCACTTTGTTTGGAGGGGGGCTCCGTACTGAGCAGCACTAGCTAACTTAGATTTATTGCTGTTATATCAGTGTCTCTCTAAAAGCTTTTAGATTCAGATGACCCTAAAAATAACAGTGTCAGAGACAAAATGGATACAATAAGATATTGATCTGGAAAAAAAACAAAACAAATCAATAACTTGTACATGTCGCAATTTTTCCTGTTTTGCTTTCAATTATGTCACATACATGTCACATACATGTAATTATGTCACATACATGTCCGAAGACATTTTTAATTGTTTCAAAATTTTAGTTGTCATCATAAGACCCCTTCTCTTTATCTGGTGACCACCCTCTGAAAGCACTGGCCTTAATCGTTGTCTAGAGAACCGGACTTTGAAAATTCGACTGAGGTCTTGTCGGTTTACCGTGTCTTCCTTTCTGAATACTCCGAGGTGCCAGTGAAAACCGCCTCTCTTAATGTGGGGTGTCCACACCTTTACTGCAGTGTGATGACAAACCGTTAAACTGCAGAAGAGCCGGGAGGTGCGAGTATAGAACTAAGTTACTGCTGAACTGAGGCACACACTGCACCTCAGAGCGGCTGCGTTTGTGCAGCGTCAGGATGATGGAAATCAACTTGAATAGAATCAAATTACCACACCGTGCTCACTGGTATGTGGTGGTACACACTCAGAACTAACTGTGTGGATGAACTACTGGACCAGTGAATGTGCACTAAGCTGGCTTAACAAAATGGCATTACTGGTGTTATAAATACATCCACTCGAGGTGCTGTGAGATACATTCTGCTGTGGAGTGGAATCCAGTCACGAGGCCTCATCACTAAACAGACTTGTCCTAATCTGGAACCTTGTCCAGAATGTAAACACGCCGCTTTGAAGCCAAACCCTGAGAGCAGGGATTCGATTTCAGCCCCACCCAGCAGCACTCAACATTTACAGCAAGCTGGACCAGCAGGGGGCGCTGTTAGATAATCAAAACACAGCATGAAACTTCTCACTAATGCCTGCAACAACCCACATCCCAAACAGTGAAGAAATACAATATAATTTATATGTTACATAATGAAATCTATCAAATCAACAATGTGCATATTCTTTTAGTATTTTTAGATGATGTTCTTTCTGAATAATCTAAGCACAGTAATACTGGACTGAATATGATAGAGTGATTCTTAGTATTTTATTAGGACGTGGTTATTAAACAAACAAACAAATTAATGAAGGGTTTCCCAATCAGATTCTTATTCATGCCTGTTTGATTTTGATGAGAAAATAAAATATATAAACAATGTAACTTAACTTTGTCCTCACTTAACAGGCATATATAAAAAAAAAAACTCTAAATGCTCATTTGTCTGACTGTTTGAACTTTCCCATCCTTCCCATCTCCATACCTCCAGGTAAGGCACGCCTTTCTCAAAGGACTGGGAGTAGTCTCGCAGGGCCCGCTCCTCCTCCAGGAACTTGGCGTCCCGTCCGTCTCCAGCTGGCTGGAAGAGGCCGTAATTGTAGACGTCCCACAGTGACTCGCTGAGGGTGAGGACGATCTGCTGCTTGGCGCTCCACACCGTGCAGTCCTGGTCAAACTGGAGACACCTCTGACAGACATGGGACACAGGGCAAAGCAGAGGTCACGTGTGGGAGTTTTTGGAGGCAGAAATTAAAATGGCTGAGCAGAACAAAAAGCAGAAAAAGGGTGGTTCTATGGTGCAGCAGCAGCTCCCAAAATTAGGGGTTGTGAACCTCAAGGGCAGGGAGGTGCAACATGATTTCCAAATATCCAATTAAAAAACTCTTGAAATTGCATATTTAAGCCATAATTGATACAATAGATGAAATAGAAACAGTAAAATAAAACTCGAGTTCATACTGACAGATTAGCAGCAGCACTATTTGCAGCAGGTTTAAAGAACCATAGGAAACGCTGCGACATGACTACATGAAGGTGATTTTGTCTCCAAGGATTTATTTCATACAATGATGAATGATGGTTGATGTTAATGAGCTGTAGATCATTGTTGGTTGCAATAGTTAATTTATTACTATACTATTCATCTGAAATCTGAAAGACATAATTCCTACATTATGATCATCCTTTTTCAAGCTTTATAACCTTTCGGTCAGGTCTATAGTTCTATAGGAGGCGGAGATACCTACATGTACTTTCCTTCTATGGGACTTCTTCAAGATGACATGATGAAAAGAGCCAAATCATTTTCTGCTCCACATGAGCCCCAGATTGTCTCGCGATTCTTATTATTAACAGAGATGTCTCGGAAAGTGTGGTTTTTTCGCCGCTGCTACTTTTACTGAAGTAACAGGTCTGAATACTTCCTCCACCACTGTGGAGTAGCAGGAGTAGCAGGCCAGACTTCATAAGCTGCCTCAGACTCCCTCCGTCTTGTTTTGATCTCTGTCCCTTTTCTCTGATCTTAGAACGGAAATCGGACTGTTTCTGTCTCTAAGCGCAGGTGTTCATATCATTATGACAACAGCTTTTTTTTAATGCACAAGTTTCTATGTGTAAACCTTTGTCTCAATAAATAATACTATGTAGTTGCACTTTATCATTATGGATAAATAATGTAGCATGATGGTTTTAACATCAGCTGGTGAGTGATGAATGCATGAGTGTGTGGTGTGTGCAGAATATGAATGCATTACTTGTTAATAATTGATCATCTGTCAAATCAGTGGAGAGAATATGACTTATATGCTTTTTCTGACTTACATACACAACATTATTTCTCTTTTGCCCTGAATGAAGAACGATTCCACACCGGGATAAATATTGCATGTCACATTTGCACCCTGATCCAGGAGAGGAAGTAGTCTGGAGAAAAAAATCCTCTTTTCCCTCGTACTGTATGGGTGTGAAGAAAAATGCCTTGGATGTATTATGATTTCACGGTGATTTGTGCGCTGCCCATTCCCTCATATTATTCCATTTCCACAGGAAGACAATCTTTTCTCCCCTTTACTTATTAGAGCCTGGAGCCGCAGGACGGAGCCGGAGTGGGTCTTAACGACGGAGCTGAGGCGTCTCAATGAGAGGTGTGCATCTACGCCATTGTTCCATCTCAGCGCACTGTAAGTATAATTGCACAGCTCAGCACACTTCCATGTCCCTCTGCTCCCCTCGAGCCCCCGCCCTCCGCCGACCCCCCCCCCCCCCCCCCCCCCACTAGTTTGCACAGTTTGATAATGTAGCCAACTCTATTGGCATGGCAACCGATTCATTAGTGGAGTCAGGCACCCGTTGCCGTAGCAATGTCTCGGTGGTCCCTGGGAGGTAAACCACATGACCATATATAACTGAGTTGTAAAGAACGCGTGTGCGTGTGCGTGTGTGGAAGACACAGAGTGCATAATTCCTGGGAGAGATGTCTAATGTAATGTATACTTTGTATTACAGTGACACTCCCCTCCCCATCGTTCTCTTTTATACAATAAGGGATTTTCTGACACTTTTATTATTACGGTTTATCTAAACGCGCAGTGTAAATCTCCCACTTTGTTCATTCGCTGCCAACTTGCTCTTCATAGCATCCGTCTCCCCTCTCGCCCTCTTTAACCCGCTTCCAACATGTCCGTCCCTCTTGTCGTCTCCCTCGCATTTGACTCAACAATAGTTTTCAGCTCCACGGCGTGAGGTGCTGAGTGTAGTCCGCGGTTTGCGGAGCCGAACCCGACGCCTGTGGCTGACGGAGACCTACGAGCAACACCGAGGCCCTCCATATATTCCAGAGCAACTGGCTCTCCCCGAACTCATTAAAAACCTATTAGATAATTAGCAATTACTGTTATATTGAGGGCAGATCGGCTGACATGTAGAGCAGCCGGCAAGTTCGAGGGAGTTGAAATTGCAGAAAGGAAGATGGTGGGGAGGGGGATTACAGTCGGGACTCCATTCTCACCTGGATGTGTGACTGCGCTTGCCAATTCACACCTGCCGCCACCGCTCAGCTGAGAGCTGTACTTGTGAATTGATGCCAACTTCAGTTTTGGGAACTAATTATGACGATACATGACCGAGACATGGTTGTGTTGACGGAAAACACGTACGTCTGCCCTCACAGGTGACGCAACACGAGCGCCGTCTTCTTCCTTCAGGGACGTATCCCTGGGCTTATGGGACGACTGGAGTGAAAAAGGCTTTGAAACAAGAGATGTGCCACTACAGCCGTGCACACTATTTTCAGAGACTAATTTCCAACAGATGTGGAGTCAACACTGCAGCTATAAACCTGAATAATGTTTTCATTTAGGGGATGCAAAATAAACCGGCTTTGGAGTGGAAACAGTTGTGAATCATTTCGGCTTCCATTAGAAAAGACAGCAGGCTTGAAAACAATGAGGAGGAAGGCGTTGAAAAACAGACGAATGCAGCAACCAAGAGCAAACCTGATGAGTCATTGAGAGAATATAGTGGCCGAGGTCCAAGGTTGTGCTCTTACCTCATCTCTGTGGATAATTCGTTTTTTATTATCACAAAATCCAGGTTACATGTTTGAATAATAGAATTCCTCTCTAAATCCACATGAAACCCCCTGCACCACTAAAATAACATTTACAGGTTTAGTTATGTCCACACAGAAACAAGACAATCATTCAAGGTTATTGCCTTAACACTGTAAATGAGTCTGATGTCTATACTGTATATGTTTCTAAACTTCCTCAATGTGAGTTCATGTAAAGCTTTCAGTTCTGAGGCAGTAATATCAGAGACACTTCCCTCAAGTGGCGCCCTGAGGGAGATTTGTTTAAATGTTGGATTTTGATTTGATTGTAGTCGATGGTTCATTCTCATAGATTTTAAAGACGAGGAGCCAAACTGTACAACAAAGTTTTAGAGTATTTGACTTTTTTGCTTTATGGATTTAAATCTGTGCTTAATTAGGAGTCTAGAAGAACACGAGATTCTGTCATCTGAAGATGTCTTCATGCCATGAGTGTTTTTGCGTTGCATTTGGCCATAGGGAGGACATGCACCTACTGTTTGTTTGATGTCTGGAATTCCAATACGAAACACCATCATTGTCAGGAAGGTGTCCTCTAGAGGAGCCATCGTGGTCATGCTGCGCTCCATGGGAGCTCGTCTCTTCTGCAGCGCATTCAGGCCAGGGTGATGAGGCTGCTGATTGGCTGCATTGAAAGGATGCTGCTGCTGCTGCTTATTGGCTGCTTGGTGGTGTAACGGAGCTTGATTTGACATGTAACCGAATCCTCGATGGCCCGGCCTCAGCGGCCTGTCCGCTCTCTGTCGGCCGATCACTATGGCAGCTGGTTTCACCACCTCGCCACCTTTCCCTTCCCAGGATTGTCGTCCTCTCGTCATGTCCTCCTCATCCAGACCCTCTAACCCTCCATTCTCCGAGTCACGTCCATCTTCCCCGTCTGTGTTTTCTCCTCCCTGCTCCTCTTCCTCCTCCTCATCCTCCCCATCTTTGTCATCCTGACCGGGATAAAAGTGCTCATTATTTCCCAGCATCCTTTGCTGTGCAGGGGTCACTGCAGAGAGGGCTGAGTGACATAGCTGTCATGAAGACAAGTCATGGCTATCCCATGAGACTGGCCTCGTCCTTAGAAACATGCTGTGGGAGAGAAGGGAGTAACCTTTGGTCATTTATCTCCGGAACATTTCAGTGATACTTTACAACATTAGAAAAAGACACGTGCAATAATAGAAATACTAGCCACGGGCAATGCTAATAGGTCCACATCGGTGAATGAGCACAGAGCTGGTCCACATTTTCCATTTAGCCGCTCGGAATGCATCGGGGAATAGCAGGCTGATGAAAGACGGACTATATATAAACTCTGTGAATTTGCATCACAAGTTCTTTGCAGGAGGGAATGAGTTGAATATGAGATTTAGCTTTGCATGAGGTCAAGATCATTGGTGCTTTGTGATAATGGAGCCGACCCATGTCTGGGGCACGACCCTGGTCCGACAGCTAACTGTGGGGTCCTGAAAGGGAAAATCCACCCTCAGCTCAGTGTTGTTCATCATCACAACTCGATGTTCACTGTGCAGGTGTTATTTTTAAATGAGCTGTCACAATGGATCATTGGTTTCTTTCCCTCCAGTCCCTCCACCTGTCTGGACAATGATGATGTGATAAAGACAGGGTGATACTTTGCCCACGATACATTTTGGCAACCCTCCACAAACAAAACTGACCTTGCTTCAAGAAGTTATATGAAGCTATCTGCAGTATACTCCAAGCTAAATTCACACGGGTTTATTTGTAACTGCAAGATCGTGGAAAAATGCTAATTTCACCTGCAGTTGATAAGAAGTGTTTGCTAACATTTGGGGTCTGTGAACCCAAATGAACTTCTAGTTGTAGTTAGTAAATCCAGGTTATTTGCGAGACATGGCTGCATGACATCTGAAAGCTTATCCTTGGACAACTTTCCAGCTTTCTCATTCGCAGATTACCTGGACGACCTACTAAAACATCAGGCCACATTTTACATTTAATGGGATTAGCAGAAGAGGTATCCAGATAAATCCTGCTCCTTGTTGCATCTGAAAGTTCTGGCTCTGACTCTGTGTCCAGTTGTTGAAATAGTTTGAGAATGTGCCAAATTCAATTTAGTTTGTAGAATCCTGCAAAAGTTCAGGAGGTTTTTCAGCTGAGACGAGCAGAGGTCAGGACCCTTAATTAAAATGTTAAGTGTTGTGGCTACATGAGGCTCAGGTCAGATGAGGGCTCTCTGAGTGGATACGTCTTATGATCGATTGCTTTCTTCCTTGAAGACCGTGTGTAAAGTCTGTTAAGAGGACCTTGGGGAGAATAGATTGTTACTGTGGATAGTTTTAATGGCTAAAACGCTTCGTGCAACATAACTCAACTGACATTATGTGAAAATATCTTGGCTGACATGGTGTCAGGTCCTCTGCATTTTGGCCAGTTATCTGCAGCAGGAAAACAAGTTTGACCAACAAAAACAAGCTGCATCACCCACAGCAATTTGAAAGTGTCTTACTGGGTGGATTTTGGGCTTTAAGACTTCATTGTGCTTCTGATTTGGCAAACTGGTGCCTCCATATGTACTGTCCCTGTTTTTCCCTTTTCCCCCTTGCCATCATGTAGATCTGGACCATTGCCAACAGCCGCCTTAATGATGGCGAATGACGCTGGGAATCTCCCACTGTCTCATTGGCAATGTGGTGCTCTGAATATAATATGAGTTGGGGGTCTGAAATAGATGATTATCTGAACGATGGACAGATGGAACTCATGGAGACAAACTCAAATTAGGACACGTCAAAAATCATTCAATCCCAGATTACCCACATGCAGTCAATAAATTACTGATAAGATATCCAGAAATACTCTATTGATGAAGGAACATGGCCAAGGTGACCAAGGTGTCTGGCATTATCAGCTCGTAAACTACTAGCTTAGCTTATTACACCCTCTAAAACTTGAGTTCCCTTTATGGCCCTAAAGGGCTTAAATGTAACTCTACACCTTCCTTTCTTATTTTGTGACTGGGATCTTTTTTCCTAAATTTCATTTGGGCTAGATATCTATCCATCTATGTATATACTAAAATGGCCATGCCCATGCTCCATGATTTTGTAATTAAATTCATTTATTTGGCTCCACCTCTGGTTGTTGTTCGGTTTAAATGTGTGAGCATTGTAGAATGGGTTACATAAAGAAAAGTAGGTTGGTTTAACAAGTTTCTAAATTAACTTATGTTATGCATTAGACTTTGACTCATGTTAAGGGCAAAATGTTTTTGTTAAAAATGTCTTATTGCGATCTACCGTCCATGGTTTTATCACCTACATTGTAGGTCCTACAATGTGTTCATGATTCACATAAAGCAATAAAGACAAATTGCAGAATTATAGAAAAAATTAAGTGTGTCTGCTTTCCCTAACTGTTATTCCTCATACCTTTTGGGGAACAACAGGGTAAAGATTGAAAAATCAGCGCAACACATTTGCAGCAAAATATAAATATTAAGAGTCAGCGAGAGATTGATCTTAATCTGATTTTGTTAAACAACAAGACGCAACCAAATGAAAATGGTTGTTTTATGAAATGGAATAAAACAAAATAACAGTTACTGCACCTATAAAGGCGACCATATAAAGTCAGCAGTGTATGAATGATTGATGGGATGAATTCAAAACAGTCCCAGCCTGGTATGTTCATGTCTCA
Source organism: Platichthys flesus (assembly GCF_949316205.1). Lineage (NCBI taxonomy): Eukaryota > Metazoa > Chordata > Actinopteri > Pleuronectiformes > Pleuronectidae > Platichthys > Platichthys flesus. The sequence continues at coordinate 10,467,668 of NC_084964.1, read as the reverse complement.
CTGGCTCAGAGGAAGTCAGCTAGTTGAGGATTCCTTAGAGGATACCACAGCAGGAAGAGGACTAAGCATGGTTGATTCCCCTAGATGTTCTGACAATGACAGGGTGGGCCACACAAACACAATGTCTGTCAGAGCAAGTAAAGAAAACTGACGGTTTCTGATAAGAAACTGCAGCAACTTGTGAAAAAAAAGGATAAATGAAAAGGCATTCAAAACAATAAGTGTTTAGTAAAAAGTGTGAGGTTAGATAGCCATATAAAAGTTTTTCATTAAGTTGTTCTACTGCTGGCTTTAACACAAAGGACCTTACTGCCCATCAATAGCCACAAAAGAGCTCAGCTTTAAATGGCTGGAAACCCATACTCAGCATACATTTAACCATGGGGGACAATCCACTCTGGCCATTGTTCTTGAATATGATTCACACGCTCAAAACGTCAATAGCTGACAAAACCCTCACGAGGTTTCTGGGGATTAACACTACCATTCAAGCACAACAGAAGGGAATAGAGAAGGTTGATTTATGACAAAGTCTCATAAAATATTTAACAACATTGAGTCTGCACCGGGCAAGATAAGGAACGAGGCGGACAGGCCGAGAGTCGACAGGAGCCAACTAATTGGGATGTAAAAGCAAAAGGAGGAGACACAAGAGAGAAAGACAGGGAGAGTTATAGTTAGCATAAAGCAGAGTAATCAGATTGAGAGAGGAAAGGGAGGAGGGGGTGAGAGGACAGCTGTAGCTGGATGAGGGATGAGAGGGGGTGGGAGCCATAAGATAAAGTATAACAGGTAAGGAAAAGCTGTTTGATAATCTTACAAGAATGGCACTTAGTAGAGCTCATACCTCCACCAAGGCCTAACAGTCTAACATGTTTAAATCTGTATGGTCCAGATCTTAGAACCATTTTACACCTATCTTGTTTGGTCTGGACCTTTGGACTTATCAGTTGAGATCAAACCAAAACAAGAGTGAAAGGTGCCACTGGTCAAAAATATAGTCCAGACCAAAAGAGGTGGCCTTCGTCCGGATCATGGTTAGATATTTCAGTCATCATACTTAAATGTTGAATTTCTGAAGCTTAAATCTGGTCATATCTTAAATTCTTGTAGGCTGAGTTTATCAGTGACAAGTTCATGTAATGTATTGGTAAGGTAAGTATACATGAAAATAATAAATATCATAATTATTTAAAAAATCATTACTAAATACTGTATTTTCATCGGACAACAAAATCCAAAAACTTCATATAACAGATTTGTTCGGATGTTATGAGCTTCTCACTCAAAACTTAGACAATAATATCTGAAGATTGGAATGGGAGAGTTGCTCTGTTCATTGGACCCGTTCAGAAGCTCAACCTCTGATCCTCAGACTCATGAGAAGACTGGGAGAGGTTTTCATTCTGGGTCAACAGACTCTGAGAAAATCCAAGATGAAGAATCAGGGGCTGATTAATCATGATAATGGCGACAGTGATCGATGCCCTTCCTTGAGACATGGAAAGCAAAGATGGATGGATGGTGATATTTGCAGAGGTCCCTTACATCTCTCCTCTCTCTCCATCTTCGCCTCCTCTGAGATATTTTCCGTACGCCCTTCTTTCTTTGGAAAGTGCAGCAGTGTAGCAATAATGACTTTGGGGCTCATTTGGCTGCTTTCACTCCTTGGGGTTCCATATAAACAAACATTATGCCTGTTTTGGGGCAAATAACTCACTCAACTTTGCTGCATTATAAATTATGAACAATGAAAAATGCCTGTCACCCCTGATTTATTGGCTCTGTCTCTAGTAATTGACATATATCACCTTTATCTGTATTTAGTAGAGTCTGCTCTGAGAGCTGTTGTTACTGGTTTTGAGGTTTCTCCCCTTTTTTTCCATCAGTCTTGAGGGAAATTCGGTCCAGTCCTGGCACAATATACTGTACAGATCTTATCAGTTAATCTCATATTCACACTTTTTGTCAATCTCTGTCTCTCTTCGTCTCTCACTCCACTCTCTCCCTATGTAGGCCGGAGCATGTATAGAGATATATTTTCAGTGTATCGGTCCCCGGAAAGCAGATTTGGAAACGGTCCATGGAACAGATTGTCCCACTTTTACGTCCTGCTAAAGTGGAACGGCCAAGTACTGTCCTCTATATCGCTCCCTCTCTCTGGGTCTCCACCCTTCAGCCTCTTTTACACCGAGGAGTCGTTGAGGACACTCTAGACCTACTCCAACAACACTAAACTCGGGAGGAGAGGACATTTAGCTTTATGTGAATGGTGCATCAGATCTCGAGGTGGGGCTCGGATGTGGGATATTACGGGGGAAAGGGCCAAACTGGGGTATGATAAGTGGGAACCTTGTTGTTTAATGCGACAGGATAAATAAATTAAATTTAAAGAGGACATTTCAATGGGGAAAAAATCCTTTAGATTTCACTGTCTGCATTCTTTATTATATTATTTGTATGCCTTCCTGTTGCCATTACTAGGCTTTGTATTTTCAAGCGCTAATTAAATCTATGCTTGATAAAAATCAGATGAATTGCAGGAGCCTAATTGAAAGTTACGGTGTCTTTGATTCATTTTACAGGCAGATAACACCAGCCACACAATCATCTCCTGCAGACGGGTATTTCCCTCAGCAGGGGAGATATTCTCCCATGCAACACACACAGACGTCAATTAATCAATTGCATATCTGATGCCAATCAAACAGAAATGATAACCCTGCTAATCAGGCATTAATTGGATGATTGAAACAATCAGCTTCCTCTCTCTCCATTTCACAAGGAGCATCCTGCTCGTTTGATCGCTTTAATTGCCACCTCACCGAGGACACCCTCTTGTAAGGGAAAAGCAGCTCCAGCTATAGGTTACAAACTGCTCATCAGCTCCACCCAGCACGTGTGTTCCCGGCACACAGTGTACCCTGCACAGTTTGACTCATTAGGCAGCCGTCAAACACATCAGGCCTGGTAAATAAAAAAAACGTGGAGCAGGTAGCAGTAAATGCCAGACCAGTAAGCCCGAGCTTCGCTTTGCTGGCGGTCTCGTGTCGATCAAAGTGGGCTATCTTTCCCCTCAGACTGGATATAATTGGGTCAGGTGGAGCGTGCGCTCAGGGCCTCACTTGGGCTAAACTTGGCTGTATAGGCTGGGAGACCTCAATGCGGTACAGATTTAGGAGTGAACATCGCCGGGGCTGTTTTTGAGACTTCCCCAATCATTGTTTGATACAAAGCTACAGCGTCCCTGCACGACTACACAACAGAATTCCATAAAACAGGATTCCCTAATTTTTACTTTTTCTAACTGATGACCAAAAATCTTCACGATAGCATGGTATTTTCTCACGGATCTGGATAGAGGGCAGTTGTAGGTAATACATTTCCCCCAAAATTTCTTTAACATTGCTAGATAGGGGGAGCTCTTCAATATTTTCATTGATTTCTCAGAGAATAATTCATGGATATTGATGAAAAAGCAATCAGGCATGTTAGGGGGAATGACATGTATGCGAGTGTGTGCAATTTGGTGCAGATCCAAATAAAATTCAGTGTGTAGTGAATTTAAATGTGGTTTTATGAGGGGACTTTTGGGCCTTGGTGAAGGTATGCGCTCCACTGAGTGTCAATCTAGCTCTGCACAAGTTTTACAAATCTTCTGTGGCTCCTTCCACATAACATATAATATTAACGAAGCACATTTAATGTCTTCGAACGGCTCACAATTTCAAGTGTTAGTGGAGGTTATGATTGCAAGTTAATGAGCTAATCCACACAGGCCAATATTTGAGACGCAATGTTCTTGTTCTTTTTGTATTAGAATGTTCCCTTCGACAATGCAGCAGCACTGAGACATAACACAGCAGCTAGTGTGAGTTGGTGCATTATGGCCAGTCTCTTGATAACGTGGACATGACATACATACAAATAATGAATTGGTGCTCTGTGCTTAAAAGTAAAATGCCTTATTTCTATCGTTTCCCATAAACTAATTAATTCCATAAAACACAAAGTTCCCATCTGCTCTTAGCACATGAAACGAAAGAATTTAAATGTCATGAAATTCTTCCTGAATCTTAAAAAGGCAACGGGGCAGCAGGTTGCCTTCCGCTAAACAGCAACAAAGAAGAAGTGTAGATGCAGGTTCAAAACATTTCTAAAACGTTATAAAATTCCTAGACAAATAACTTTTTTCAAGGGCATCTTTTACTTTTTATTCTTGTCTCAGAGCTCCTAAGTAAAGTACTCAGGACAAACTGAAAGCAGGCCACAGACAGACTAGTCAGACACACGCAGATGAGTGCAGCTTTGAGGCTTTAAGGTGGATTCTATGTCAGATAAACAGCCACGAACAGACCGTCCAGCAGTGACAGTTTCACTTACCTTGTGTGTCCATTGATATTAAGGTAACACTGAGAGACAAAAAGTCAACACGATACTAATAAATGCTGTTAGACATGGCTAACAAAGTGAGGACCATGTCAATGCCTGTCAGGCCCCATTTTCAGCTCGTCCATCTTCCGTGTAATGAGTCCAATTGGTTTTAGCATTCGCTGCATATATAAAGATGGACGACATGACAGGTCCCTAAAAGTGAAGCCAAATCTGCTGGCTGCAGAAAAGATCACACAACCTGCCTCCTCCATGTTAGCAGATGGGACATTAACTCAATTTGGAAAACATGTTTTCAGAGCACACATTAAATATGATTTCTGTCATTTTAGAGTAGTTCTTATAATACAGATATATGTTCCGTACATATTTAATTAGTTATTTGATGCTGTAAAAACAAGTTGAAATATTATGATTGGCAGCTGCGACTGACTTGTGATTGGTCGCACACGTGTATAGGTGGGACCTTGATACGGCTCCTCCATACCGCGATCATTACTACTACAATATGACGTCAAAAGCGCCAATAGGCAGCTCTCATATCTGGAATATTGCAGCTTTTTTGTACAGTGAGAGGAAGTGTCCCCTATCTTTATATAAAATCTATGGGTTTTACAGACAAGGAGACCCTTGCTTCTTCTTATGACCATTACCCTGCTATCACTATTAACACACTTTAAGCTAAGAGGGCGAAATAGAGTGTGAGGAAACAAAGGCAGTGAACATTCATCACTGTTTGTTTTGGGAGAACACAAACTGCAGTTGGATGCTAAACAGAGAAAAGCAAGAAGGGTACTAAATGAGTCCTTGAGTCCAGGTTCATTTGTGGAAATTGGAATCTACGCTCGGTTGTTACGGCCCAAAAATGAGCCAGAATGTTCCCAGCGAAGGACCATCTGACCCTGCTGGTTGGGAACGGGCGGCTCGGCAGCACAGAAGCCGGATTACATCAGCAAACAGTGAGGTTAATGAGGCAGAGATAATTACACCGAGACCTAAAGGGTTTGATCACCCACTCGCTCTGTCATCATATTATACATTGCTCCTCGTTTCATGTTAGATGGTAGATTTTCATACTTTCGTGTCCAACTAAGTGAAAAGTTAGGATTCCTCGTTGCTTCCTAAGCCATGCGTGCATTCGGAACACGACTGTGCTTTTGACTCATTCATTTGAAGTTGCGTGCAAAATGGTTCAAATCTGGAGCTATTTCCATTCTTCATATCGGTGGATGTGTTGCATTTTGTTTGCATGGCTTACGGCAATCCTCCAGATCTTTCCCCTGGGGCAAATATCCCTGTATGTAATAATGAAAAGCCTGCCGAGTCAGGGGAAACAGCCCTTTCTTCTTAATGAGCAGAACGATGGGACTCCATCGGTTCCACAAATAACAATTAGAGGTTCATTAAAAATCATATTGGATGACAATTTTTGTTTAAACATGAAATCACTTCTCAAGGTTATTTGATGAGACCACTTTTAAATGTCAGCCAGAGGATGGTCCGTGTGCATTTGCAGATTTGGTAGCTTGTCCTTGAATTACAAGGTAAAAATGAAATGTGTATGTGTGTCCATGTGTATTTTGCTTATACTGTATATGGAGTTTTCATAGCTCTCCACAGCTGCAGCCTAGTTTACTTCTCCCATGGGACTGATTTAAGGAACATTTTGTTGTGAGTTTTGCGTTTCTCCTTCACAGATACAGTAGCACGTTGCAGCTAATAGAGTCTGGCTGTATTCCTCACCAGCAGTGAGCTGTCAATGGAAATATTCTCTCAGCGTGGGTCTAGCGCTTGTCCTACTATCTCTCCCCACACCAAACCCCAGAGAATTACTGGACTATATGGCTCTGTCACATCTGCTACAGGAACCAGCCTGTTTATTGACTCCTGCTCCTCCTGCAGAGCTGATGCAGGACAGAACAGGACCAGGCAGGGAAGAGCAGCATGAGGCAGGACAGGATAAAGTGGAAGTAAGTAGGCACTTGTGGTGGAAATGTTCTGAATCAGGGAGACACATTAAGCTTTCTGCCAGATCAAGTACTTCTCATGTCTTTCATCCTCCATTCAATTGTTGCTTGACCACGTTCTCCTTTGGCATAACAGGCACGTCATGTATAAATCGCTCCGTTGCTCTGGCATTGATAACGTCAACCGGCCTCCTTTGTTCCATAATGATCAATTGTTCTACGTTTGAGAGGAAGCCATTAATCTCAGCTTTCCCACTCTGCTCTAAATTGGCCAGTTTGTTTGTTTTCTTTCGTTTCCTAATGAATTTCCCTCGGCGCTGCTCTCCGATCGAGAAATATGCTTTAAAGGCAGTTCTGCTTGTTATGCATTTCAGCCGCGTGGGGCAGGTCTTAGGAGGCTGTGCAAAGTCAATTATGTTGCATCCAGGGTGAAAGTGCAAAGAGATGGAACACACCACTGGTGCAGAGGAGAAATAGGAAATAAAGGAGGTGTGTGTGCGTGTGTGCACTTGTTTTTCACCTCTTTAGGAGCTTTTCCAGCACAAACACTGACCTTATCAGGACCAGTAGACCTCATGGGGATCAAAGCCACGTACTGATGAGGCAATATTTTCCTGTTTAAGGTTAGTGGTAAGATGTGAATAGCGTTTATGTTAAGGTTAGACATGAATTTGTCATGGGTAAGTTCTTGTTAGTGGTTAGGCTGTACATAATGAATGGAAGTAAATGCGAAGTCCTAATAGGGAAAGCTGTGCAGCTGTGTTTGTGTGTGTGTGTGTGTATGTGTGTGTGTGTGTGTGTGTGTGTGTGTGTGTGTAGAGGACATAAATCAGTTTAACACGTCGTATTATGAGGACAAAAAGCAAGTCCCCATAACGTAGATCATTACATTTTTAAGGTAGGGTTAAGATTTGGTGTAGTTCAAGATCTGGTTTAGGTGAAGATTATGTTTAGGTTAAGGTTAGGTTTAAGCAAGTAGAAAACTATGGTTAAGGTTACAGTAAGTCTCCAGGTAATGTAGGTCAATGTACTGTACATGTTTGTGTGTGTGTGTGTTTGTGTGTGTGTGTTTCCATCAGCTGACACCATAACTCACTTGCACGTAATGATTTTGACAAGTCGCAGCGGAAGGAGGTTGTAAATTGTGAATGTGTTGATGAGCTCTCGTTTGTTTACGCTTACCATTTCATAGCAACTCCTATCACACCATCCTGTAAGTGTCTCGTTGGTATTATCATTGGAATTACACAAATGTAAATTTTTACACAAGCATTATTTTTTTTCCCCTGCAACTCCCAGACTGATTACTAGCTTATAATAAATTATTCCCCCCTCCATTTCCTCTGTGCACAGATCCCTGTAATGCAGCAGGTCATAACCTACTTTGTAACTGTGGGGGAGCAGTTGTACAATGTAGAAATTCTGATTAATAATGAGCACGGAGTCATCTACATGGAACAGGGTCTTAACTAGTCACAAGAGATTCAATTATGGCCATCAAGTTGGATTCAGGATTACTTTTCTAAATACTCATCTTGAGAAATGAACTTTTCCACCATCACGGTCAATTGTGTTCAGAATTTTTTTTTTTTTAATTTGATTCACATTGACTTGGAGAAAACAAATCAACATAACCCTCATCACTTTGGAGTTTTCTTTGAAGGCTCTGTGATCTTTGTAATTTTTCTTTTTTTTTCATTTTTCCCACTTTGGTTTTTCTCCCCACCTACATGAGAAATGTGAGGACGTTTGTCCCCCCCCCCCCCCCCTATCTCTCTCTGTCTCTGCCACAATTCCAGCAGCACCCGCTTCTTTTGAAGTCGCTTTTACCCTCACAAACCTGGATGCTAATTAATTTCCAGATATTTTTTTTTGATATATCAAGACACTACACATGACTTTGATTTCATTGTGACATAGGCAAGGCAGGTGCTCTTTTTTAGGGTGAACTAATTGGTATGATGAAAAAGTCAATACCTTCCAGTCTGCAGTTCAGTCTGTGTTGCTCCTCGTTGTATCCGCTGCGACCTCCTTTATAAACCACAAAGAGAACAGATGAGATAAAGATCCGATGGATAAAATACAGATGAGAGGAAAATCAAAAAAAAAAAAGATTTGCTTTCTCCTCTTTCAAAAATCACATTTGCATGCCTTCTAGTGTTTAAATGTGCAGCGGTGAGAGCCAGCTTGAGCCACTGTATTCTGCAGCCCCTCTTTCTCTTTCACACACACTCACTTTCACCTACTCTGTGCCCTCCCTGGTAGAGCCATCTCTCCCTCTCTCTCTCTCTCCCCATCTCTTGCACTCTCTCTCTCTCCCCATCTCTTGCACTCTCTCTACTCTCCCTCTCTCTTCAGCAGCTACATTGATCTCCCTCCTCCGTTCTGCCTCCTCTCTTTGTACTTCCACTGTGCAGCCTCCTCACCATCCGTCTGTCAGTCGCTCTCATGCTCAAATGCTCTTCTATTCAATTATCCCCAATTTTCTTCATTAGTCTCTCTCTCTCTCTCTCTCTCTCTCTCTCTTTTCTTTTGTCACTGTCCCGCTTGCATTCCAACTCTCAGTCTCCACTCTTCAGCATCCTCCATCCTCTGCCTCTCACCCTCATTATTTCTGTCACTCTATCAATCAAACACCCTCACTTGTCCCATGATATGATCCTCCCTCTGTCTTTCTCTTTCCCATCTCTCTCTCTCACACACACGCGCGGGGTGGGTGAATGGATGGATGGATGGATGGATTCAGGCCACCTCACTGTTCTCTTTTTATCTTTGACGCCCAGAGGTCGTCGCAGGCAAAGAAAAATGGTTTTGACTTCCTCCATTGATAAAATGGGGCCTTTGTGATGTCAGGTGTCGCAGCTACACGTTAGTTCAGTGGTCATCGTTCATCATCACCACCAATTAGTGGTCAGGGGAATTGTCTGACTTTGAACGAACTAGGAGGACAATGCCTTCTTCTCTCATTCAAAGGGTCTATTCACCTGAATGAAAAGAAAGAAGCACGTTGTCTCGGTTACCTCGCCATGTATCGGGTGAGGTTTGAGACCGTGGCTTCTGGGAAAACTAAGCTGAATGACATTGTGGTTGTTGTGCTCATCGCATTGAGAAAACAGTTGGAAAACTCAGCAGTAACGGGTTGCCAGTGGTTCAGATGGCACAATTAAATGTGAGGCATTAACAGTTGCCCCTTGCAGTGTATCTGTGGAAGTATCACTCACGTATCACTCAATTACTTGATGCTCTAGAAAACTTTGTATGAAATACAAGATTCTCCGGCAAGTGCTTAGAGGTTGGTTTCCCCCCATATGTGGAGATTTAACTTTGAGAAGAAGTGGTATAGAGAGCAGCACCAGGAAGATATGTAATGTATTTTCTTCTCTCTCTAGCCAAAAGTTTAAAGCTTGTTTCATCCATAAACTCTAAATAAAGATGGAACAATTTGTCTCCACTTCCTTCCACCAAAATATCCAGAATATGAACGCAGCCATGTTGTGCGTTTTGAGGCAGAGTCTGCGCAGTAGCTATCGGGGGATGGAGCCGTGGTTTTGGTGTCCTGCTGATGCAAGCATTCGACCAATCACAAGCCATTCTGAGCTGTGAATCATGATATCTCACCCTGTTTTTATAGCATCAAATACAAAATTAAAACCAAGTAGAAAAACGAGCTCTTGAACATAGATCACTGTGATAAAAACAAACTACCTGAAACAGCAGAAACCTCCTTGAGGCAAACATTTAGTTTGACCTTGTAATTGGCCACAAATATCCATCCACAAACACAGAGGAGGGAGGATTCATCGTCTCTACTGCTGCCGTCCCCCAGGTGTCAATTGAAACAATTTGGACTCAGCTCCGATGAATATTGTTGTTGTGCAGATGACCGATGGTGGCGTGAGGCGAGGGTCCTTCGCAGGAGTCCAACTGGGGACCTTCTGATTATGCGGTATGCATTTTAACACTGTGTAAACACTTCCAGTCTATCCATGATAAATCCTGGTGATGCATGGTTGTTTGTGACAGGCTCAATGAGTGACTGCATCATTATACAACTGGGTTAAGGATTGGGAGCTACACATGATGCTCTGCAGGGCTGGCAGGTGTCATGTGTAGTTTACTCTACCACACACACACTTCCTGTCCATACCTACACTATTCAGCCTTCCAGTAAAGGAAAATGCTAAAAAGAAAACACTCGAACTAAAGCATAAATATCAAGACCCAAATTATAAATTATTAATAGAAAGTTATTTAGTGCTCTAATGTTGGTAAAGTGAGTTTATATAATAGGTAGAATATATAATTCTGCTCCAGTGAATAGCAGCAGCTGGAGGGTTTCAAGTGAGAAAATGTCCTTCTGTTTGCTTTATGGCAGCTTTTAGAGTCCATCAAGAGAAGTTGGAAGATTGAGGAAGGTGAACTTGAAAAACATTAATACACACTGTGCTACACTTTGTTAAGGGGTGTTGTAGATGGATCCTGCCATTTCCAGCCTTTTAAGGACGCCATTCGACTGGATGTTACCCCTTGATAGGAGCTCTAGTGGGAGCCCTAATGGCGTATATTCACCACAATCTCATCCTACCTCGGGAGCCTCCACAGCCATTGTTGCCCAATGTCCTTATTCTGAGAAACTAGCTTTCCTCCTGCTTTCTGCGTTAACCCGTCTCATGCCAAAGGCGACGAGAGAAAAGTGGGTCATGGGCAGATGGAGCATACAGTAGTAAGGCTGTGCTGGCTGGGATTTTGTTTGTTTTGGACTTGTTTTTTTTGTGAGTGTGGTTCACTCTGCTTTGGGTGAAGTAGAGTCAGAATGAAAAGATGAACTAAAGCAGAAGCAGAGACAAGAGCTGAGGGCAGAACGAGAGAGAAATATAGATTCTTAAAAATCGAAGCTGTGAAACAGAAAGTGCTGCTTTAAATCAATCACTGGTTAATAGGATTTCTGTACATTTTAGTGAGAGTATGTAAATCCAATTTAACGATTTAAAACGTTTCAATCGCATTTCAACATTTGCTATTTGTGAATGCTGGACTCACACACTTTCTGTATCATGATTGCCCAATCAAACGTTTGCTTTCTGTACAGACACACAGTAAAATACAGGCTCAAACCTACTGTAAGGCATCAGTCATGCGTTGTGCTTGTAAAGAAAACTGATGCAGTGCTGGACTCTGGTGGCCAACTCAAGTAACTGAAACACTGAACTCAAACTGATAAAACATTTGAGCAATAAAACAACAGTGCTGTTGTATATTTCCACACTCATACTGTGGTTTGATCTTCCTCTTAAAGGACTAATGTATTTGAATAATCTACTAACTAATTCCACAAACGTCAGTCTGTCTGTATGTGGAATGGAGAGCTCAAAAACCAATCAACTTCCAACCTGGTATTTGTATTTCACTTCGGAAAGAGGTGTGCCGAGTTTGGTGCAATTTGGACTGAATAAACAATGTTTGATATTAAATAAAATCATTAACTATAAAATCTACATTGCAGATAAACCAGGTAGGATGAACACATGGTCATAGCAGTCATAGACTTTATATAAACAGCTCTGCACACAAACAATATAAAAGTGACAACATATTGTATATAATGATATGAATTCACTAGAAATAATTCTTATAAGTAGCTCCTGAGCATTAACAAAGTCTAAACATTTTTAGAAGGGGATATGCATCAATGAGTATTATATGGAACAAAAGTAAAGAATAAAAAAGATAAGAATGATTGGTGGACTTATTCTTTAGATACAGAGTTAGGATGGGTTGATCTTTTCATTTTTATATATTGTTGTTGTCAAGTGATCCCGTCAACAGAACATCTAAATATTCCCCACAGCACAAAGGGAAACTGACCCCAAGATAAATTCTGAGAAATAAGAACAAGAAACGGAAAAGTCATATTTTGCTGAGGAATATTTTTTAAAACGTAACCTTTTGTAAACCAGAAAAGAAAATGGTTACATTTTGTAACATTTAAAAAAACAAAGTAGCCACTGTTCAAAGTCAGTAAAACCTTACATTCAGTCAAGGTATAAAGTGAACAGTGGTATTGATCAGCTTGATGGATGGTTCAGCTCAGATCTGGTCAACTAATTTTTCAACCCTGATACTCATCATACACCCAGTACCCCCAACAACGGCATTACAGATGCTTTCATTCGAGTATTGAGTTAAGGACAAACATAGGCCTTTTCTGAAGCCCTTTAGTGTTTAACATATAATATATGTTAGTGTATCTACTTTCAGTGATTGAAAAAGGTGAGCAAATCATCATTAATTTTGCTTACACCTTGTCATAGTGTCATTTATACAGGGATGGATAAGCTAGTGATCTGTTCGGTGTCTCAAGACGTATCTGGAACTTTTGTGTATTACATCAGTTGTACAATTTCAACAATGTACAAGATAACATTATCTGGCTTTAACAGGTTATTTGTTCTTAAACCTTGTACCTTGAGAGAGGTTTTTATTTTGGTTTTTTTATGTTTGTTTTTAGTAAATCTCTTAAAGTCCCAACCTTTGGGTGAAGGTTCTAAATCCAACCAGAAAGTGATTTACGTTTAGGAGCCATTACACATTAGGATTTAAGTGGTTGTGTTGCTATGGAAAAAAATGAAGGTCGAGGTCACTTTTACGAAACAGACAAATTCAGTTTAGGACAAACAGCAGAGTGGGTTTTTCAGCAACAAGACAAGGCAGACTCTGAATATTATAGAGTTGGGCTCAATACTTTAAAAATGTAAAGCAATGCCCTCATGGCTCTTATGCATAACGTTATATTTCTGAAAGTTATTAAACTACAAAAACTTACTATACGTTGCTTCAACAACCAAGTGAAAGATCATCTGAGCAACAGAGGGAGCAGGCTTACTGAGGGTTGGTGCAGGCGAGAGTTCAACACAGGAGGAGGATGAGTCCAAACTGTGCAAACAAACAAATCCAAAATGGAGGATTCTGAAATTCAAATGCAGGAGAGTCAGTCCAGGAGTTCACAAAAGGAGAGCGATAAACCCAAGTAGAGCGTTGAACCTTTAACAGAGGCTTAACTACTTTATGTCATCTGAACATCAGCAACACAAGGTATAAATACACTGAGGACTAAGTGGCAAGGGAGCCACAGGTGCATCAGAAAACTAGCGGGAAAACCTACAAAGACAGGAAGTCCAATCAAACAGGAAGAGGAAGTTCACACATGGGATCAGCATATTCCAAGTGTGATGCCAAAGCATCTTGCTTGCCACCAGGTGGAAGAAAATAAAAGTCAAACTACACATCAAATAATCTTTTTCTCAAAATGTTATTTTACTTCTATAAACGTATGTTGTTTTTTCTGTATATTTCAGCTATCTCTCTGGATAGGGGGAGAAAGTGTAGACATCCATCCATCTTTATATATAGAGTGTTTGGTTTGAACAAAACGTTTCACATTTGCTAGAGAAAGGCTTCGATCTAACGGAGCCGTTAGCCTTCCAGAGCTCTTGACATATTTGTCACTGAATGGTTTCATCAAGCACATAAAGATTATCTTACTAATATGTACATGAAAAAAGAATATCGTAAACAATCACTGTTTCAAATTAGACAAAGGTTGTCTAATATTTGAACCAACTTGGTATCATCCTAATTGGTATAGAATTCTTCTTCTTCTTTTATTGGCTTAAAGAACACAATAACAGCAACTGGCTTTCGTGGAACATGAACACGAACCAGTAACTTATTCCTGAATCTGTGAGCAAACAGAAGAGAAAGAGGTTTCTGGGTTAGGATACGCTGTATGGTGATTACATTATTGTTGTTTGAGAGCCAGTACAGTGATTATCACTCAACTTGCTGATAACAGATACTTTCCTTGTTGATATTTAGTGTTGTTTCTTTGCATCACCTCTAATCATGGTGAAGAAACCCAATTTCCCAACAAATACCCCCTGGGAACTGTTAGCTATTATAAAGTTGCTATAGTGGATAATACACCCTATAGATAATGATGATAAAGTGTCCAGAAAGAGAAACAATTATTCAATGTTTTTATGCATCTGTGGTTGTGGAAGGAACCTCATTGCTTACTGGTTGATATTGACCACATTGCCACTTATTAGATTTGTTCAAGAAAGCAATTGTTGGCCCATTAAATCGACAGTTTGCTTTAATCCCACTACGGCTCTCCTTGTTCTCCTCTATCCCTTTATTTGCCCTGTGTGTGTGTGTGTGTATGTGAGTTTGTGTTTGTAACTTGATGCTGGCACAAACAAACTGCCAGGAACGTTTCTCCCCGCAGTGTTATTAGATACCAGTGATGAATATCTTTCTCCTTCTTATTCTCACTCGTTCTCTCGCTGACAGATGGACGCAGGATAATCCCATTGATTTCAGACACCAGAGCGGGGCAGCGGGGTGAATCCCTGAGCCTCGGTGCCTCTTACCTCCTGAGGAACCGTGGTGAGCCCCCTCGTTCTGTCCTTCTTCTTCGTTTTCATGCACTTATACTCTGGCTCAGGGATCAACACATGCCGTCTGGGGAGGAGTGGCACATTATGGGAAACATGACACCACTGTGTTCAGAGGTTAACATGGCTGGCACCTGGGTCACAATGGAAAAATGGCTTGAAGAAGACAAAGCATAAAGAAACATAAATATAGGAGTAATCATCCATAATATCTATGATTAGTGTTACAGGAATCATCCCCTCTAGGTTTATTATCCAATTTTTCACATGTACAGGATTTTTTTTACATTTACAATTTGAGTTAACAATCCAGAACAAAACATGAAACAATATATTAATGAAAAAAAATGACAAAAAACAGTAAAAACCCTAACATTGATTTCATATTTAATCAGTGAACTCAAGTTGATGAAACAGGAACAGTCAGTTCCCATCTCACAGTCTAACACAGGGATATATTAAACCCTAACTTTGGGGTTATATCTAAATACATTATACATCTGCTAAGAAAAATTCAAGAAATTGCTCATGTACTGTGAAATGTTACGTTGTCCTTTGACAGCCTCTTATGTTTAATCGGCCTTTGATTCACTGATTTGTTCATCATATCCTCACACTGCTGCACTATAGATTTAAGCAAAGCAAAACGTCCCCCTTCTATTTTTGCTCGTTAATTTTGATGTATGCTACATAAGCGCCACCACACGGCTGCCATGGCCCACTGCTGTGAGAGACCGGCATGGGGCTGGGGCTCTCATGGTTATTAATACTGTGGCAGCAGTTTCTCACCTGAAAGGGAATATGTTAACACTTAGAGCATGAAGAGCCTGAACACAACAAAGACACCATAGAATAATATGAATGAAGAATATGTTACATGACAAGCATTTTTGAGAGAACGTTTTTTTAAAGGACCTCATCAAAGTCTAAATCCACACGACTAGGGTTTTTGATGAAAATGGCGTTTCAAACAAAGATGATTTATGTCCACATGAGCATTTTGGCTCTGAATCAGGCTCTTTAATCCCCGTCCATTCTCACATGCCTGAAAACACATATGACGTGACCACTCACGTGCACATTTTTTGCACGAGGAATTCAAACGTCTGCATCTAGAAATAATCCGTATTGAGGCTATCAACAGAAAACAGTCATATTCGCAGAAGTTCAATTACCTTCTCAATGGATAAGTAAATTAATACTAGAGAGCAAAAATATTTAGTTGTATTGGCACAAGGAAAATGCTTTTTCTTAAAAGTGTGCACATTAGGGACAAAACTTTAACTTCAGTGGAGGTACAGTACATACACAGCTATCGGTTGCAGAAACTCCACAACTCAGTAAGTTTCATCCGTCAACAGATGCGCTCGTGACCAATGTGCGCCTAGAGATTTTGGAATGACTTTAGTGAGAGGGTTGCTAATGTCCTGTCAATTCTTATATAAAGGTCTATAATTATTACAATGGATACACGTAAACGAAAAGCCACACCAGGCCTAAAACACAGCCCGTCTCCAACGGGTATCACAGGGAGGCTGACAGGTCCTACTACTCTCCTACTTAAAGTGTCTGTCACACAAGGTACACAATTGCAATCACAAACACACATTTTACATCTAATAATTTTCGTCACCTCCACTGTGCAGTCTCTTTGAATTCAGTTCAGTTGTATTAATATTTTCAGACTTGCTGAGAATCGTCCTTCCCGGCTTCCGTTTTAAATCCGCACTTTTAAAGTCATCCAGTGAGATGCACAGTTTCTGCCTCACTGCAGGCTGTGTGCCGAGGACCTGCTGGTTTTATGTTAACTCCCGGTCCCCCTCTCCTCCATAAAGGTAATTATTGGCCCCGGCTGGTTGAACATACTCCTCAGTTTTGTCCCAGTCTGAGACCCAGCCTCCTCCTCCTCCTGCCATGCCACCGCCTCCATTGGGATCCGCACCTTGGTTCATGGCTCCGTAGCCCCCCCCTCCGCTTGTGCGATACAGCTCCTCCGTCTCGTTGGCGAGCTCATCCTCGTCCAGGATGCCACACTTCTCGTCGCTCGTCTGCTCCGGCTCGGCCCAAGCCTGCTGCTCTCCGGATGCAAAGAGTCCTGCGGCAGAGACACCCAGAATAAGACTTTTGGCACATATTTCAGATTTGTAAGAAAACAGGTTTGATTGTATGAATAGAAACACACAGGAGCATAAAGAAACCTCCCAATGATCTGAGGTAGAATAAGTGGAACATTTAGAGCTGAATATACCCACCATAGAATATAACACCTCCGTAATGTACAAGTGAGGCAATAAGGAACACGCCCTGCCACTCCTCTCGAGTCTGTGATGGAGAGAAGAAAAAAGTGTTTATAAGCATACTTTTCTCTTTTTTTTCTATCAGGACTTTGTAATAAAGTTAAATTTAAAAGTGAAACCAATCCCAGTCAGATATTTAAACGGAAATTATCCTATCAGGATATAATGTCATGCATACTATATTACCTTCTAATATGAAACTGTAGTTAATGACAAACATAAATACACAATGATTTAGTAGAAATCATTTCTCACCTTGTGCTTTGTCATGGCACCAACAATAAGTGGGCAAACCATACCAGACAAGGTGCCCACACCGTTGGAGATACCCATGAGGATACTGGCATATCGTGGTGCAATGTCCAGGTGGTTGACATTGAAACCTTATGAGAAAAAATTCATATGATGAGTGATACATATATATTTCATAATTAAAGCAACCTACTGGAGTGCCTGCTTTGAAAGTGGAGGTTTTCTTGTCCATGCACCGAATAAACATGCAAATTATTTTCACCCACATAGCGTTAAACGTCTGTGTCAGTTCAATAGGTTGAAATAAAAATGATCCAACTGTCATAAGCATTTGGCTGCCCTGCCCCCACTGACTGCTACAGAGTGATGGTCGCCTGTTTATTCAATTTTTTGTATTAGTATTGAAAATATCACGTGTCCAAATCGCACAAAATTTGACACTGTACTTCCTCTGGCTATTTAGAATAAACATCTTACATGTTCGATATTGTTGTTGTTGTTTTTAATTTGTTGTTTGTAAAGTGCACCAACCACACCAAGGCAATTTCCTGTATGTGCAAATATACATGGCAATAAAAATGATTCTGATTCTGATTCTGATTCTGATTCTGAAGTGGAGCCAATAAGATGGGACCTGGTAAGATAAGTGCCCGGACAGCGAGACAGAGGATTGTGGAAATAGTAAATAGATATTAATGGGCAATAGGTTTCAAGGAAAACATTGCATGCAGGCTCGTAGAATAAATAGACTCAAGATATGTTTTCACCTGAAATGGCAAAGCCAGAGAAACCCACAGCTAGGACGAGGAATGTGATGGCCACAGCTTTAGTGTGAGAGAAGCCCACCACCAGCAGCAGAGTCGCCTCCATCCCAAACCCTGTCGGAGATGAAGAAATCACAGAAATCAAACAGAGAGCGGCGTTCTCGAAGGAAGACGCTTTGAAAGTCAACTGACGTGCATTTTATTCATGTATTTGTGTCTTTCTCTCTGTTCACAAACTGCTTTTCTCTGAGCCCAATCTGAAAATAGCTTCCAACAAAGTGATATGTGCACTGCTCGCTTCTACATTTCACTCTCTGCTGGGGACGTTCAAAAATAGCTGACAGGCGCGGAGCTTCTGCTTTACAGTGAGTCACCATTTGTCCTATCCAGCAAATGTTTTCTCACCAGGGCTGAAGAAATACTTTAGTTCACACTTGAGAGCTTAATCAGTCAAGGACTCACCGTGATGTCAGGATAGATAGGATATCTGATCGGATCAGATATCAGGTTTACGTGACTGAACCTTGCGACTGAAAAACCCCAAGACAGTAAAATAATTTTGTGTGTCAGATTTTGCATATTGATTAGCTTGACTACACATTTGATCTTTAGGAATTAAAACAGCAAACCAGCAGGATTTCCCCTGTGTGAGTGTAATTTAGCTTTCCCTTCATTTGGCCCCTTCTCACCTCCACAGTTCATAAGTTTCCTGACGTTGGTTGTGGTCATGATGTGGTTGCAGCGCAAATAGTCAGCGAGCTGGCCACCGATGGGCACAATGATGGTCATAACCAGATGGGGAAGGGCAGAAACCATGCCCACCTGCATGAAAATGAACAGAAAGGATGAAAATGCAGTAAACATTTAAAGTGACATCGAAGTTGTGTTTTTACCCCTGTCCGTTTGTTTGTGGGTTGCTTTTTGTGTTCATTTTATCTTTTGCAAGATTACACAAAAAACAACTGACGATCCCACAACAATTTTGGTGCAGATCCGGATCAGGGGGTGGGTCGCGGACATTTAGGGAACAGAAATCTGTGAGTGTTTCAAATTTGGTGCATCTTTATTGAACTTAAGGGGGCTGTTGGACCTGTGCTAATCGACCGTTATGTATTGGAGCTTTTGTCCCTGTTACCGTTACCTTGCTAATCTCGAACCCGAACACCTCCTCGAAGTACGCGGGCTGGCTGATGAGAAGCAAGTAGAAAGTCCAGCTTCTGCAGAAATTAGCCACGATGATCGCATACACTGGCATGGACGTGAAGAAGGCCCTCCATGGGGTGTTGAATTTCTGTACCACATAAAAATGTGTTATTTACTAACTCCTCAAACCTTTTGAAGGACGGTGTCTAAATCACACTACTGAGGGAATCTACTGACCGTTACTGCGTGTTGGGCAGTCTCTCCTATGCTCTCCTCGATATATGTCCTCTCCTCGGGAGTGATGGTGGGATGTGCTGCTGGACTCTCATAAGACACCAGGGTCCAGAAACAGTACCACATGATCCCAAAACTTCCTGGAGCGGAGGAAGGGCAGACAGGCAGGGAAAAGAAAGACAAAAATGTAAATGTCAAGTTCAGTCTGAAAATCCCGGTTCATTTTTTAAACATGCTAAAATAAATGCTAAATTCCGTTTGAAGAGTTTGAAAAGCAATATTAGTGAAAAGCTGGATGTTGTTTATCTTCAGTTCAAGGGTTGCTTACCGTAGACGTAGAAGACCGATGACCAGCCTGAGTACTGGACGAGGATTCCAGCTAACGGCATGGCAATCACAGCACCAGCATAAGAACCTGGGGAGCACAGAAAAATTGTGGTGTTTAATAAAATGAGCGACATTTTCTTTCTTAAAGTGAATCATCAAAGTGAAAAAGAACCTGTTATAAAGAGACTCACCACAAAACGCTGTTGTGGCCAGGCGACTTCTTTCGAGAGGTGGGGCCCATTTTGCCCAAATACCGTGACAGGCAGGATATGAAACACCCTGTAGTAGAGTGGAGAAGAAATAACACAATCTTGAATGGTCTGAATAAATGTAAAATCAGTCCATCTTGTCCTTTTCTTGTATTTTGGACGAAGCTCAGGAGTAGAAGTACCTCTACAAGTCCTTGACATATCCTGACGAGGATCACACAGCCAAAGTGCGTCCGGGCGGCCGCGGGGATGAGCATGTTCAGGCATGATGTGGCTACTATGGCGAAGCCAAACACTCTGGAAATGGGAGGAGTAAAGAATGAAAAAGCCATTCGGTGGGTATAGAAGGATGTGCCCTTATCCCTTGTATAGATAAAATACTGAAATAACAGACCTGTTTGCTGCAAACTTTTGACAAATGAATCCTCCTGGAATCTGAGTTACGATGTATCCCCAGAAGAAGGAGCCGTGGATCATTCCCACTGTCTCTGGGTCCCAGTCAAATTGAGGTTCCTGTCAGGACAGACAGGAAGGCAGTGAACAATCAAAACAACAGAATCCCGGTGACTGATTCATGGTCCTCTGAGGGTAATCCAGTCGACCAGAATCTTAGGCACTTTGAACCGTCAAAAACATTTATTCAAATTACTGATGACAATGCTTTGTGACGACTTTGTGACTGCTTTGAACACTGTTCCCTATTGATCTTGATCTGAAATGCCCGTCTAAAATAACCCTTTATGCTGTAGTAATGGCCACTCACCACTATGACCTCCTTGTTGTCTTTGTAGATCTTGTGGCTGTTCACCATGCTGACGATGGCCACACCCAAGTTACACCGGATTCCAAAGGAGATGCAGAAGCCAATACCGGAGAGGATGGCAATGATGTAGCGCCTGGGCAGGCCGAAGCACGTGCAGTCCACCACCGGCATCTCCTTCTCCTCCACCAACTCTGGCCGGCCCTCCGCCGACAGCTCGATGGTCTCGCCATTTTCCTGCTTCTTCTCAAGAGCTCTGAAAAGGAGAGTTTGGAGAAAGGGAAAAGTGCGGGAATGAAAAACCCCTCCCTTCATCTGTTCATATATTATCAACAGGGCTTATCCTTTGAGGGTTGTGGGAGCGCTAGAGCCAATCGCAGCTGACATTAAGCGAGAGGCGGGGAACAACCTGGACAGGTCGCCACTCCATCACAGGGCCAACATGCAGAGACAATGGGAAAATCTGATTCTCCAATTGAGCTAAGGGAAAAGTGTTTGGAGGAAGTCGGATTACCTGGTAATAAAAAACATGCAGAGCCGGATAAAACATGACAACTACTAACAAAAAACAACTGGTTGGCCATCGTGTTCAAACCATGGCGCTAACCACTTCACCACTATGCACCGTCCATGTTAGTATGTTGTTTAGATGATGGGGCACCTAGAAGTTTTAAGAAATTACATTTTTGCCATACAGGATTGACACCAGCACTCTACTAGTGGATGGATGGATGGATGGATGGATGGATGGATACAGCTTTTTCTTCTATCAGATTATGATGGTGGGATAAGGTTGTCTGGGCTTAGCAACATTGTGGAAATGATTGCCGGAAAGATGCCATATGGGTCAGGGAAGAACCTATTCAAGTTTGGTGCAGATCCCACTTTTTTTTCTTTTTATTTAACATTAAAAATAGGAAGTTTTTCCACATTTTCCCCATCTTCCCAGGATATTATACGTGGATCTTGATAACTGTTTTGTATGAGTTTGTGGAATTCTAGATTAAATATATTTATATTACTCATACCTTGACTGAACCAGCTCACAGTAAAGAAATACTGTGTGACTAAAAGACAACAGTGTTGACAGGCACGTCTCATCTTGGTGCATTCATCCTCCTCTTCCTCCTCCAACTCCTCCTTTCCTGCTCCTGTCTGTGACTGATGTTCATGAGGCTTGCTGAGAAACCCTGAGAAGCCATGACCTCTGCCAAGCTTGAAGTCTAACGGGCATCAAATATGCATCTAAACGTGCAGCGGATAATCTATTAAACATGATGCTTGTTCTCGGATCAGACTCGAGAGCTGTAGGTCCGCGTGATGGAGTCCTTTTGCTGCTCCTGCTGCTATCCTCAGGTAAATATAGCCCCTCGCCAATGTCGAAGGATGAATTCAGTACCTGAGAGCCGGTTGTGCTGAAGCAAAAAAAAAAATGAGTCAGCTCAGTCCTGCCGTTTCTGTACCTAAAATACAAAAACACCAAACAGTGCAGAACATGAGCAAAGCTACAGGGAAATGGGGGTGTGTGCTTTTTTCAGCAGCTGGTTGTTCAAGACAGAAGAGGATGATATTAGATGGAGCTCATGGGCTCGAGTCTCATCTGATGTGTTAGGATTCTTTGCTGACTGAGCCGCTAGTTCTCCCCCAGTGAACATTCATCACGGTGGCGATGACAACTCTTATACCTTGCAGAGCGAGTACAGCCTGGATACTTGATGTCTCACTGCAGTTCACTAACACACAATCCCTGATCACAGTTTCAACCACCGCAGTTCTGGTGTTTGTTCAAGTCTTCATTTAAATGGTGAGTTTGGTTCAAATTAGTTATTTGATGAAATAAGAACAGGGTTAATAGTCATTAGTACTAAACCTGAGTCGCGACTGATCAAGAGTGTGTATCGGCAAGTTTTCACTACCGTGGCTCCACTCCTCAATCACTACTGCACAGACGTAAGCTGTGTCTCGTCTCAGGGGCCGCATCCATCAGAGGCTGCATTTGAAGACCGATTGCGTCACGGCAACTCGACTAGACCGTCCCATTTGGAACGCCCCTGAGAGATGAAGGCACCGACAAGTGGATCCTTCTCTGCCCCAGCCTATCCCAGGATCCATTGCACTTCAGTGACAAACCGTTTTTTTTAAATAGTAATGGCGCCTGCAAGCGAAAACTTTCTCATTGTGTCTAACTGCAGCTCTGTTGCTCGCAGTCAGCAGTGAGGGCAGGACGAGCTGGTGACGGCAATCCTGGAAATCCTCTGTTGACCAGACCGTCTCATTTCAGTTAAACCATTGCGGTGTACCCAGCCCACAAAGAGTACAATGAATTGGGATACAGAAATTGTGTTCCTATTCAACTGACTTAGCCACCATGGTCGATACATCACTGTGGTGAATATTGGTTTTAAATGTCAAGAAAGCAGCTCAAACGGATGTTTGGTAGTTTTCATCGGATTACTCATTTCTTTCAATCCTTAGTATCATGATGTAATTCATATTTTGCAATTTACAGAATACCCAGAAACTATTCTGCTGATTTCAAGTCCATCTTGTTCTTGACGTTGCTATAAATTGATGTTATAATGATGATTTTATGTGTCTGCCTTGTATTGAGACAGGAATTATCAGGGGAGAGGAAGACATGTGGTAAAGACCCCCAAAAAGATAAATATAAACCATCCCAGAAGTCCGTGTTTTGACAGAAAGTGGATCTTAGCTGGTGATGTGTGGAGCGTCTTCTCTAAACTCTTAAGATCTCAATTCAGAATGTTACAGCTCTGTCACGCCACCAAGACAATCCTATTTCTGAACAGAGCCCCGGCTGTTCATAAAAAAAACCTTCGTACATGCATTATGGAAGCTCTTATAAAAATGACCTTCCTGGAGACAAAATGAGACTGATCCTAACATATCAAGTGACAGCAAAGACTTGTGTTCCTGCCAATAAACCAGTTCAGATGAAAACTCAGGCGCTAAGCAGGCTGATGGGAAATAACAGCGACGCAACAATAAAACATACAGGCTCTATTAGTTACTGTACAGCAGTGGATCTAACAGTCTTCATCACTGATCAAGTATTAATGATTCTCCATCCTGAATTATTAATATCTCTGGCTCGCTTGGACTATTTTTGTCTGGGCGGGCCTCTCTCCTCCTTCCTCCTGTCTCCTCTTTATCTTTAACCCTTCCTTTCAACGCCAACTCCCCCGGCTCCTGCTCAGTCTTGCACACAATTCACAACATTTCCTTTCTCCTCAACACCAATTTATTTCCCGGTGTCCAGAGGACGTCCACACGGAGCTTTGTGAAACTGCTCGGATTTCCACTTTTGTTTTACTACACATCATACATGCTGTAGTTTTCATGACTGACCCGGAGTTAAGGAAAATCCGTTGTAATCCTCAGAAGCTACCTGACCTCCTCCTCAGTGCTCTTGTCACACCATGAGGGAAGTTGAAATGATTAGTTTTGGATCTTGACGTCGTGTAAAAAAGCTGAATTCATATTAACTACTGAATATCCTAGTTAATCTTTTAATTCATGGGTCAAGTGTGGTTCAGCAGCTCGGTTCAGAGTGGAGTCTGTGCGTGGATAAGAGAAAGTCAAATAACTATTACATGAACCTATTGAATTCACTTGTGAGTAAATACAGCATAACAAAGCATGCACTGAATAAAAACATTCCATATTTTGCCTCCAACACTCCCACATGTCACTCGTACTGACTCTGTGACAGCGGATTAGTCAGAAGAGACACACTGTTAATATAAGAGCAACAGCAGAGGGTCCCTGAATTATATTCTACATAGAGTCACCTTCAGAAAATACTCAACAATAAATAATACACAGTCGCTATTCTATTCAATTCTATAATTTGATTGTTATTATACATTTTTGAATTGAATAGAAGAGAGACGCCAAGACAGAGACACCATCAAAATACAACTTAGAGTAAATAGTACAGGATGGTAAAGTATAGAATAGTATACTATAGTATAGTGCAGAATAGAATAGAATAGAATAGAATAGAATAGAAAAGTATAGTATAGTATAGTATAGTATAGTATAGTTTAGTATAGTATAGTATAGTATAGTATAGTGTAGAATAGAATAGCTACATGGAGGCAGATTCAAAAACACCCAATAAGCAGTAGATATTCTATTCAAGTATATTATGCAATTAATGTCTTGGTGTTGTTGTTATTATAGAATAGAATAGAACAGAATAGAGTCGAGACACCTTTAACATCCGCCACCAAATAAAACGGAGGCAGCTTCTTGTCACAGTGCGTGCCCCTTCGTTAAAGTTGCGTGCAGTGGGCAGCAGCAGGGAGGGGGGCGGGTGCGTGTTACGCACGGCATCGAAGTACCCAGGGAGTGCATCTACCTGCGAGCACGTGCGCGCTTCACTAAAATGACACCCCGTGGGCAGCGGCGGGCTCTCTGCCATGGCCTAATCTTGGCTGTGAGGTGCCCTGTGAGAGGGGGTGGGGGGTGGCACGATGACGAGCTATCGGGCTACTTAGGGTGGGAGGGAGAGAGAGTCAGAGAGAGAGAGAGAGAGAGAGAGAGAGGTGTCCAAGGTGTGCGGCCTGCGGGGATTTACGTGGGCCGACAGCTTGGACGAGGAGAGGCTATTTCTGGAGAGGATTTAAGTGTTTAGACGTTCCATCAAATCCCGAGAGAGGGGAGGAAGAGGAGGCCATCAATACCTTCCTCCTCCTCGGATACCAATCACCGGCCAGACTCCTGAACACCTCACACACCCGGTCTCGGCTGCATGCGGAGAGAGTGCCACCAAGTTCAGCCAGTTGCCGATAGAATAGTGACAGAACTGTGGAACATTGGCTTTTGCGCAAGGTGGCTTGCGCAATGCGTAATAACGCACGATGGATGTTAGATTTTCTCCCATGTTCCACGTCCCCCTGTCGTTCATGACACGTTTGCTTGCTCTTCTATTATCTAACACAAAAAGGTGGAGCCTCCACTAGAGTGAGGTTTTAAATGGAAGTCGCCCTGAGCCTGCTGTCCCATGGAGGCAGGTGCGACAAAATAACAGGCCGCAGAGAAAGAAAAAACTCACACACGATATAAAATGAGACACGTCCCTTTGTCCAGGCATGAAGTCCCCACACAAACCTCCACATGAAAAGTGTGACCGTGGCTCTGTGATATGACAGCGCTGCAGAAAGGCCTGGATGAGCTGAATCTGCTTATTGATCCAAGGCTTCATCTTACACCGATCGAGCAGTTTGGGTCTGAAATGAAACTTAATTCCGGAGCTCAGCGGAGGATAATTCACTTACTGTGTATCTGCGAGTGGACCAGATTTTTACTGGCTCACCTACCAAAATTACACCTATATCACCGTTATGGGTTCCACCTTGAGATATATTTGTATAACTTTGTATCTGGAGCTTTGAATCACTGTAATCATTTGTCTAACAGTTTGTTATGTGATGGCTTCGGCTGAGACACAGATGTGGTGCGAGGTCATACAACTCCACACTAATCCAGCTCCCTTGACACCCTCAGCTTTAAAGGAGCAGTTTGCTTAAAATCAGAAACTTACACGATGAGATCAGGGGACTAGATTTAAGGTAGCACACAGAGGTCATTACTTCTGCTGGTGGTTATTCTACATACCCGTATATTTTCCCGAGAGTCTTGGCTGCCACGGCCTTAAACCTATCCGGCCGGATCTCCATCCTCACGACTCCAGGTTCCGACCAAGGTGCAGTCTTTGCGCGCTCCCGCCCGAGCGCACAGGCTTCTCCTCCTCCTCTCCTGCTCCCTCCGCCTCGTGTCTCTCACTGACACATGGACAAAAGAAAAAACTAAAAACAAAGAAACTTGATTTTACTCGATCACCAGCCTCCTTAACCTCGTAGTTTCCTGATGGAGCTGCAGTCAGCAACTCTGATTTTCCACAAACGTCCTCCACATGGTCAGTGCCCTTTCGCCCTTTTTTCTCTCCTCCTCGGTGTCCTGAATGAACTTTCCTCACACTCTCCGGTGGCCGGTGATGTTCAGGAGGAGCAGGGGACAACTTTCCACAGGATTCATGGCCCGGGGCGGCGTCTCTGGCCGTGGTCCTGAAACCAGATTACCGCTGCCTGCGCGCTAATCTCTCCAAGTGTGTGTAGTGAGTGGAAGGTAGCATGTCACTTCCTTCCCGGCGTTTTAAGCGGCGGCTATTCTTGGAGCGCGCAAGCCGTGAATGGCGAGAGTCAGAGTAAATACTGTCCGATCGAAGCATATCACCAGAGTTCCCAGGTATCTGTGACACAGGGAGGGGCAGGCTGCCGCCGGGAGGCTGCCGGGGAGGCTGGGCGGCGGATCACTTGCGCTCTTTTGACCAGTGATTGTATTATATCAAAACTACGGACCCAGGCTGTGCAAGTGTAGGATTTAAAAATTGATCTTATTGCAGCTTTTCCTTTGCGCCCTGACGCACAGGAAACGCTGCGATGACGAAAGTGCATTCTATTATTCATTGTTTTCGGTGAATAGCCACTTGACTATAAACAGTCAATTTTGACATGTGACTTTGGTCAATGGTGTATATTAACGGTAAATCGGGAGATGTTTTCAAGATTCAAGAACTTTATTGACATTGTACAAGCACAACAAAAACGTGTTGTGCCATTCTTAGATAAAATTGTGTCTATACAGATAAAGAATGGAATATACATATAAAAATCAGCAACTAAATAAGAGAATATAAATACCAGCCATGTAAGCATGAAATAAAGTTCTTCAGTCAAATATAGGTAAACACAAGTTTAGGTGATATGAGAACAAGAGCATAATATCATTAAAGTGCCTGATTAAATATGTTACATAATATAAATAATATTTGTTATATGACTGTTTAAAGGGTAGGGTGACAACAAATTGCACAGTGGAGTCTTATTAGAATTAGGAAAGAAAGAAGGAAAGAATGTATCTATCTGTCTACATTGGTTTGATTTTTGTTAAATTTTAGATATGAGTAAGGGCCTTGTCTGAAACTAGGTGTACTAAAACCACTTTTAACATTATTTTTTACAACATGAGCATCTAGCCAAAGAGACTCAAACACAGATCAAGGACTGTCAGATACTTTCTGATCACACCCTTTCGCTTAAAGTCTCAAGGAAATTTATTTTTAGCACAGGAACAAGTGACTCTTCTTTGATCTGGGATTTTAGATGTGCCTTGTTAAGATTTTCATTTTGATTATGCGTTTTGCTTTAGACCTTTGTTACAACTGGCATTGAAGCTCATGGGAACATAGTAAAAATCTATAAATCTGACAATAAGACTGCGATTATTGGTCATAAAGAGCAGAAATGTGGTGGCAGTGCTGAAAGGACGAATGGTATCATGTGCAGAGAAGATCTAGTTTATTGTAACTACAAACACACAAACATAAATAACTACAGTTTATACATATAGGTTTGATGCACAGACAAATGTAGAGGGGAGATTTGTAGTTGGTAGTGAGACGGCTAAAGGTCAGGAGGTCACAGACAACAACAGTGTCAGGTTTAGTAGGTGCATCAGGTAAACGGGATGTTTCTAATAAAACGAGTTAGGTATTTTCCTGCAGATAAGTCACAGAACTGTAAATAAAGATGAAAAAAATGCCACATGCCCAAGAGTGAAGCCAGAGCATCTAGATCGCCACCTGGTGGCTGGCTTCGGTATAGGTCACAAATCCCACCACCTCTATGTTAGTGGATGGGACATGGAACAAAATAAAAAGTACAGGTAAAATACCTTTTTCTAATACATGTATTTTCGTCATTTTGGGTAGTTCTTATCACACTTGTGAAATGTCATGATTGACAGCTAAGAGACTAACCTACGATTGGTCCAAATTGTATATCGGTGGGATCCTCATCTCCTGATAGCTACTGAACAGACTGTGGCGCCGAATGCACAAGATGGAAGCATTTAGATGGATTTAGGGAGGAGGTGGAGAGGCGTTGTCCAACTTTATTTACAGTCAATAGTTCAAACTTGTGCTTCAGGTGTGAAAATGATTATGTGTTAAAAAAGAAAAAGACATGTTAAGCTAGATTTTGTCCACAAAATATTTTAAATTGTGTCCGATGTGTTCAGATAACGACAAGCAACGTGCACAGGGAAAGAGAAACTACTTCTTTACGTCATTGAAACTTGTCAGACTTCTCACCGAGCATTTTACATCAGATGCAGCCTTTCTCCAGATCCTTGGCCGATATAGTTCTCAGAGAGCGAGAGGAGAGGAAGGGGGGAGGGAAGGGCATGGCGGAGGGAGGGGGGGACAGGCAGGGTGGGACAGAGATGATGGACGGGGTGTCTGAGAGCGAGCCGTAACCGGCTTTACACACATCTACTGCGCTGGAGTTAACAGAGGTGTGGAAATACACAGGGGGAGGGTCCATGGGGTCTGTCGAGAAATCTGCAGACAGAGATATGAAACACTTTATTTGACACTTGTGGATATTTTCTGTGAATTCAAAGGTTGTTTTTTCACAGGATGAAGCAAAAGAAATGTTCAAACCACTGTGTTTTGTTTAATCCTTAAAGCTACATCATGCAACGTTATTAATTACGGTATAACTGTCTCCAAATGGCAGAAAGCCCCTAACCTGTTAGGCTTTACAACAAATAATTCCTAAGAGACTCTCTCTCTCTCTCTCTCTCTCTCTCTCTCTCTCTCTCTCTCTCTCTCTCTCTCTCTCTCTCTCTCTCTCTCTCTCTCTCTCTCTCTCTCTCTCTCTCTCTCTCTCTCTCTCTCTCTCTCTCTCTCTCTCTCTCTCTCTCTCTCTCTCTCTCTCTCTCTCTCTCTCTCTCTCTCTCTCTCTCTCTCTCTCTCTCTCAAGATGCTTGTAGATGTAATTATTACTTTTGCCAAGGAGGTAATGATTTTACCTTAAATGACTAAATGGATGATCATGACACTTGATTTAAGGTAGACAGCATTGGTGAGGGATCCAATTAGTAGTTTTGTTAGTCTTTTCGGTTGGTAATTTTCTTCATTGTTGTGCAGGCAGATACGATCATGCGTACCAGGAGAGCCTCCACTCAATAAGGATTTAATGAAAAGCACGGATGTACCTGGGTCGTCATTCAGCTGGTGTGCAGGTACTGGTGTTTGCTGTAGAACTTGTTGTAGATGCAGTAAACAGAAGCCATCAGGGTGAACGTTCCCAGGGCCGCAGCGACGAACAGGCCCACTTTGGCGTTATCTCTGTCTCCATGGCCGACTGCGGAGACACACACACAAGACACAGACAGGCAGAGTAGGCGTTATCCGCCTTTATCACTATGACTGTACTGTCTTTGTTTTGGCATGTGCTGCCTTTCATAGATTAACACTGGGGTGGGTGGTTGCGGAGCAAGCTTACATGTCCGCTTTGTATTTAGGTGAGTGGTTTCTTCTTTTTTAAGAAGGTCCTGTATGTGTGTTGAAGGAGGAGCTGCCGGCGCCGGATGGCCGTTGATCTGCCGCTCAGACTGCAGGGTGCTCTGGGAGCTGCACAGTGGAAACACCAGCAGGAGACACAGAGCTGCCAGGCCTGCCATGTGGGAACGCCTATAAATCACACACAGGTTACAGCACAAACTAAACAATTACCTGCACTGGGGCTGTGAGACATCATATTCTCACTACATGATTATCATAATATATTATAATAATAATAATTTAGGAGTTGTGTATTTTTGATGTGAGAGAAATTGTTGGCTTGGTGTCTTCATGCTCAAACAAGCTCCCCTGAACTTTGCCATCATGTTTGTGGGTCATGCTTTCTACTTCAACGTTAAGAAAATGTGCATCTGTTTATATCAACTCCACGAGCAATCTGCATTTTTTCCATTTTGCCTTTTGAGCGGAATACAATGAATATACTTTTGTCATAGTAAAATAGAGAGCTATTTATTTCCTGGGGAACAGAAAACTGGTTGATCGGTTTTCCACTCTCCAGGAGGATGAAGGACGGTCAAGGTTTTCTTCACCATGTGGATTTTCCCCACTAGTTGTCAGCAGAGGACCCTGAGTGATGAAGCCTCTGAAATTGTTCCTGCTTCTACTTTTGTGGCTTGTCAGAATACATTTGGTTTATCTGAAAACAACACTTGGTTTCTGGTCCATTCCACTCACACTGCAAATCATCCTCCAGTGCAACCCAGCAGAAAACTTAAAGAATAATAAAAAATGTTTCCTGTTGCTTTAATTTTTAACTTCACTTTCTTTTGTCTCTTTTGACCGAAATATTCCGCTGTTGGCATGTGAACAGATATTTAATGCAAAATGATGGAGAGGAATTAAACAGATTAAAGAAGCGTTGGATACTTTACATTATTAACATATCCATATTTCATATTGAATACCAATATATCACAACGACCCTAATCTGTACTAAAATATACTTATTTTGAAAGTAAGCATATACACAATTTCTAAGAACAGACTTTGATAAGAGGGACCAGAATTCACTGAGCCTAGTGCAAGCAGTTATTTACCTCCATCATCTTTCAAAACATTATTATTCATAATTATGAAGCAATGCCTACGCGGCCCTGAAACTATTCACCGTTAATCAAAGCTGTAGCATTTAAAAAGCATCTTATTCATATAGTTTACCTGAGGTCGAAGCGATGATGTGGTGTTTCTCTGAGCAGGGTGTTGGTCCTGTCCTCTCTGCCTCCACCTGACGGAGGTGAAACTGCATCCAAGGCAACTGAACTCCCCGGACGCATTACTTTTCCAAGGGGACCAGTATTCTTCCACATGAACGTACACTTAGTACCAAGTGACTTACACGAGCGAATTGTGCAGCCAGACAAAGGGTAGGAAAACTCCTAACCCTAACTCTTTGCTCTGGCAATTAAGTTTGTACAATTTGCAAAATATTTGACATTAAATTTGTAGTTTGACAGAAAGTGAAGGCAAATTACTGGAGGTCAGTGGTTGTTGTGTTTACCGAGGTCTTTAAAAGTTGTGAAATGAGGAGAGATATCCAACCGAAAATGACACAACAAATAATAGTGATGCTGATGGTGCTCAGCAGAGAAACAACAGCAGCAGAGCTCCCTACTGACACATAACAGTACTGCTGTAAAGCTGAATGTGCTCAATATGAAGTCTAAAAACTGTTATTCAAATAATTATTAATCAAATAAAATATCTAAGATGCAGTAACCAGGAGGATTCTCCGGACAAATATATCAAAAGTATGTTTTTGTGACATTAATCAGCTTATCTAGTAATATATAAAATATTAAGTTCCTAAAACGCATCATTATAATGTAACATTAAATTGTATTTCTGCTCTTCATTCAGTCTCCAGTGTTCAAGGACACTCAAGGTAAAACCTCCTCTCAAGTCAGCTGTTTTGAAACAGTTTTCAATGAGGGCAGTATATTTGCCTGTCGTCTGCACTGCCCTGCAAGGACACGCACACTTCCCAAGGACTGATTGATAAGAGGGAAAAACAAAGAGCTCACTGTATCCAACAGTGTAAAATTTGTTTTAAAGCTACAATAAGTCAGCTGCTTTTCCACAGCCTCTCATGTTTCAGGCCAACTGCACTTACGAACTCTACACCAGTCAAAGCAGTTTTGACCTAGAAGTGTTTCCCCACATCAGACACATTCAGCTACAACCTGTACAATCACACGCCTGTAAGAAAAGCAAATCCTCATACCGCTGCTGCATGTTGTTTTTACTGCTGCACCAACAAGTCGTGATGTAATTCAACTTCCCCAGTGTGCAGACAGCAGGAGATGAAAGTTATGAACATGATTCCAAAAAACATAAAACGCTCCTTAAAAAACATAATAGCTCCTTTTCTCCCTTAAAGTTGCCAATGGGTCCAGAGTCTGTGCTTGTGATGCTTCAATGAAAACGCTCTGTAAGAAACACTGCAAAACTGTAATTTCAGTAGCAAGTAAATGTGTTGAACCAGAAGACAAAGAGAAAACTGAAACGACAAACCATAGCCAGACGGATTTCTACGGCTGCTTCAGTTAGTGCAGTTGTGATTTCACCAATATTTGCAACACCGACTGTTTCTCAAGTGTTTCCTTTGCACAGCTGCAATTCAGACACGCAGAACTCGTTTGGATTTATTTTAGAAAATGTAAATCAGGAAAATTGTCAATCTGAGCAGTTGAAATCATAAATTACAAGCTAAATCCACATTTGAAAAACCGACTGTTTAAATATGATATGATGCTGCAAGTTTTTAATTTAAAAAAGGACATTATATACAGTAGCAGGCGAATTATATTACATTTTCTCAAAAGTTCATTTCATACAAACTTACTACAAACCAGATTTAAAAGTGAAACAATTTGATGCTGGAATATTTTTGACAATTAGTTCATTTGGCCTCATTGAATATAAAGGCACTTGATACAGATACGTTCAACAGCATTGAAGTTCATAAGGGCAATTCATTTTCATCGTAACCCATCGAACATTATCAAATCATTCAACTTCAGAAAAATGGCTGACAAAAATAGACAAGTGATCAAGGACTAAAGTCTAAAAATCAAAAACATTTTTAAAACACTGTAATTACTTGATAAACAGTAACAGTTAAAGTATAAAAACTGTCTGGTTTGGACTTTTAGTTTCTACTTAAACCAGAAAGAAAAGAAACACTAGAAATAAACAAAGCTTCATGCTAAATTGATTTACAAATTAAGTCCCACAGAATGTCTAAAACATTTGTTCTTGAGCAGACTCAATGTATTTTGTACATATTTACAGTTAAAATGTGAGTTTCCGCTCAGTGTTTGTAGTCCGTCACCCATTCAGAAAAGAAAATGTTTACAACAGATGTTTTGCTGCTACTGTCGGAAATCACAGACATTTTCTTAAACCTGACACGTTTAAATACAAGGAAGACACAGTGACGCTAAAATAAATAAATGTTTTGAAACATTTACAACTGAGTTGAAATGAAAGTTGGATTTCAAAAGACCATGTTACCATACGACCTGTGCAGGTACCTCTGCATGCAAACACGTAAATATGAACCTCAGGCCTCAAATGTGTTGAGCTGTAAACATTGGGTGTCGTGAAGAACACTCACACTGTACCAAATAACAGTTTAATGTCAACACAACTGAATTCGCCGACCTGCTGTAACAGTCTCACTATCTGCTAATAAAAGTACCTACTATCTGAGCTTTGAGAAGAGAATATGGAGTAATAATACAACAGATCTGTTTCCTTTAACAGAATCTTTTCCTCACACTCATCAGCAACAAATAACAGCATCTGTGTGGTGCTACGTGCACTGTACGAAATGCTGCCTAACGCACAGCTACAGCAAGGCTATAATCAACAAGGCTATAATCAACAAAAATAATAATAATTAATATAATTAATTATAAGTGATTATAATGTAGTTTTCCTGTTTGATTTAAGGCCCCATCGTTTATATTGTTCTTACTCACCCCAAGACATAACTGATCATCTAAAGCAACAAATCTTTTACCATCAGTTTACTGTGCTGTGAAAAGTTTAACATAGAAAAATAAAAATAGCACGTAACAGCTCTGTAAAGTTCACATGGAGGGGGACACTGTTTACTGTAACACGTTGGGATTTTTGTCTAAAATACAATGAGGAGCAACATTTGGCTTTTTTAGTTTCAGTGACATTCACTGTCAAAGTAAGACGGATGAATCGACAAAGGTTTAAAATGTTTTGGTCATTTTAGATAAATTTACAAGTGAAGCTTTTACACAAAAATAAAAATGCAGGAAGAGGATGTGATATCTTATGGCCTGTGCAGATTTTTTTTTTGCTCCTTTGGACAACAACTTTCTAAAAATCTGCTGTTGTAAATGGTTTGTTCTGTATTTTCCATTTTACACTCGTCTGGAATCTCTCACTTCATTTTCAGTTTCCAGCAGAGTGATGTAACCAGAGTGACAGAAAATATGTAAACAGACAGCAAGGTACATGGGTTTGTGTTTCTCCCCTTAGAGAAAATACACCAACCGGTTTGTTTAATACTGTCTCAATAGCTGAGTCATCACACCTCTTCACATCAGCAGCAGCCATGTTGGTTAATGATCAGGATTCAGTGGCACTCTAATTGGACACTCCTGAGAGTTATGGTGTAAAACCTGCCCCACTTTAGATAAATGGTTGCGATTGCTTCAACCAGTTGGAAGATGGACGAGTGTTGCTGGATCAGCAGTAATTATAGAATCATCTGTATACGAGTGGACTTCATAAAAGTATTAAAAGAAAGGTTTTAAATATTAAAATAAGGAATTTTCTTTTACACACTGCAATAGTTTTTCTGTGTCATGTCTACACTGAAGAGAGAGATATGATTAAACCATTCCTTGAAAGTGGCCCATTGTATCTTTGACTGGGTGCTGAAGGTCATTTCCCACAAGTTCAATATTCACGATAAGGAATCAGCGGTCCCATTCCTTTGGTCCAGCTGTGTCATGTCGGTCATCGGAGTCTCGAACTTGTCGTCCGTGCTCACAATGCTGTACTGACCATTCTCTGCTTCTCGGGATCTTTTCTTTGTCCTTTCCTGCAGGAGAGCGTGGATAAAGGCGACGGGCACGGGCAGCATGGCAAATATGATCAGTGAGGCCAGAACGGCCAGGGCCCAGTCAGGGTACGGCAGGTGCTCCTCGGTGGCCTGGAAAAAGAATCACATTCATTGAGCTTTAAGCAGCAGCCTTGAAGTTTGTATTTAAATATATGTTTAAGTTACAGCCACAATATCAGGTTAAATAAAGGTGATTCAGCCTGTCGCTCACTGGCATATACTATTAATTTTATACATATTTTGTATATGCTAAACTGATGTGTGAACTGATCATTGAGAGCATCTGACCAGCAAAAATGGTTTTACTGAAAGGAAGTACAATGTGTTTTTCAGTGAGCTTAACACTATCGTCTAGAGTTATACATCAACAAAAAAATACACCTGTCATTATCTGTATTTATGACAGGGGAAATGTCATTAATTATTTCCCTATGGAAGAAGGTGTGGAGAGAGCAAGAGACAGCTTGTTTTACTGTGACTTGTAGTTTGTGTAGCAGCCGTTTGCCTTATTCAAGAATGAACACGTCCTGTGGCTGTGCTGAAGCTGTTTTAGATAGATGAGAAAAAAAAAAACATTAAATTCCCCGTACCTTCTCTCGGTTCCATGCCATGTAAGTCGGTCGTGTGATGACCATGCGAATGCCAGTGGCTCCCAGTAACCCCAGCATAGCAAACAGGCAAATGTACTTCCACAGATATTTGTAAATCACAGAGGGACGCCAGCCCAGCATTCCCTCGATGTCGTCGAGGAACCTTCGAAAACAGAGAGTGGTCGACTTTCAGTTTGAGTGAACTGATTAACTGAAAAACAGATTGAATTCACCCACAGTGTTTAAATAGAGCTTACCTGTCGGCTCCGTATAACCAAGACACGCTGAAGGTCTCAAAGACCACCACGATGATGAGGGGCAGCGTGGCAGAGTAGTCATCGAACATCATCACAAAGTAGTTCCCACTGCGCTGGGTGAAGAGCAGGCCGATCACAAAGCCAACGATGCAGCTGAAAACTGAAACCCAACCGACATGTCAGGGTAAAACATAGTTTCTAGTTTCAAACAGCGGGACAACCGTTGTTATTCTGCTTTAAGGTGTCACAAATCATCTAATTGACTGGTGGCTTGGTTGGAAATTATGTTTATGGATTGTT
Source organism: Platichthys flesus (assembly GCF_949316205.1). Lineage (NCBI taxonomy): Eukaryota > Metazoa > Chordata > Actinopteri > Pleuronectiformes > Pleuronectidae > Platichthys > Platichthys flesus. Next base: position 10,431,156 of record NC_084964.1, on the reverse strand, counting down.
GTTAAGCTCAAAGACACGTGACGAGACACTGATCAACTGGTTGTAACTTTCAAGGCTGAGAGCCATTGTCCAATTGGTCCCATCACAGTTTCATAATGATCAGAAGATTTGCATCACTACTCATAATGACATAAAAGATCCGTTTTGCACTGTTAATGTATTGTGGAGCCGGGCGCTGCACACTTTGTCCTGCTCTCTCTCTCAAAGCGAAGGTGTCCCATCAAAACATCCATCAAATCTTACCCTCCTCTACAGACTGACTGATTTCACAATAACATTTATAGATGTCGCTTTTGTTTTGCAAGTTGTCGTGACAAGCATACGGTTGTCAGCAAGAAGTCAGACCTGCCCTCATATGACAGCATTCTGTGGGAAACACCGTTAAGAACCTCACACTGCCCGTACATGTGCTATCTTGTCATCAACACAACTCTGTCACCACTCCTGAGTCGTGTCAAGTGGTGTTGAGGCTTGCTTAAAAGGAAAAATATGTAAGAGGTCAAACGAGTGGAACGGGTATTTACTTGTGAATTTGGTCTTGTTGTTGGCCAGAGTTTTGAAGCGGTCAGTGAGGGGAGCGAGGATGCCCTCCATGGTGCCAAACATTGTGCTGAGCCCCAAATTGAGCAGCATGAGGAAGAAGAGCGCCGACCAGAAAGGACTTCCAGGCAGAAGGGACATGGCCTCTGTGAAGGCAATAAAAGCCAGGCCCGTGCCCTCCACGCCCTGAACACAAATAGAGCCAGCTTTAGTTTTTGTATACAATATACGTAGCAAATAAAAACGGAAGTTAAGTGCTTTTTAGTGACACTAGTCCTAAAAGTCGTTACCTTCTGCATCTCTTTTTCCAGGTCACAGTCTGTTAAATTACCAGGGATGCTCGCTCCATGCTGTTTAAACCAGGCCTTGTAATCCTCCAGACTCACAGAACTGGGGGCAGAGTAGTTGAAGCTTGGCATCCGGCTTACGTCCACATTACTGTTGTGAAACTGTTCTGACAGCTCCTTTACATTACTAAGCACAAGACCAAAAGAAACAGATAAATATATAATTAATAACACGCAATGGGGTACAAAAGTCTGGGACCACTTTTCCCATTAACTTAAAAAGGAAATCAGTTTCATCCATGCACAAATCCGAATAAATTAAAACACTGTTTGAACTGTCCATTACAAAAGTTCATATTTGTCCTGGAATCAAACCTACCTGACGACACACTTCATGACATTGCCTTTGGCGCGGAAGCCAAGAACAGAAAACACCACCAGAGTGGCCAGCACGGATGTGAGGAAGTTTATAGAGGAGACAGTGAAGGCGTCACGGTGGCAGTTGTTGTTCCTTGGATTATAGGAGGAGTAGGCGATAATGGAGCCGAAGCCGAGACCCAGGGCAAAGAACACCTGTGTGGCCGCCTGCCGCCACACCTGCACGTCAGCCCAAATTTCCAGCTAGAACGTATAGAAGGAACAGCGGGGTGCATCAGGGAAATACCCAAATGTGATTCACTTCTACAAACTCAATGAGACATTTCATCCGCAGCTACCTTGGGATAGAACATGTAGCTGATTCCCTCTGAGGCTCCGTCCAGCAGGAGTCCTCGGACAAGGAAGCAGAACAGAACCACATAGGGGAAGATGGAGGAAAAGTACATCACCTAAGAAGCAAGGAAGGAATATTAGATTAACAAGCTACAAACACTACCAGTATTCCCAGTATACGTCAGCTATTCGGTTTGGCATCTACACACAGTTGCTTACGGGTAATGGAGCTGCAGGGTGGACGGTCGCTTACAATTAATTTGATTTGCACTAATTTCCATAAATTTCATGTTTTTTTCTTGCTGGCAAGCTGTGCTTCAGTAAAGACATGACATTAACATTTCATCTTGTTATGTAAACCATCTTTTTGACAGTTCCCTGCTGAAGCCTACTAATTTGGCTGCTTTAACAACCCATACTCTGAGAGGACTGACGTTTCATTTAATCTCGTGTAAGCCTGCTGCTTGTTACACACTGAGCATATGGCCCTTGCAATTGAGAAGTGCTTAAGTCAGTAATTGCGTGAAACACCTGATGTTAGCCAGAGGGGGATTGAACCTCCGCTTCGATGTTGAACTGAACACAAAACATGATTTATGCTCCAAACATGTTTTAAAGGTATCTCTGTCTCATTGTCTCTTGGACGTTGTGAACACTGACACCTGCTGTGACAGTAGAGGGAGGCAGGACCCTTGTAAATGAATTTGCTTTATGCTCCATGGGGTATACGATTGGGAATCTGCACATGGAAACTGACTGTATGCTATTCCTGAGTCCAACTTCCTGCTCAGCTCAATCTGCTCCATACCGGTTATGCAGAGTAAATGAATTAATACATTTTTCACGTCCTTGAATAAATAGGATTATTCACACTAGTATAAAAAGCTACACAGTTCAATACCTCATACTATTGTCATCAAGATGTGTTTAAACATCTTAAGAGCCTTGACTTTGTTCAATTGATTTAACCGTTTCTAATACTTGTAAAACCCTAGTAACCCTTTATAACCCTAACAACCGAGTTAGGGAAAACAAACAACCCACTATTAAAAAAAAACTCACACACAAAGTTTGCCGTATGAAGTTGGGTCAACAACACTTAGGCTTAAACATTCCAGAATTTCCATCAGCCCCAGTGATTTAGTAAGTGTAAGCCCAACACATGAGTGGGATTAAACCAAACTGAGGATAACAACACGGGGCAGGAGTAAGTAAGGGCTCCCCTTTATGTTCTGTTTAGTTAATGCTCCTGCTCAGCTGGTTTCAAAGTCATCAACATCATGGTAAGAAAAACTGAAGCAAACCAGTTACACATTTCTCACAGAACTATCTCAATAATCCTCGACAGCACTATTTCAAATACACACATGGGTTTGTCTTGTAAATACAAACAAATTGAGTTAGGCGTCACAACACATCGCACACTTGCCTTCACAGAGCTCTTGATACCCTTGAACATTCCCAGGCACACGATGGTCCAGGCCGCCAGAAGGCAGCAGGTGATGTAAGGGTTGAGAGAGGCTGTGTCATCAATCGAGTCGGTAGTATCCAGAGCCTTGCGGTACCAGAAGTAAGACGTCGGGGAGCTCTTCTCACATTCTTTTACTGTTTTTAAAAAATAAAATAAAAAGAGTATTTCTTAATGATCTTACACGTGACACGGCACATGTCTGGTTGGTTTTGAATCGTCGTGTGTTGAGTGTTTACCTGTTACATTCCCCTGTTCTGGACACTGGTTCCATGGTAAAGGGTTTTGGAATGAGTTCCCAAGATAGAAAATACTCCATGCAAGGATCACATTGTAGTAGAGAGCCACGAAGAAACACACCTGATGATATTTGAGAACAAGATGATCGGGTTCATTATATAAAAATATGATTTGTTATTGAAATCCACGGTTCAAACACAATTTACCATACATCAAACATGAATGACACCATGCAGGAAATAGGTGAACTATTTATCCTTGTGTTCCCAGGTCACGGTGTTGAATCATGTCCAGAAAAGTGTTGGTGCAAAACAGTGTGGTGTCCCAATGAAGTTGACCTTTGACCATTGGGATATAATCTGTCATCGCTTTAATCGAAGTAGATGTATGTATTAAATCACAATAAATTGCAGAGGTAAAGCTTGTCTCCACAGACGCAGTTGATAGTGTCTAAGTCAAGTATGAGGCCTTGTGGAAATCAAGTTATTCAACATACACAAAAAGGGCACAAATAAATTTAGTAGATTACAACTGATACACGCGGCCTGCAGTCAAAACAGTCCGGTGACTTATTACGTGAATAACAAGTAACGTGTGGTTCTGTGTTTACTTGAATGTGGTGACTCAGAGTGACGCTCACTATCAAGGGGGATATCTGTGAGAAGGATCGAGTGAGACGAGCCTCTGGACACTGATCTGAGCTCTGTGTGTTTGCTGAAGAGATCTTATCTCTGGCTGTGTGATAAGAGAGTGTGGACATTGAGTGAACGGTGTGTGAATTCTGCTGTTTTAAATCGGTTCCTGTCTGGAGGCAACAACAGATAACAGCTGTTTGCAGATCTCAGGTGGATGTCTTGTCAACGTAGTCACTGATCCGCCTGTGCTCATCCTAAACATTAAGGTGGATGTGCTTTACGACTTTCCCCTAATGGTCAACATTATAATATCAATAAACGATAAAATAAATTGAGCTGAAGTGAAAATGTTTCCAGTTATATCCCATTTCCAAGGCAAAGGTAATGTGAGGTATGATAGAAGTCAAAGATATTAGCTCTTATAGGTTTCCCTGATCTCGTGTTTCTATCTGCTTCAGAGGATGAGAAATAATTTCATTCATTTCAGGTTTTTCTATAACCCATCTCTCTGTCTGTTTGTGTCTAAACTAACAACTCAACTAATGTGCTTTTCCAGAGGTTGACAAATGTGTTTATCCATAGGAAACTTTCTTATTCGCATACACAAAAAACACTATTGGAATGCATGCAACACTATATATTGAACAGTTTTAGTTGGTGGGTTGAACATATATCACAACTTGTCTTACCACACAGCTGGAATAGCCGATCCCTGCGAGCCTGGGGGAGATGTATTTCCACACCCCGATGCTGCCCTGTCGGATGGCCTGACCGGCCGCCAGCTCCAGGAAGAACAGGGGAATGCCCACAACAAGCATCAGCAGCACGTACAGGAGGAGAAAAGCTCCTGAGGAGAAAAGGGGAGGAGGGTTCAGTTGGCAAATGAGCTAAAATTACAAAAAGGAGAAGCAGATGCTTGTGCTCATTTGTATATTTTTGTCCCACAGCAGCAGATTTATCAGTCTGGTAACTCTTGCCTGCAATAATAGTTCTGTTGAAAATAGGTTGTATCTTACAGGTTTTTAAATATATTTTTAAATAAATCTCATATGACATCCGAAGAAAAACTGTCTGCAAGCTTATTTTTGGTTTTAAAAATAAAACGACTTCGTATTGCGGAAGTAGGAACCAAAAAGCAGGGGAAAAAAACCTTACAGATATAAACCTAACACTAGAAAATGGGACTCCAGAGCAGTCGTGTTATATGTTGTTCACAGATAGTTTAAACATCCAGCTGCAAAGATTTGGATGCTTACATTTAGAACATCATGCATAGACATGCACTGTAATGCACATACAATATATTAATAGTCTCTCCGATCACATGTACACCCTGTGACAGCGACCTCCCCATCTCCCATGTGAATAAATACAGTATAGTCTGCACCAACAACATGTGTGTTTACTTGGTTGGCGCCCGATTTAACATGGGCAACAACAATGGGGTCTCACCTCCTCCATTCTGGTGGCACAAATAAGGAAACCTCCAGACGTTGCCGAGACCGACGCTGAATCCCACCTGGGCCAGGAAGTACTCTATTTTACTGTTCCATCCGGCTCGAGCGGGACGCCCCGACAAGGCCTGCTCGCTCTCCTCACCAGCGTAGCCGTTGACCTCTGACCCTGTGGTTCCTGTCATGTCGTCGTCAGTTGGCAGTGGCTGCTTCTCCATCTGAAACAGGAGGATTGGATGCACCTGTCAGAGTCTGACTCCACCGCTGACTTCAAACTTCAACAATAAACACCATCACTTAGCAGAAGTTGTTAGGACACAAACAGGATTTACTTTGTGTTTGTTTGATCCGCTCTAGATTTCGAGAGACACACATTTAAACTTGCTGCACAACAAGAGACATGACGTGATGCGCACAGTCAGGACATCAGGGTAAGAGGGAACGGAACGATCCGGAGCCATGATCCGACTTCATGAAATAAATCACAAATTACACATGATCATCAGTTCGTGTGTGAGGAGGGACAGAAATGAGCAAACACACAAACACATACACACAAACTCCTGCAGACAGAAGTTACTTTCACAGATAATGACACAACGCAGGGTTTTAATTTTTAACACAAATATGAATTCAGTAGTTTTTAGAAAGATCAGTTCTAAGTGTGATGATTAGAAAATGTTTTAGAGAGGTCTTCATTCAAATATATGGTTACGTTTTTGAGGCTGTTGTTGTGGTGCTGTTGGGGTAAAACATGCTACATCATAGGAATGGGTGACATGACTAAAATCTCATAAAAATGACAATCACAATAAATGTCACATCATTATTTCTTGTAGGTTTAAAGACGGATATATATTATATTATTTTCCACTCCTTTTTAATTAATGAAAATATATTGTGATAATAATTGATATTGTTTTTGATTTACATACTCATACAACAAGAGGTGTTGCTGATGTGTCCAGCTCTGCTGTACTAGTGAGTTACAGGACTAGCTAACTAGCATTAGCTTTAGCCTGATGAACAATCACATACACATCCTGTTTCCACAAGTGTTTAAACACACTCGTTCTGGTCAACTAGGGAAAAATAATCCCAAACTAGACGACACGTGTCCCGTCATACTTTATTATAATATATATTTCTAATCAAGAATATAATCTACAGTGATAATAAAGGAAAGCATGTTAAGTGTAACACACCAATGAGCATCAACGTGTGTAACCACAACCCTCCTGTGTGTGTGTGTGTGTGTGTGTGTGTGTGTGTGTGTGTGTGTGTGTGTGTGTGTGTGTGTGTGTGTGTGTGTGTGTGTGTCTGTGTGTGTGTGTGTGTGTGCGTGCGTGTGTTTGTGACTGGACTCACAAAGGGAAAACACACAACACAAACACAAACTCACACACTGACCTTAGCACCGGAGAATGTGGAGGACAAAGCCGCGGAGGAGGCACCGGAGGCGGCAGAAGACCCGGATAGTAGCTCCGGTGGTACTGTCGGTTATTCTTCACAGGAGGAGACGAGCACGTGCAGCAGCGGTCTGTACCTTCACCGTGTTGTCGGATGTCAACAACCCGAGTTATTCTTCAGTTTCTATTCATCAAATTAAACCCCCAAAAAACTTAAACACCCACGTTAACTTTAAACCATTCAAATATATAAAATACAAACAGAACCGAAGAATACGGTGAACGATGCATCCGCCAAATGATCCACTCTCCTGATTGGCTCAGACACACCTCTGCTTCCGCGTGATGCAACCACAGGCTGCGTTCAAGTGCTGCGGGACAATACAGACACAGCAGCATCCTGCAGCTATGAATACCTTCATCATGGGATTCTACCCCTGTAGAATAATGGCCTACTCTATGTCAGGAGTGTGACTTAGGCCATTATTTTAGGAAGGTGACGATGTACAGAAGGTGTAATCAGAGACCAGCCATTATTTATTTACGTTACTAAGTATTTTTTTGCACTGCATTTAAATTCTAAACTTTAATTTGAATATTGGCACTGAATCAGTCATGACTCCCTGTTACAGTTATTCTCTATGTAACATTTGATGTAACGTTTTATTTCTTTCCAAAAACGTATACTATCATATAGTTATATACAGTATGTATATATAGTACAGTGTATATTATATGTATAGTTATGTTAAGCACGTTGAATTGCATTGTTGTTGAAAAGTGCTATACAAATAAATGAAATGTACAATTGATTGATCGATAGATAAATAGATAGACGTCCCTCTGAATTGTAAATGTAAAATATGAAACCATGCAAGCATAGTAATACTGTATAGTACTGGAGGTTTTTTACATAGTTGTAATGCGCCTCATGGTAGCGCTGTCTCTCATACACGCAGGTACAGACGCGCGAAGAGTAGTGAACGCATCATCGATCTACCTATACTGATCTGTTGGATTTTATTTTCCCACACGTGTGATTGTGTGACGCCAACAGACACACACACACGCCTCTTAACTTCTGTCTTTTACTGTGTGTGTTCGTGTCTGTGGTCATGTATGATTTTAAAACTGAAAACTTTCAAATTGTCAGGCTGCCACAGAGGATGAAGAAAAGTTTATAAAAAAATATGCTTCATCCACTTTGATTCACACTCCTCTGCCCGTGAACGTAACACGTGGCAAAACATCACTAAACCATTACAGCTTCTCCCACTCAGTATTTATTTTTCCCTTTTCCACGTGTCACTTTTTAATTAACCAAAAAAAATGAAAGAAATCTAGGTTCAACCACTTTCTCGTTCCTTTGCAGTGTCGACCTTCTGCCTGTGACATTTCTCTAGAAACACACACACACACACACACACACGCACGCTGCCTGCCACGTATGCCTGTTCTGTGATCAACTACAACACACACTCCCATGGCACTGCCAACCCGCAAACTACTCAAGATCTATTGCTTGGAAATAACGTACACGCACTTATTGATGAGTGACAAATACCTTGAGCTGTCAGACAAGGGGAGATTCTTCAGAAAGTATCCGGACGTCCTCACAGCAAAGTCAAGTAGGATCCTCCGCTTGTTGTCTTTCCACCTGACTCCGCCTTTCTCTTCTATTGGTGGACAACATGGAGACTTGTCCTTCAGGGAACTAAGGTCTGGTTTAGGTTTAGGATTAAGTTTAGTTTTAGTTTTATGTTTAGGTTAAATTTGGGGTTAGGGTTAGGGAATGGCTAAGGTTAGGTTAAGTTAAGGCTAAGATTGTATTACGGTAAAGGTTAGGTTTAAATTAAGGTTCGTTTAGGTTCAGATTTAGGGGTAGATATGGGTCAATCAATGTTAGGTTAATTTAGGGTTAGGCCAGTAATAACTCTAGTTAAGTTTAGTGTGTGTGTGTGTATGTTTGTGTGTGTGTGTGTGTGTGTGTATGTTTGTGTGTGTGTGTGTGTGTGTGTGTGTGTTCGTGTGTGTGTGTGTGTGTGTGTGTGTGTGTGTGTGTGTGTGTGTGTGTGTGTGTGTGTGTGTGTGTGTAGATATGGATATATTTTGAATGACAACCTTGCTGCCTGGAATAATATCATTGAAATAACTTGTAAATTAATAGTCTTCAGTATTAAATAAAGTTTATAATATATTTATATATAATTATATATAATGTAATTCCACAAAAGAAAACACAGACATTTCTTTCTATGTGCCTGCACATTTTTTCCAAACGGGGCCCTGTGTTTTAGATAAAGTGCACGTGCTGTGTGAGTGTACAGGAGGGAGGCTGAGCAAATATTTTATCTCATAGGTGGGGTGGTATACTGGGCGGGAACAACACAAGGTGACACAACTCCGCTCCGTTTCTAAGAGCTTTAAGTTTCCAGGAGGAGAGCGAGACACCTGCAGAGGCACTGAGACACGGGACAGGTTTTCATCTCAGTACAAACACACACACAGCTGTTCACAGCAGGAGTACAGCGGCGGGAGCCTTTTCAAACCTCGGTAAGTTGATCTAAAAAAACCATTTCCAATCATCCACATCTGTTGTTGAATGAACTGTATATATATCAACTTTGGATATAATCTGGCTGTGGCTGATAATGTGTTTCCACAAAATTAATAACAGGGTCATATGCTGGGGTTGTGTTCTCACTATAACTTATTATACATTCATTCTGTGTAGTGCTGATGTAGACTTTATTTTAAAAGGTATTACATCACTTCACTTAAGAATCGTGTGTACCAGATGGCATTTTATTATTTGGCTATTGAAATATTTGTATTCTTCTGTTTGTATTGAGAAATATCATTAGTGGGACTTCAGCTATACCAGTTTGACAATGATCTTATGAACAAATAAGATGGAAAGAAGCTTTGTATCAAGTATCGTTCCATGAAAACAATGGACGGTGACTCTCATGTGATACTCGTGGCGGCGGTATTGATGGTCAATGACGAGCCGAGAGACCGAGTGATGAGGCACACTGTACTGTCGTCAGACTGGTTGGGCGGTTCTCTCTCTCTCTCTCTCTCTCTCTCAAAGACACACACACACAAACACACACACACACACACACACTGCATGGTTACTGAAGCTGAGATAGTTACAGGCTAACGAGCACTGAAACAGACGGAAGGAACATTTGAATGAGAATGTTGCTCTCACCCGTCCCTGCCTACTACATGTAAGTTTAGAAAGAAGGTGAAACTTCAGCTCTTAGAAATAAGACGACTGACACCTGACCCAGATTGCATACAGGTGTGGGCCACTTCAGGAAATAATGCAACACTTCTGACCTCCTTGTGGCCCAGACAAAATGGACGTGAACCGAGAGTGGACCACATGTAAAATAGCAAATGTGGCCTAAATATCCCCTAAATAAATGTGGGCCTTTTTTGGAAAACATGCTGTGCTCTAGGCGAGGTGTAAGCTGGATGTGGGCCTGAAGTGGGCCCAAGTGGTGAACCGTTAATTTGGCCCAAATAGCACATACAAAATTGGTTGACATCCGATATGACTACGGCATACTTGTGGCCCAGATCTGGCAATCAGTAACAGCCTGCCTAAGTGACATCATTCCATGTGGAATGTGAGCAATGGCAGTGTAGCGGTGTGACAGGGTGGGTCAAATATGGGCTAAATATGGGCCAAAACTATTTTGATGGGTAGGGACACACACCCGCATCGGCTTGGCTCAAAGGTGCGATGACAACACCCTCTGCGGCTGCACCTGAACTGTCCTCTGACCCCCTTCTCCTCAGCCGTCGACTCACTGAAAGCGGACACAGTGGACGAAGGATGACAAACATCTCCCGGTATCTTGTCAACGTGAGTCTCGCCTGCTGCCCATGCCCGCCACATTCCTGTAGAGATCATGAGATGTTTAAAGGTGCACATTTGTTCCTCCCTTCCTCATCACCACCTCTCACCCTCTGCCCTCAGCATCTGCTAACGTTCTCACTGCAGGACGGGGATGTGCAGGGCGTGGAGGAGGCCCGCTCACGCCTCTCCTTCCTGGCTCAGAACAAAAAGCTGTGGAGTCAACAGATGTTGCTGGACGTCGGAGCGCAGGCCGTTCAGCTCCGAGACGTACAGAGCAGGGTGAGGACCCATGGCCCCCGACAGGCACTGCAGGGTGAAGATGAGATGCATGCATGTGTAATCACTTTAACTTCCTGCAGGATGAGCTGGAGAACTACCCCTTCAAATCCATCTTCAGATGCGATGCCATCAACACCATGAAACACTTCCCCTCCCTCCTCATGCTCATCTGCCAAAGTGAGGAGCAGAAGAAGCCGGACATTCTCTTCTTCAACTGCGAGACAGTGCCGGTGAGTAATGACACTGGAGCGGCTTCCCTGCCTTTCCCACCTGACTCACTGTCGGGGTTTGAACCGTCAGCGCGGTTCTGGTTTTACAAGTGATGATGACGTTTGGATTCTCACTCCCCGCAGGCCGAAGAAATCCGTGACAATATCACACAGACAGTTTCGGGCTCCTCCAGCAGAAGGAGCAAGAAGCCCGCTGCTGAACTCTCCAGGTACGTCCTACGGGAAAGACTTCGAAAACGGAAATCCATTGATTTGATGTTGGTTCCTCATGAAATTCTGTCTCTATCTCCAGGATTAGGGCCAGGGTGTCTGTCTCTATGTGTATGTACTCAATCATATTATCCTAGCTGAGGTTGATGGACGCCCAAAGACGACAAGATGATAATTCAGAGCCATGGTCCATTTATTTTCCTCCTTCCTTCTTCTTTTTTCACCCCCATTATAAAAGCAAAACTGCCTGATGTCACCATCCACTTGTGTGTGAGAGAGAGAGAGAGGGCGGGAGAGAGACAGAGGGGACAGTGTAAACAGCTGAGCGAGAGAAAGAGAGCGTGAGAGAGAGAGGGACTTGTTCAACTGGTTTCCACATAACTTAAGAAGGTGTGACAGAGATAACAGGTCCATTGTGACAGAAAATACAGAGAGAGAGAGAGCAGGTGGCGGGATGAAGGAGGCAGAGTGCCGGCTCGGAGCCTGAACGGATTACCTGCTTTGAAAAATAAAAGATTCTCCGTAAAGGACGCGTTAAGGACAGACTCATGTGGTAAGAAGGGCGGATTGACGGGTGGGGATTTTTTGAATGTGTACGATTTGGAGTCACTCCTCCGAGGCACTTGCAGGGACCTTGCGAATGTACAAGAGTGAGTAAACATAAGGACGGTTTTGACCTGTGATCCACAGCTTTGTGTTTTTAGCTTTTAAACCCCGGCTCGTTGCTGACGGGTGTGTTTAAAGGTGGATTCAGTTTGAAGCTGAGTGTTTGGGAAATGGAAAGGCCTCGCTGTGAGTAAGCACTTTCACACTGTTTACTGTCCCTCAGTGGGATAAGGGCTGCGGCATTGGATTTCAGGGACAGCAACTTGTCTATTGATGGAGGTCTCCATTGTGTGGCCTGGATCATAGTTGCGCTTGTGTTGCAACCGCTCCGCGAGGCTGCATCAGGTTCGAGGCTCTCAGAATGAGGATGAGCCTGTCTGACAGTCAGGAGTCGGTGAAAGTCTGTCACGCTCTCTTGAAGGGTGTTTCTGGGGATTGTCGCTGCCCTCGTTCTGCACGATGGATGCAAAGTTGTGAGAGTACAGCGGGGATGAAACTCTCCACTTGTTTCCCCAGGGCTCCACAGAGCGGAGGAGAGGTGATCGACCCCTATGGAATCCCCCATCCCCCCGTCGCACTGGCTCCAAATGCCCCACCAGCGAACCCTCCGCCTTACCCTGGACCCAGAGGTAAGAAAAAAATAGATCGACTTTCACACAGATGCTTTTGTACGACAGTAAAATCCTTTGTCGTAGAAGAATTTGGCCAGATTTGACATTGTTGGACGGAGAGAAGGAAAGGGGAGAAGCTGGACATTTAAGTTAAAAGGGCTCAGGAGCACAGAGATTGCTTTGTGTGTGTGTATTTGTAAAAGGGGGAGGGTGGGTATCAGGGGTAAGAGGGGACAGGAATTTCAAACAGCATGCAGAGTCGGGAATGAACATGGATCACCTGACTCCGCTCCTCTCTTCCCAAGCAGCAAACGCTGTGAACGGCGGGCCGGACGTCTCTTTCCTGCGAGCCGTGCGAGAAGTGGTATGCGTCCTCCTCATCACCTATGTGTCTTTGCAATCTCTTCTGTCTGCATTTCAAACCTGCATGTCGTAAACAAACTGGTTCTCGCTCCCTCCAGGGGATCCTCAACCACTGCTTCGACGACATCGAGAACTTCATGGCTAAGCTGCAGCTGACGGCCGAGGCCGCCACGATGCTGAGCCAGAAGAAGAAGAAGAAGAAGAAGAGCAAAAAGCAAACTGCAGAAGGTAGGAGGGAGACAGGGGTGGAGTTTTGCAGGTGTTATTTACAAACATCTGTGCACCATCCTTAATTCACCATAAAGGGGCGTATTAAGTGACCAACATCTGTGCACTATCTCTGATTCACTAAGATGCATATTGGAATCATTCCTGTTTGCTCTATAACTTTTACCCAAACAAAGCATCATTGAATATAGTTCAATATACATTTTCCAAGCCAGTTAGTTCTGTCAAAGAGCTCATAAAAATAGATAAATTGTCGTATTTATTGTTAGTATTGCTAGTTTTTATTTTTTAAGGACTGCTGACAGGATTGTGGCACATCGGGGTCCAATCAGATTTCAGCAGGGGCCAGTTCCCCCCCCCCAGTTCCCACCCCTGGATCCACTCCTGCTGATAACCCTTTTTTATTCTGTGTGTCTCCACTCTTGGTCAACAGATGATCAGCTCTCTATAAAGGCCCGCCCCCCGCCAGAGGAGGAATTCATCGACATATTCCAGAAATTCAAATATTGCTTCAGCCTCCTGGTGCGTAATCAGTCAGGTCATTATCTCTTTTCCTCTTTGCACAACCCAGTGATAAATAAATAGATAAGTTCCTCCTATTTATTTCTTTACAGGCCCGTCTGAAATCAACCATCTCCAACCCTTCATCAGAGGAGCTCGTTCACCATGTATTCAAACCTCTGGACATGGTGAGTCAGCGCTGTTCGACCTCCACGTCTCCATCGGGTCTCTGAGGACAACACCTGTTGTTGCTGTTGCTATAAACACTTTAATAGCAGCACAGATATTCGCCGGGTAATGACACAATAAACATCTTAAAATAAATCCACACATAATTAACTGTGTCGGGGTTCAGAGGGAGAGAGGATAAATGTGAAGAGGAAAATAAATTGTCACGATGATTAGGTTATATAAAAAGACGTTGTTGGACAAAGGCATGTGTCATGTCAAAATAATGGAAAAGTCTTTTAGATGAGTAATGTTGCCATAAACGCCATGTTCCAGTCAGTGTTTACTCAGGGTCGTTTCCTGTGTGATAACCTCATTGACACTTGATTAAATCTGCATTTGTTTGATGTTGTTGCCCAACACATTATTGCATGCAGTTATACTTTCCTGGTGCATACGACTTTTTGGGCGTGGAAATAACATCCTGATAACAACGACAAGGGCTTTATTATTTATACATTTTCCAATCGAATGTCAAAATATCTGCTGTGAGAAAAATCTATAGCCTTTAGTCCAGATTGTACCTGGATACTTTTCACTTTAGAAACTTAATCGACAAAATATTACCTTTACTTATTTTATTTTATTTTCCTGTCGGGGGAAGTTTTTGACAGTGAAGTCCAATCCGCAGGCACGGAGGGAGTATGAATCCAGAAACATGTCAATACTGAACTAATGTCAAAAGAGCCTTGGTATTTCAGGTGTGTCTCCTTTGATATTTGATCAAACATGTAAAGTCGCTGCCTCAGTATTTCTACAGGAATGAATCAGTCCAAACAGTCAGAGGGTGGAGCGGGTGTGTTTGATTTGTGTAAACTGGCGTGCCTGAATGGAAAACACAGAGCCCCACACGTCAGGAACTGCGTCTCTTCCTTTCATGTGTGTGTGGTTCCGTGGTATTTGTGCCTGATTTGTGTCACTGTGCTTTGATTGACAGTTTTCAAACATAAAGTTTTCTTTTGACATTCTTGCTTTGGTTGGACTTTGAGTATCAGGCCTGTTTTCTCACACTGTGGGCATTAACCCGTGTTTTGTTGTTCTCTGTGTGCGGACAGATGGTGAAAACAACAGGAGGACCAGCTCTGGGAGCCTCAGTGTCCAGCCCCTCCATGACCAACTCTGCTGTGTCGCTGCTGGAGGACACCCTGAGCCAGGAGGAGAAGCAGCTGTGGACGTCGCTGGGTCCCAACTGGACACACTCTCGGTCAGTACCAAACAAACACCTCCAGCTTACAGTGGCCATTTTTATAAAGTAACAAAACATAATGTTTTTATTTATATGATTATTCATTATACCACCATCCTGGAAAAGAAAGCAAACATTGCTTAACATGCTTGTACCTTGTTTTCATTGATACATGAAAGTTTTGTCTTACAATATGTGAGACTTCCATGGCCCATGTTTCCTTTATAAACAAAACATTGCATATATACATACACATACATACATACACGCATATACACACATTCCTACATACGCACACATGCATGAAGAAGAAAACAAATCTGATCTAATTGGAACATTAGACTTATAATTGAAAATAAAATAAAAAACAATGATGCTATGTCCTTTTTTTGATTTTGTAGACTAAATGCGCTTGTGAATAAAAAGGTTGAGAATATTTTTCTATGGGCTTAAATGAACAAATGTAACCATTAGTATTAGCTTGGTTTGAAAAACTGAGTGAATGTAATAACAGTTTTGGTGCATTGAGGACTAATCTAGCGTCTGTTTTTGTTCTCTCAGCTCTCAGCTCAGAGGACCTGTCGCTCCGTACACGCCTGTCTTCTTGGATGGCTGGAAACCAGAAGCCTTGAGGGCAGACGGGCAGGTTTGGGAAGATCCGGTCGAGTCACAGCACAAACATGAAGCCCTCCCAGTAAAACGAGAGGTATGGAATACCTGTGTTTAGGAAATGGGTTTGACTCTAATGAGACACACATTCAATACTATTTAAGATTTGGCATCAGACATTTTGGCCAGGAGGTTTGTTTTGAATTTCCTTTGATGGTTTTGAAATAGATAAGTCGGCAAATACAACCTGTTGAGCCCAGGTGAGAGAGAACCCCTCCAACCAACATGTTGCTTTCCCTCCATTTCTCCAGGGCTGCAAATTCTGCTCTTTTTTTTCATAAATTGAGGAAGGCATATTTTCTTACTGGTACATTCAGGGGCGGATCCAGAGGTGGGGCCGGCAGCTACAATTTGATAAGCCCATGAAATGCCCTTGTCCTGCCAGTAGTCTTTAAGAAAAAAATGTAGTAATATTAATTTATTTTTTTGAAGCACGCAATGCACTTAAACAAGGAGCTATAGAGCTAATGGTAATAACTTAGACGTGCACCTTACTATGTTAAGTATTATTTGATTTTGCTGATGTGTAGATATGCTACACGTGTCTCTGTCAGTGAATTTTAACCTGTTGTAATTAAAGTAGTTAAAACATTAGATAAAATGAAAATGTTCTAAATCTTCTTTAATCCCTTCTTGCAAAAGCTCAACACATTACAGAGGAGACTGTCTCACTTATTTTGTCATCCACCCATGCCCCTCTGCATGTTGACCTTTGACTTCTTATTCTATGCCTGTGTGTTTTAATGCTGTATACCCACACATGTCCATCTTGTCTCGGCCCACAGCAGCAGCATCAGCCGGTCCCTCCTCCTGGTTCCCATGTCGGTGACGAGACGTAGGTCCTCTTTTGAAAAGGCTAACCAGTCAGTTGCTCTTATTCCCCCACCATGTGCATGACACCAGCGTTTGTCTCCTCTCCCTCTCAGAGACTCCAGCCCACTCCCACCGGATCCCGATAGACTCTACACCTGCAGTTACGACTTCATAGCCAGGAACAGCAGCGAGCTGTCGGTGCAGCAGGGGGAGAAGCTCGAGGTAATAAAGCCAAGAAGATCATACACACAGGCACATGTTCAGGAATCCAGCATTAAGCTTCTTCATTGTTGTTTATTTAACAGTTTGCAAAGTTAGATAGATAGATAGATAGATAGATAGAAGGATACATGGATAGATGGATGGATAGATGGATAGATAGATAAGTAACCCTGACTGACAGCATCTCCTCTCTCTGACAGGTGGTTGAATCCTCAAAGCGCTGGTGGAAGTGTCGGAATAGCTACAACCAGATCGGATTTGTCCCCTTCAACATCCTGGAGCCCATGGCCCACATAGACAGCCCCATCACCAACAAACCCCCCAGTGTAAGACGCACAACACACACATGCATTTAAACACACACACACACACATACAGAAATCTTATCAGCAAAGAGGTAGGCTCTCACCTGTACATACCAGAGGGAATTCAAGTGTTTGCTTTTCTCTCCGCCCTGAATTCCTGCAGGCTCCCACTCCGCCTCCCCTCACCAAGACTTTCTCTGCGGTCCCACCCAGCCCTCCTGCCCAGCCCCAGGCCCTGACCCACTCCCCACAGCGCCCCCGCAGCACACTGGGATACAACCAGCACATGCAATCTGCAGAGGACTCAGATAAAGGTACCAGAACATCATTCTGTGTATGTGTGACTGATAAGCACGGACACAAACTGTGAAAATGTGAAATCTGGCTCCACCTTATAGCCACAACATGAATTGAGAACGCCAGAGTATCAAGTTTAAACACAAGATAAAGTCCCCCAGGAATAATAAATAGCTAAAAAAAAGGTGTGTTATTAAACAATATTAAGAGCAGAGGTTGAATGTAACATTAAGTTTTCTCCTTTTTACTTTTAATACTTAATAGTAGTAAACCCTTTTGTCAGGCTTGAATAATACTCACAAACTGTGCAATAATTAAGGATTATTTATCTTTGGAATGTTTGTTTTGTATGTTTTTATTTACATTTAGCTGTTCACACATTATCGTTTGAGCACGAGAAGCTGAAATGTCCCCTTGAATCTTTACAGTCATGCTGGTGAACGACGAGCTGCTCCACAGGCTGACCAACGGAAAGACCCACCTGCACAAACCTCTGGTGATCCCTCGCTCCTCAGACACCGCCGTCCCTCTGGACTACCACTCCCCCCCGGAGGAAGTGGCCGAGTGGCTCCGAGGGAAAGGCTTCAGTGAACCGTGAGTGATGGCTACAGATCAGATTAACATTTCACTGTTTGTACGCTGGAGTGCTGCCAGCACACTTAGGTCGAGAGAAATGGCCTCCCTCATTTGACATGAATCAAAGTGTACAGGCTCATTTGTTGTGTAACGTTTTTATGGAGGCAAACTGTGTACCGGAGAATTGATTCTCCTCTCGTGTCCCTCAGGACGGTGGCGTGCCTGGGCGTGCTGACAGGGGCCCAGCTGTTCTCCCTCAACAAGGAGGAGCTACGAGCTGTGATTCCAGACGAGGGCGCAAGAGTCTACAGTCAGCTCACTGTGCAGAAAGCACTGCTCGAGGTACAGGCCGGGAAAATGTTGGATTTCACTAGATAAGAAAAGATATTAAGTGCTGAACTGTGCACTGAAGACCCAAGCTTCAGTCCCCAAACAACTGAGGTTAATTCTATAGCACCTCCTTTAAGCTCAGTTACAATCAGCAACATGTTTGCAATCGTCTATCCTGAAAATTATCCAATTGTGATAATATATGCAATATTTACTAGAATCAGTTATTTTATTAACTAATTACCCTGAATTCATAAAATTTGAAATGCAGCATTTCTTCAACACCAAATGTGTAATTTAACTAAGATGGAACATTAACATTCCCCACTTATGAAACCACATTTAAAGTCACTAGATCCATATTTATAGAGATCAGTCACCTGGACATGCCTGAATCTTTACCCTGCCAAGATCAAGGAATTACTTGAAAACTGTCTAACAATTTGAACACACTTCTTTTAACTATTTTACCCCATTTTTACCCCATTTGTTTGTTTCCTCTGCAGGACGCCAGAAGGTCCACAGAGTTGGAGACGGTCATGGAGAAACAGAAGATGAAGGTGGATCTGAAGCTGGAGAGCAGCACACTGTGAGCAGCAGGCGTCTCCACCATGAAGAGATTCACATCAAGGATTGTTCGCCTGGTGCAGCAGCTGTCACTCAATTTTTAAGTTATATTCACCAGAGTAAACGGTTCACAGCCAATCTATAATCAAAGAATTTCTGAAGATCGTCACGCTCACTCGTATGCAACTACATCATCACGTGTTTTTAATCCAAGCAGGTGCTGTGTAAACTACATTCTAACATTAAAATACACCATTTTTAAATTATGATGCTTGTCTCAAATGTGAATTAATTTTTCCTACCTTTGACCAGCTCCAATGATACACATATTTGCCAAGTACTTCAGCCATGATTAACATGCCAAGACACAATAAAAGTAAAATGGTAAGAGTTTTTAATTGAGACTTAAAGAAAGATTTCCAGCAAAACAAACATATAACTTCACACATTAGGTAAAGCAATGCATCCATTCAAATCTGTCTGCACTGAAATATAAATCTACACACAAAAGGAATTTGTTTTGAACCACGCCGACGTTTCAGTTTGACTCGAGCCACAATGCGTACACAGTTTTAGCACTGAATTATAGATGTGTCATTTATGAGCCTACTGCTCCACATGCCGACGCTAATGTGGAAGGTTCCATTATCCTCGATATTTTGAATAAAAAGGAAATTAAGCTAGAACGAAAATTTCGAAACAAGAGAGACTGCCACCAATACAAACTAAAAACAAGCAGTTACTTCAACTGGCAAAACAACTGAACAGATCCCATTCACAACTGGCAACATAGAAGAAGACATGATTTGGACAATGAGAGTTATATTTGTTGCTAATACGACGAATTATAAACCCTTCATTTTGAATTTAGACCAAATACTGGAGACAAATATGTGAACAAACATTCAAGACCTGCACTCAAAGCAGAGGGACATTTAAACAACAAAACAAATCAGGATTGGACGAGGCTGATCAGACCAAGACAATCAGTAGGCCCAAAATATATTTACAGACTGGTTCTGTATCAAAAGACCATCCGCCACTAATAAAGAATGACGAATATATGAATGACGCAGTTCGTTAGCTCTTGTTTTCTGCATCCGTTGGAATCGGTGTTGGGGAGTTTAAAACAATACACGGGACGTTTTGGACAGACAGCCACCAAATTACATCCACTACGGATCGATAGCTAATCCTGCCATCCGAATGTAATCTGATAAATCTGGATGCTAGACAAGAGAAACTCTGTGCCGGCTGCATTAACTCTTAAAGCAAAGAAAGGAGGCAGGCAGGATAACAAAGGGGTCAAGGCAGAGACTGTGTGTTACATTAGGTTACATTAACCAGAGGGGACAGGAGGACACTGTGTCGTGGTGGATGGAGTCGGGTCTTCAGAGGTCCCCCATGTCCCTGTCGTCTGCACGGCGGGAGTCCGACCGGCCGTTCATACCGTCCCTCCTGTCTCGCTCCCGGGACCTGTCTCTGGAGACGCGCTCTCTGTCCCTGGAAGACCTGCGTGACCAGACCAGATGTTCAGAGAGGAAACACTCAGTCCTTAAGTTGTATCAAATCTTGCCGTTAAATGCCTGCCACCAAACAATCCCACAAACTAGGGCTGCTCTATTAATCGAATTTTAATCACGATTTTGATTATGGGGTCAACCGATCTCCAAACTACTATAATCCGAGTTGAAACGATGATTTGGCATGCGCAATTCAGTCCTTCCCTCAAAGCATTCAGCGGCCCAGCTGACTGGCACTCACTATCGAGCAGCCATGAAGTGAAAGAGGCGAGTTGTGTGTGTGGTGACAGGTGATATTTAAAAAAACAGCATGAGTGGAAAATGGCAGAGGGAGGCCATAGATGGGGACATTTAATAATGAGAGGAAAGTTCAAAGTTCTCAGTCACAAACTGTTTTATTGGAGAGTGTTAGGATTGCCATCATTAAGGGTTTTAATAACCGGGCACCGATATCCTTGTTTCACGGAGGATTATGACACGCAGCCGTCATCGGTGTTTACCTGAACTGGAAGTGAGTTACACTTTCGGTAACAGTCATTTAAAGAATGAAGCAAAGACTTCAGAATAAGGGCACATAATAATCGTTTGAATAATCTTGATTTCGATTTTGTCAAATAATCGTGATTATGATTTTGATGATCATAATCGATCAGCCCTACTTCAAACTCACTGTAAGGTAAAAGATTATTTGAGAAAAGGCTGGAACTGGGACTGGAATAAAACACATCCAAAGTCTGTGTGGGCTTGGTGTGAACTCAGTGGGCTTGGTTTTGTACACACTTGTGTCTGGAGCTCTGCTCGTGGCTGTGGCGGTGGCCTCGGCTGCGGGAGCGGGATCGGCTGCGATGCCGCCTCTTCCTCTCCCTGGAGCGGGAGCGGCGCTTGTCTCGTGATGGGGAGCTCGAGCGCCGCTTCTTGCGGTCACGAGAACGGGACCTGGTGAGAACGAGGGATGACACTCGGTTACAAACAGCACTTTTCATCAGAGCGACTCGTCTCAAACGTGGACAGATGGTTAAGGCAGTGCTCTCACCTTTTTTGCTCTCGGCTTGGTGATCTGGTCCTAAGAAATAAGCAGAGAGGAAAACCACACACTTGCGTTAATAAAAACAATACAGTGACTAATACAAATTAAATTCCAAGCATTTTAAAAGTCTGCACCCACCTCTTCTTCAGCTGTTCCTCTTTCTCCCTCTCTTCTCGTCTCTTCAAGCGTTCCTGGTTCCTTTGCTCCTGCTTGTCAACCACAGTTTTCTGATAAAAGAAAAAAACAACCCATTTAGAAGTTAAACACCTTTCTCCAAACCTCTTGTGTTTTCTAATGATCAGCCCAATGACAATCACAGATATACAGGCAGGAGTTTACCTTTAGTAGGTCCAGTTTCTCTCTGATCTGGATGAAGCCCAGGTGAAGCTTCCCGCCAAAATGGTCTGCCAAGCGACGGTCGTTGTCATGGAGACCCAGGTAGGCAGAGCACACCTCGCACACCCGAAGCTTCTGCTGCTGGAAGCTGGAGGCTGGCATCGAGTTCCTGTACTCCTCCTGAGGAGACACAGACAAGAGCGGACATTGAGTTCTCTCAAGATTAATGTAATATAAGAAACAATAGGCGCCACACTCCGTTTTCCTGCATTCCTCACCTCTGCATCCTTCTTCCTGGTGCGGACCTTCTCCACCTCCTGCAGAACCTTCTGGGCCTCGTCCACGTTTCCCTCGGCTCCAAGCTGCTCAGCCTTGGCCAGGAGCTTTCCTATTTCCTCGTTCAGCTCATGAACCTTCTCTGCCTACAACAACAGCCCAGAACCACACATTTTACATCTGGCTATTTCCTGCAGTAAATACTAAACCGCAAATTGAACAGTGCAAAACAAAAAAAAGGGGGGGGGGGGGGGGGGGGGAATGACTACACGTATGAAGCTTAGGTGTAAATAGGTTTCACAAAGTCTTCTTAAAACTCACCTTTGCTGCCACCTCAGCACTGATCTCTTCTTGGGTCTCCGCGAGGCGCTTCTTGGCAAGCTCTGTTCTCCGGTCACAGTCGGCAATGAAAGACTCCAGGTGGTCCACCGCCTTTCAGAATGAGAAAACGCTCACAGAACAACAGAAGGGCAGCGCGGATTCTTACTTTGAGAAATTTAAAACTATGGGTTATGAATGAGGTGCTGATATACATGTATAAATCATGTGTATTTTGTGTCCCTGAAGGGTCCACAAGACCAGTATTATCAATTCCCTTCCCTGAGGCTCAGTTTGTATCATGTCTTTTACGGCCTTGGTTGCTTATGGCAACTGCTAATGGGAAATGGGCAAGCGTGACTGTATCTATTATCTTTCTAGCTGTTGACTCACTCAATCTCAGCTTACTTGCTTTCAGGGCGTACTGAATTATGCTTCATAAAAGACCCAGAGAAGGAAACATTCACATCCTCCACAATAAAGATCTGTCAATCCGACATCTTGGAAGTAGTGAGAGCTGGGACATTTACATCAGCAAAAAAATATCTGGTGATACCAAGTAGCTCCTCTATCGGTAAGAATGCTGTACAACCTATTTCTCCACGAAAGCAATATGCATTTGACAGTTTTACCATCATGTATAATTTATAGCAGGACATCACTTACATCTAGCTCAAAGAACAGATCTCTGTCCTTGGAGGCAATTTCATAATCTGCCCGAAGTGCGAGGTCATGGATCTTTGTGCACTCTCCCAGGTCCATGCGCTATAAGCAAGACATAAGCAGACACGTCACACACGTGCAAATATAAATGAGTGATGTTAATAATTAAATCATGGTGCATATTCGGTTTTCCTTCTTCTTTACAGTACTTTACTGCCAAGAGAATTATAATCCCGTGCGGAGTCGAATGTGCTTTTAAATTAGGATATAATCCAGCAATCTTAAAACATACATATTTGTAAAGTATGTGGAAGTTTAAAACCAGAAATGCAGTCAACTCACAGTTCCGGACAGGATGTCATGTGGACAGCAGTTGAGAAGATGACTTTTGCAGACTCGCTCGTCA
Source organism: Platichthys flesus (assembly GCF_949316205.1). NCBI lineage: Eukaryota > Metazoa > Chordata > Actinopteri > Pleuronectiformes > Pleuronectidae > Platichthys > Platichthys flesus. The sequence continues at coordinate 10,407,768 of NC_084964.1, read as the reverse complement.
CTGTACTTGACCCTCTGCCTCGTCTCATCGCCTGAAATAATCCAGAAAACCGCCAGTGAGAAAGACCTCACATACTTGGTAGCAGGTGCGAGGTGTCCAATGGTTTAGGTCATATCACTATACTGCAGTAAAACAAAATCTGCATACGTTGGTCAATATACCTGCAATCGTGTGAAAACCAATTCTTAGATATCGGAAGTTTCAAATATATTTTATTAGTGCAACGTTATATTTACCTGCCGCTAATGAACTAGTGGACTATGTTAACTTATGTGACAATGCAGAAACTAGATGTGGTTCTGCGTTCTTACCTCACCTCTGTGTTTACCTTACCCACACCTTGATACCAATGTGGAAATATAAGAGCCTCTGTTCAGTTTAACTTGTGATCAGGCTCAACGTTCACTCTATAAATGTGGAGCAACAAAAGATGAAGCCAAGAAGGACACAATATGTTACAGTTGTTTCCTAGAACTCATTTGGATAACCATGACTTTGTAGCATTTCTATTGCATATCCACAAGAGTTGAATATTGGTCTATACAAGAAAAGGCTGCTTCTAAGACTGTGACAGTAAAATGTAAACATGTCGGACAAATATTCCAGCAAAGACCTTTACAAATATTAAAAAGAAAAAAAAAGAAAAAAAGAAAAAGAAATCCAAGGGAAAAAAATGGGTTTATACACACTGCGATCTGCACCACATACTGTACCCTTCTGCATCTTCAAGACCTCAGCTGCAGAATTTTAAACCCGCTGTAGAAAAGTATAAATGGGAACAGTTTTCTTGCCCATACCTGTAGTAAGAAGTTGGGAGTCATACACAAGTCAGATCGAAAAATGATGTGTGCAAAGTTTTAGTTTTGACTGAATGCAATAATTGCCTTCTGAAAAACAAGACGTCTAATCGGAATTTGAGAACTTCTTCTTTTGGCTTCAGCGCAACACGGCGTCTCAGCTCAGGCTGTATAGTTCTACTCCAAATTGTATTTCTAATGCCACTAAATATTAACCCATTTGTGTGATTACAAAATGGCTACAGTAACTTCCGGAAGGCAAACAGATTGTTTGGATATTCATCATAACAGCTTTAAAAATTATGTGTGACTCACGGCTCGATGAACATGAGGCTTTTCTGCAACTCCTTTGCAGATTGATGTAGGCTGGCAAAGATACACTGAACCTTAATGAATAAAATAAAGGGGCCACAATTGTTCAGTTTGTATGCAACAAATGTATGGGAAGAATTTGATATCAATGTCATCATACATACACCCACAAACGCACAACACAAAGTAACTCAGACAGTACAAATCGCGTTAACAATTTGTTAAAGGATAATCCAAAGGGCTGCACTTTTATTCTATCGTCAGGATGCATCAGCTTTTTATTAATTAACATGACAGCAGCAAGCCGTCATGTTCTGCTACAGGAAATCAGACTTGACAGCCGATTTCATCTTTTAATGTTTGCATCCAAATGGCACAATGATAATACTAAAATTATATATAAGCATTAAGATATAAACAGGTTTGCACTTGTCATGTGCACTACATTGGTTGGACTTCATAGACACAAGTTTTAATTATTAATATTATTTTTTATAAATTCTACGCAACAGTGCAATCTGAAGCAGATGGAAAAAATATAAAGACACGGCTATGATCTAAATTTTACACAATGTTCGGTTAAACCAATTCCATTGTACTTTCATTCCGTACAATCGCCTCACAGATGCACACCCTACCGATTTGGTTAAGACTTTTAATATATATAACTGAAGATATATGATACAATACACTGTTATATTCAACAAAAAAAAAGCACTAACATTCAATTTCTTCAAGCACATTATTGTTGTACTTTACATGGTTATTACATTACACAAAAAAGGGAGCATAAGTATATAAAATTATATGTTTTTACTTTTAATACGAAATTGAGTGAGATTATGAATGCAAGTCTCGCTCTTGAATAATCTTGGATAATAGGATTTTTTATTAAAATAGATAGGGGGCCCTACAACTTCAATTAATAATTTAGACATTTTCATTTAGTTTATTTCCTTTCCTGCAAATATCATGTATTCGAACAGTCACTCTGCTTTACATGTGCTGCCTTGGAAATGACTATATCAATGGTCTAATTGGTTTTAGTGTATCGTTCAGTGGCGCTAAGCAGCAAAGGTTTCATAACTTAAACAGTAAACAATAGCTAACCTAGCTACGAGCTACGTTTAAGGTTAAGTTTCATAGTGACAAAAGCGAAACTAAAATATCTCTTGATTTGTGGATGCAAACATTTAAAGTCTAGTGTTAATCCGTTAAAGCGTATTGAGTCGAACTGTGCGGTGTTTAACGCAGCCCTCTTTAGTACATCCATTCATGCAGGTCTGTCCATCACACGACAACAGCGGCCAGCCTCAGCGGTGGCTCCATCTTGGCTATGCTAGCTCGGCTAGCATGCTACAGCAACTCACCATCCCTCGCTGTTCCCATAAGCTGGTCGAGCAGAGCCCGCATTTGAGCCTGGGCAGACATCGCTGGGTCCTTCCGTCGACGGCGCTATGTACAGGTTAGAAAGCAGAGAGCGGCTCCTTGGCGTGTGGCTCGGCTGAAGTATGATAATGTGTTCGTCCAAGCATCACCTCTCGCAGCTTTTCTCGACTTCGTGGAATCGTCTGTTTCCGTTTCACACATGGGAAGTGACGGAACAATCAGTGGTTCCGGTGTTGTGCCGAGTTCAGCATGCCCTGCTGAGAATGGCATGCACCTCCCGGGACCGCGCACAGCTAAAGAACTATCTAATCTCGTGTGTTGGTGTTTTTCTTTATTGATGAAAAGTTGAATCACGAATGTTTAGGCTCATCAGTGATTTATGAGACTCAGTATTTCCTTGCGACAGGTGTGGTCAGTCAATATGAAAGGACGTTGCCAAACTGCCCAGCTCTATAATTGTAAGCTTGTTTTAATGTCTTTATTTGTGTTGAAGAGCTGAGTGTGAGACTCGATCTGCAAAACTGCTGCCATGTAATGTATACACGGCTATTTCAGCATTGTTGACCTTAAAAGATCCAAAGGCCTGTTTTGACTCAACATTGAGAACATGTAATCTTTTTCTCGCTGAAAAAAACAGACTAATGCAAATACAGGTCCAAAATCTGTTTTTCCAAACAATGCATCCTCCTCCCAGGTCTCTTATCAGACCATCTGTGGTCAAACACCGACCCCAGCTAATATTTTGTTGTGTGTTTTTACTTTACTCTGGGAATTTCACAGATCTAACTCCGCAATTCACCAAATACCCAACTGTCAAATAATACATTCACAGTCCAACTTTATTTCTAGCGATCTGTAAACACAATGCTTTTGTAGAGGTCTGACTTGACTGTATTGATATACCAGTGAATACATAACATATCAGCCGTTTTGCAGTTGGAGTCTCATATTCAGCTCTTGTGTCGTAAATCTATATTACGACACTTAAATCAGGTTTGATTTGACAGTTTGGGTTTTTTCTAGATATATTGACTGATCGGACAACTCTCGAGGAAACACTTCTGATAAATCATTGATGACTCTAAACATTCATGAAACTTATAATCATTAATAAACACCAGCTTACAAGGTTATACAGTATTTAGTTGCCATAGAGATGATCACGCTAGGAAGCCTCTTTCCGCTGCGGCTGTGCGCGCTCCCGCGAGATGCACTGGATTCTCCGCGCAAGGGCGGAACTCGGCACGACACCGGTAAGCAGACGTCAGGGTTAGGGGCGGGCCATGGGTCTGGAGCTGACCAATCGTTGGAACACAAGTAAAGGGACCAATCAAAGGTTCTTCAACATAATTCTGGCTCCTCACGCTCTGTTTTCCCTGAGTTTGACCTGACAGGCAGCAGCTGGTCGCAGAAGGTGAGTCCCTCCCTCTCAGTTCTAGAACTAGGGTTAGGTAACAGGAGGGTTCTGTTAAAGGTTGTGACGTAGACGAGGTTTTGGTCCTTTTAATGTCACTTTAACGGACGGCAGAGCGCTAACTGACAAAACAGAACCGGTTTAGACCCGTGTGTGCTTTGTTTACTTAGGTTGAGAGGCCTCAATGTGTGTGGGTGTGTTAGCTCCACTGATCTCAGGCCTGTGCAGAGGGAATAAGTACGAACAAACTTTTCTTCAGTCTCTTTTCATTCTTCTCTCAGCTTCACATACCTTTTTGGACCAAGTTCTGAACCAACCGGGTGTTACCTGCGAACTTTAGCTGGCTAACGAAGATAGCGTCACCCGAAAGTAAACCCTCTCCCTGGGGCTACTCGGCTAACCTGACACGGTGTGTCCACTCGGGGACATTTGACAGCGGGACTTTAACTTAAATACACACGTTCAAGTTTTTATTTATATATCTACAAGCCACTAGTTCCTGTAAGATTCCTACATGGAGTCATGTGCCCGTCGCTACAGAGCAAATCACAGGGTGTGTTAGCTGCTGATTATTCATCATGGGTTTGTTGTGGTCGCGCTGAGAAATCTCTGGAGTTTCCCGAGCGGGCCACCGTCTGAATAGGCCCAGGTCCACAAAGGTGGAGGCAGCAGAAACATCTGGACTCTGCCGCCTTCAGTGTGTGTTCCCTGAGCCACATCTGTTTTTTAAGTTTACTCCATGTTGTGACAGGTAGCTCGTGCATGGTGTTGCCTTTGGTTGCCACACCGTTTAATCGCATCTGCCTTTAATGTCATGGCGTTTAGGCTAAAACATGTCAAACGTGACATTATTTGGAGTTGGATTTGAATGTTGGGGCTTACGGGCACATGGATGACACCACAGAAGGAGCATGAAGGCTTTCTTTTTTTTCCAGTTGATTTTTAACGTCTGAAAAATTGCAAGTTGAAGAAGAAGTTGAAATGCTGAACCGTAGATTAGTTAAAAGTCATTAGAAAACCTGTGTTTTTCTCCAGCGATGAAACTTTAAAAATACAAATGCGAGTCAAGTTTATTTGTAGCGCACATTTCAACAGCCAGGCAATTCAAAGTGCTTTTACATAAAATACAAAAGGCATCATGACAAATTGTAAAAGCAACACAATACAATACAAATAAAGAAGCATGCCGTATTGTAAAGTTACATTGTGTTGCTTTATGATTAGAATTACATTGTGGCATTGCTTTACAGTGAAATCTATCCTGTGTTAGGTGGATCAGTGGCCCAGTGATGCATTGAGGCGATGACGGAGACCACAAACCACGCCACTGAGGGCGACCCTCTGAAGAGTGGCGAGGAAGCAACAGAGCTGAAGAAGAAGAAGAGTTTAAAGGAAGTGCTGGGTTTTCAGAAATTGACCCACTGGCGAACCGCGTTCTTCTTCCTCTCCCTGTTCCTCTGCCTCACCATCGTGTTCGCCTTCTCCTTCATCCTCCGCTGTCCCGTCAGACCGCAGTATCTCGTCTCCTGGAACAGGACTTTCCCTAAAGCAGGTGTGCGTTTGGAGGGTGTGCGTTTCACTGCTCGGCAGTGTCTTGAACGTGGGACTGATTTCTTCTCTTTCTGCCACAGCAACCTTTGATTTCTTAGCCGTTGAAGCTGCGAGTAGCGACAAGGTGCGGGACGTCCTGTTTGTGCTCCAGACGAGAGAATGCGGTGTGAACAGAACCTGTGACGATGCAGGTATGAAGGGCTTTTCAGTTTGAATGAAATCCCAAAGTTATTGCTCAAACTACATGTTCTTACTTTAAATGTTGTTTTGTGTAGTTCATTTACACTCTGTGTGTTTTTTCCCAGGTCTGCCTTCGCCATGCGTGTGTGTGTTGGCAGTGGATGGGACAGATGGGGAGACCCTGTGGCAGCTTCCACTCCATCCTGAGTTCCACTGGGTCCAGTGCGGACTGGAGGAAGATACAGGCAGAGCCTGGGACTGCTTGCTCTCCCACTCTGACCAGATCACTGCTGTTGACAAACACTATGGTTTGTGACTCACCACTCTGTCTCTTTGTAATGGATACTATAAATTACATAACATTTTATATCCCAACTAATTTAAAGTAATAGCAATATAGTAAAGAGCAATGAAATATTTGACTAGCTATGTATAAATCTTTTTATATGAATATTGCAAATTGTTCTTAAGTTACGTTTTTTTGAGAACATTGTTGTCTATGTATTGCATTCATCACAGCGTCCACAGGTCAGATTCATAATAATAAGTGCAGTTACTGCAACTTTAGAGATTCAAGTGGTAGTAATAAGCAAAAGGTCCCTTCACAGTGCTAAGTGGTGTGTTTGTGTACAGGTGTAATAAAGTGGCAGCAGCCTCAGCTCTCTGGTCTGCACAGCACTGTGCCTGTTCTCAGTATCCCGGATCTGGATGGGGACAAGGTCAATGACGTGGCTCTGGTGGGATCTGACAACACACAGGTGAAGACCAGCAGTGTTGTTTATTACAGTGAACTTTATCCACTTATTTTTGTAACAGAGGCGCTGTTTAGGGTGATCTTATCCCAAGTGAACAGCTCAGAGTACATCGGTCTCCTTGTTTCCCATCATACCTGCAGACTCAGCTGGCGTTCCTCTCAGGGAAGACGGGCGTCCAGATCGGCTCCACGGTTTCTCTGAATTCCACGCTGTCTCTGAACTCCACAGAGATGCATCTTCTCCATCGCACCGCAGAGGGTTCTCACTATGTGCTGCTGCAAACAGGTTCGCACTGCATGTCGGTATTCAGACCCTTCAAGTTATGGAGGATGTAGTGATTTCAGTGAAGGTGCTCCTTAGAACTAAAACAGAAAATAACCTTAAGTCATAAGAGATTTAAAAACTATTATCTAAATTTATTTAACACACTAGGATGAACTTCAGTCTTGATTCAACTCAATTTAAATTCAAAACCACTTTATTTGTCCCTGGAGTTCAATTCAAGGACACATATAGTATGTAAAAAAAAAAAAAGCGTTAGGGTTAACCTCAAATTAAAGAATAAGGGTTAGGGTTAGAGGATAAATACTGAATGACAAAAGTGCATTGAGGTCAGTAATACAGGTTGTAAAATAATATACAGTTAAAGTAAACAAGAATATATACAGTATATATATAGATGCATACAGGACCAGGTAGCAGCAGATGAATCCATACTGTAGCGTATGAAAATGTATATGCAGCGAATAAATATATAAACAGATAATGAGCAGTTAAGGTGAATATTGATATGAAGCACAGGATCAATGGTCCATTTTAGCTCATGAATAACTATGAGATGAGTGAGTAGGGGTGTTTGATGTACTTGTGTGTTCATTCAGACACTGGCTTGTATGGACTTGCACTATGGAAGATTGCTGCCAAGGCTAAAGAAGGGATTGAGGTCCGCCTAAAGAAGGACAAACACTGGGAGAAAAACGCCAGCAGTACAACCGGCCTTGTACCCATCTACGAGTGAGAGGAGCCCCCCCCATTCTACTCTTACTTCACTGAACCATCTGAAATCATTGGGGCTTCCTCCGGAGACCGTGGCTGATATTTATTTTCCACTTTGTAGGTCTGACTCAGTGATTCGAGTGGTCAGAAAAGAAGAAAGATGGGATCCACCGAACCTGCTGCTTGTGACCAGCACGGATGTGGTGCTGGTAAATGGAAAAGATCGGAAACCACTGTGGAGATTCAATACCAGCTCAGTCCTCAGGTGTCACTTCTGTCTGCTTTTTTTGTTTCACACACAAATTAGTGCTTAAACAATTTGTAGATGAATGGAGGAAAAAAAAAGATTTTGAGAATTTATATATATAACTTTTGGTTAAATAATAGTTATAAACTGTATGTTAACAATAAAGTTGCAGAAATAACCAAACTGTTAAAACAGACACAACCCAAAGCCAGAAATCGTATAACCTGTTGAAAATTAGTCATTAGTAATATCATGACTCCTCTAAAACCCCTGTAGATGCATTATGTTCATTAGTTTTGTAAGTAAACTGCTAACTTTTATAACATCAATGTTTTTCTCCTTCATCCAGCGAGCCCTCCTTCGGTCACTTTAACAAAGACGATGTACTTGATGTTGTGGTCGAGGAGGATGTTGGCAACTACACAAAGAGGGTGAGTTGGGTTTAAAATGTTCAAACACTGTTGAGATGTCCACTTCATGTCCACTTCATGTCCACTTCCTCTCATGCAGTGTTTGATTTGAATCATAGGTTAACGGCACCACTTTCTGTTTTATATGTAGATGGTAATTCTTGACGGGAAGACCGGCGTTGTGCTGTGGCAAGTCAGTCTTCTGTCTTGTCCGAATTCACCGGGGCCCACCGCGATACACACCAGCAACGCCGTTTCAGTCTTTGTGTTTTGGGGCATGTGGCCCCCGGCGACCAACCTGTCTGTGAGTACACTGCCTTAATGGAAAAGATGTATGTTAGAGAGAAAAACCCTGATATGACTCAAAGATTTCCTTCCAGATCCCTTTAATGAGTGACCGCCGCACTTACTTGATGCTCCCTCTTTATTCTCAAATTCTCCTCGAGTCCACCAATTCCCTGGACCACATCATAACATTTAAAGGTACTCATTCATTTCCTATGCTATCAAATTACATCTAACGTAACTACGTCAATGTGTAAAACTCGGCGCTCGGAGGGATAAAGAAAATCCCTGTTCTTGTTCTAAATCTGTGATCTTCTCTCAGCCACCCTGCTGGAGCTTGGGCGCCACGCTGCCTACTTCCTGCTGACCGGTCCGGAGGCGGAGGGGGACGAAGACACTGTAGTCCTCAGCAAGTCAAAGCTGAAGCAGGATGTCCCGGACAGCAAAGTGCTGCGTATCAGCAGCGAAGGAGAGTGGGAGAGCAACAAGGACATTACAGACGCGTTCCTACGACTCCGCTTCAGTGAAGAGTGAAAGGACCAGCTGTGACGTGTCCAGAGATTCCTCAGTGTCTGAACCAGTTGGTCACAGGTGACTGTATGACGGCTTTATAAACCAACGTGTGTGTACACCAGTTTCAACTTTCCTACTGCTGACAACAAAAAGAACCCTTCAAACTGAGGATTACCTTCAGACTTGACCGTAAACATACAATCATGAGTTAGATTTGATCTCATGTCCAAAGAGCTCCTTGTTCTCCGACTGCTTCACTGTGCACAGACGCCGTTTTCCTGCTGATGAATCGAGAGGGGACCTGCCTCGTATATCGTTGCTGACATTTCAATGCATTGCTCTTTTTTTTAACGGCTGGGGCTGGGTTAATGTCTGGATCTATGCAACTGTATGTGACACTGTGCTTCAAAGGAAGCAGACGCACTCTGCCAAAGGTGGCTTTTCCAAATGATTGTTACAACCTTTAGGAAGCCACAATGATGGAGCTATTTTGCTTTAGTTGAATTTAATCATTTACCTGCAAAGTGAAACGGATAGATGCGCGGAGAAACTTGAAATCCATGAACCTTAAAGTGCTGCCACTATATTTGTTTTATCATATTCTATTTGCAAAGTATAAGAGGGCTGGCTTTTAGTCATTGGTACTGTTGTCAATAACCGAGACGTGTGTTATTTACTTAATCCAAGATGCTGTAAGGGTAGGTCAAAGGATCACCTGCTGAGTCAGTGCTGTGGTTTTACTGCTTCGTATGAAGTGGTTCATTTTCTTAGTGATTTATAAGAGTTAAAAAAGTTTCTGGTTTTATTCTTTACATTAATATATTGAACCTGTAGGGCAGGTCTGTCTTGGCGCTGGCTGTTCTTTCTGTCTTGATAGGCTTGAATCTGAGAAATATTCAACAGGCTTAAAAGAAGTGATTTTGTTTAATCTCAAAGACGGTCAACAGATTGTATTTATGTAGCCCCTGACACAATCATACAGCACTTCCATATGCAGCGCTTCTTCTATCCAACAGTTCATACACTGTTGCTAAAGGCCTCAGGGGCAAATTGGGGATCAGTGTCTTGCCCAAGGTCACTTGTACATGCAGAGTGGAGGTGCCGGGGATCAAACCCTGTCGTTTCATAGCAGACACTGAATGGATAAAAATATATGGGTTGGCTCTCTCTCAAACATAAAATTGCCAATCCCTACAAGAATGTATTGCCCTTATGTCTTACGGAGGAGATTTTCATAGGCTCCAGTCAAGATAACACAAATGATGTTGACCGTTATGCGACCTTTACTAACACAGTCAATTATTTTAAATTTAAATCTTAAAAGTTACGCGAGGTTTAGAAAATTGGCATGAAAGTGACCTTTTCGCACATAAAAAATCTAAATCATGCTGATATTGGCCAGTGACCATACATATCTATTTTTATGCCTACATATATACAATGTAATGTGATATATTTTTTCCAGCAATGAGCAATGTAATAAACGTGTCAAACCAAATAAAAAACAATTTAAATGAATTTACAGTACTTGTTGAATTTATTTTTGGAATCAGAAGCAGTTGGTGATTTATTGAATCTCAAACTTAAAATCCTGCCCAGTCACAACATACCAAATACAACTCTGTCGCCCCCTGGTGTTGCAGTACAAACACTGCATGATGAGTAGGCACTACATGGCATGCGCGCAGCAGCATCATCCTCTAGGTCCATTGACACACTGAGGCTAGTCACGTAGTACAGGGGTTGAACCCTGTACAGTGGCAGCGCGTCATTCTATCACCATGACGCACAACCACCGACAGGCTCCTGCCCTCCTGAGCTATCTCGGAATGGAAAAGTCGGTCCTTGTAGGGAAGTGGTCGGATCGGGAAACACTTTGAAAGTCCACAGACATAAACGGGTTCAAAGCAGGGGAAGGTCGCCGGGATCAGAGGAGCAGGAGAACCGCACAGACGCGTTTACATCATCTGATCACTGGTGGTGGTTTTTAGAAAACAGGACAAGATGGTGAATATTCCTCACACGCTGGGGGATCGAAGTGGAGCAGAGCAGCCCGCCTCCTCCTGCGCGCTCCTCTGTCCTCAGATGACACCTGACAGCCCCGCAGCCACCCCCCCTACCTCCACGTGTCCAGACTAACGCGATTCCTAGACAGCGAGTTCCTGGTTTGAATAAACGAGCATTTCTTCTTATTATTATTCTCCCATGTGACGTCCTCAGCTGAGCACAGACACAAACTGATGTCCACAGACAGAGGGGGGACGAATCAAACCGAACCACCTGAGATACTTTAAATTCTCTGCGTAAACATCTGGTAATGATTAACGTGTTCACCGAATACTTCCGCGTTGAGAATACATGAGGATAAACACGATTAAAACACCCCCACGCTGCTGCTGTAGGGTCACCGCGCACGAGGCTGCCTCCACAGTACCCTCACATCTATAAGCACCAAACCCACGCGCGCGCATGTGTGTGCATTCCGATCAGTGTGTGTGTGTGTGCCATTTCAATGTGACCTGGGTCCGCCATACCGTTATGATTCCACCGCACGGCTGCAGCAGCTCCATAGTGGAGCGCGCGCGCGCGGCACTGTGCGCACACGGCTTCTAGACGGAGGAACCAGACGCAGGGAGCTCGAACCAGCGACTGAAGCCAACACACAGGTAACTCGCACCTGCTCAGCTTCACATTTTTTAACACCTAGGTCGCACCACACTCACAGAACATGTACTTTGGAGGCTGCGTGAATACATTAACGAGAGAATGACAAGAATAACTTGAGGCTGAGCCCGCGCACGCGTCGGGAAATGCAAGTTCCGCATGTACATTTTTTTTTTTATGACCTTAATTATTATTCACCTTGATATGATAAAATAGATATATAGTTGTTCATGTGCTGTGTGATATAGAAAGAGAAACTGGGTTGTGTTATAGGAGGAAATGAGCGCAATGGCCGGATGACGAGGCTCTATTGAAAACCTGTTTGCCAATATCCTTACGCTTGTTTTTTATCTGCCCCATTTCCTCAAATCGTCCGGAGCGGCTGCCATTAGACGTCTGACTGATAGCTGACAGCACTAATACAGTGTTGTGTTGATCCATGTACTTTCTCTATCAAATGAATAATTGCTGATATATATATATATAAACACGTTATTCGCATGGAGCCGCCCTAAATCTTCTCCCCAAAATAAGCCTCTGCAGAGCCGCCGCTTGTCCCCGGTCACACCTGAGCTGCAGCTCCACAGACGCTCTGTCTCTAGTCTGGGACAGAGCGTTTCTCCGATATTGCACAAACTGATGATCCTCTCTCGACAGAGGTGACCATGGCCGAGGACATCAAGACCAAACTGGAGAACTATCGCACTGCTCCATTCGACGCCAGGTTCCCCAACCAGAACCAGACGAAGAACTGCTGGTCCAACTACCTGGGTAGGACTGCTTGTTGTGCTCCTCAAGGTCAAAGCTGTCACTTCTGGTTCCACACCACGAAAATACTGATCTAAGAATATATGAAAACTGTGGAAACATGCTGCGCTATGAAAATAACCGAATACTATATACCCTCCATCTGAGTCCGTTGTGTGGAGCTAACGCAGTTTACCTGAGGTCTTTCAAAAGGTGTTGACCTCTGACTTGGAGCTAATCCAGATTGAGGACGCTGACTTGAACTTTCCCCCTTGAAAGAAAAAATGTGGAATGATAACATGTACTTTCTATATCCATTGTTATTGTCTCTCTATTAATAGACTTTCACCGCTGCCAGAAATCTCTGGGTGCTAAAGGGCAGGACACCATGCCCTGTGATTGGTACAAGAGGGTCTACAAATCCCTCTGCCCCATATCCTGGGTAAATAACACTTTTTCACATCTCAATATTTCAATGAGATAGTTTGAATATGTCACACAGAGAAGTACAGTCAGAGTTTACATGTTCCCTAAAAGAGATGTGGGCCGAGTTTGTTTAGCAGGGGTCAAACAACTTCATCGTTCCTCACATTCCTGCGAGTCTCTGCTTAGGAGCGAGAATCAAAACTACATTAAGAGTTTCAGTCCAGATTTAGAGAGAGAAGTTGTTCCCCCTTGAAACAGTTCTCTGAAAAAAAGACCAGAGTAGTCTAAGTTCCTGTCTAGGGAATAGTTGAAAATATTTACTGTTGAGCATCAGATTGTCTAAACTGACCAAAATGTGTGGATTTATAATACAGCATCACTTGTAGTGTATGAAGTACGAGGAAGTATTAGGGTACGGGAGGAGAAGAGAAATGAGATCCTTTTTGCACGTCACGAATTAGGTACAAATAGATCACAGGAATTTAAATATATACATTATATCATTTTTTTTATAAAGTTGCAAGTCAAGCAACTGACCGACACTGAAACTCAAAAACGAGCTGTCGATGGTCTTTCTTTTTGTTCAAAATCTCCTAATAGACCTTTTCACTGATTAATACATTGTGTAAATGTGCTTTTTTCCAAAAATCTTTTACATATATATTTATGTCAAAAAGTAAGTTTCTCTCTGACATCTTGTTCTTTCAGGTCCAGAAGTGGGACGACCAGAGAGAAGAGGGAACATTCCCAGGGAAAATCTGAGATGTCGTCTCTCCAAAAGATGTGGAATTGCAAAGATGTAATCCTCTCAGCTAAATGTTTGTGTATGTGGTGGGGAGACCCCGCGGCTCCGTCACCGCCTTTCCACTACGGGTGCTCTGTCCCAGGAATACGCTGATACTGAATGGTCATTCCTCTCTAACCTCATGAAATGTAAAGCGTACACTGAATTAAAATATCTCAGGATATATTTATGGAGTTCGGTTGTCCCGTGTTGTTTTTCTTAACTCCACTAGAATACGACTAAGATACAGCAGCTGTGCCTCAATTCTGGTATTGTTCATGAAACCGATGGAAGAAGCATGGATATATTTATAGATTTTATTCAATCAAATAAACCTACATCAAATATACATATTTAATCAAGGTTAGAAAAATAATTAAATATTTCAAAACACTAAAAGTGACACATACAATCACAGCCACCACCCCACAGAGCAGGACTGAGTAATGGCTACTGCTGCTGTTGGACATAAAGAAATAAAATACATAAAACTGCATTTCATATACAAGGACTCCCCATCCGGTGTAGGGAGTATCAAACAGTTTATATCTGGGCTCAATGAAGCAGTAAAAACACAGATGTGTCTTAACATTTTTAGATAACAACAGCTAATGCTGAAGAAACTTCCCATGCAACAAATTAGTACAGTTAATATTGAATAAGTGAGTAGTACAACACCAAGTACCAAGTATTATAGTGAGGGTACAACCACATTTATCCATATATTTTTTCAAGGATATTTCTCAATCTGAGGTAAGGTGAGAGTATTTGCATATAAGAAGTTTCCTGTTCAAAATCCAAAACAGGAAAAAGTAGATCTTTTTTTCCATTTCTGATTTAAGTTACTAAAACTACTGGCTCAGGAAATGTTTGCTTTACAGCGCCTTCAGTAAAAGGTCACTTGTATCACAGACAAGTATTTTCTACCTGATGCTACTCAGAAAACAACTGACCAAGTCATGTAGAGCCAAATATATGTTGAAAACAACTGTGGAATTTTTTTATTTAACATACTCTGAAGTTGTACATGCACTTTTCTTTTTTCCTTTTGCTTGAAACGTACAAACGTGTGACTACTGGCACTTTCATCTCCAATATAAATCTTGTAAAAGGTCAAAACCTGCGTAGAAGCACTTCCCAAAGTAAAGCCACTAGCTTTGAAATATAATAGCTACCAGGTATAAATGATCAACAGGTATAAATAGGTGTCTGCATAGCATTACGAGTGGTGTATCTGTGTGGCCTCACAGCAAATGTATTTCTTCTCCTTTTTTTCAAAACACGCCACAAGCAGCCTTTAAATATGCAGCACAAAAGTCACAGGTAGCAGCCACAGATATAGTGTTAGGTACGAGGCACAAGAACAGGGCTGGTAAAATGCAGCCTGACAGATTTATCCTGGCACCGTGGGACGGACGACCGGGGCAACGACGTAGAACGTGTCGGGGTTAATTAATATGTACGTGTGGGCGTTGGGTCGAAAGCGAGGGATCCAACCATAAAGTGGAATTCTGTGAGAGGGAGAGTGTGTGTAAACCCATCGTGCAGCCTCTGTCCTTTTCGGTGGGGGGTGTCAAGCCAACACTACAAACCACGGCTCGGGGGGCTGATGTGGATATCTCGTTGTAAGGGAGGTCATCCACCAGAAAGTGGCTTTAAAAAAGTCAGTACCTCCTCTTGCCATGTTTCCCACCGTCTGTCATGCAGGTCTTGGGTCGAAGAGCTGTATAACAAGGGGAGAATGAGGAATTGATGGTCTTTTTTTAACTGCCGTGTACATGTGCCCAAAGAGCTTTAATCCAAGTCCACGTGTTTCCCCGACTCACCTGGATCGGCCGTCTGCTTCATCTTGGTGTGATGGACTATCTGGTTGTCATTGGTCATCTTCACATCCTGATCCTCCACGTAATTACTGCAAGAGAAAGGAAGAAACAACACAGATGCAAGTGAGTAAATCTTATACGTCTGTGGGAAAATGACACAAAATGGAGGAGTGACTGATAACAAAGCCTGAAGTCGGCAGGTTCAGGCTTTGAGACCAAAGGTGGAGCTAGAGAGGCAATAGGAGAGAGGAGGCGAGGGAGAGGGACTGAGGGTTCACACGTCGGGTGTGTTGGAAGGAGGGTGTGGCTTGGTCGGGGGCGTTTGAGGGCACCGGAGGAATCTTCAATACAGGGATTGACCACAGGGGGGTGCTGACACGAAGCTTTCGGGGGCTCTGATACTCACTGTGGGTAGTGTCTGCTGCCAAGGGGGCTGAGGTGGAGAAGAGCACATCTCCGTTCAGAACAAGTCACTGCTCGAGAACAGTGGGACTGAACCACTTCTCCTCTGTCAAAAAATGTGTGTCTCTGTTTCAGCCATTCCCTCATCAAATGTTCATGAGTTAATTCACGGTACAAGGTCATCTGTCTATGATTCAATGGCAAGGAAACATGCATGACACATGACTCATGCATGTCCTGGAAAAGATGCAGGGCTGACCAACAATCTCTATCTTACCTCTGCCAAAGAGGTTAAGCCTTCCACCCGTTCGCTGGTTTGGTCGTTTTCGAAATTTGGTGGAAGGATGTGGTATCGGTCAGGTCTAGTGTGTATCCAACTCAGGGATCCAGAAATCCGGCATATTTTGGGGACTGATATCGATGACTGTGTGCAATTAGGTGCGGCTTGATTCAATTTAAGGGGACTGCTGGTCCTTTGTAAAAGTAATTGCACAACCAATCACTTACACCTACAGTGTATATAGGCTCAGAAAGTACAGATACCTGATGACGGTGTTCCTCTCACAGTGTGTGATGTAGGGATCGTCTGAGAACAGGATGGTGTGGTAGGGCACCACCGGGTCACAGGTCGGCAGAATGCCCCGAGCCACGTGGCTCACACTGTCCAGGATGCCGTTGTACACGAGGAGGTCGTCCACCAGCAGCTGAACACACACACAGGGACACATTCACCCTTTGCTGTCGGATTCGAACATGAATGTCCAGCTAATAGACAGAGCGGCTTACCCCGAACTCCTTCACTCCCCTCTGGTGCGTTTTAGAATAGTTCCACAGCTTGATCATCGACACGGTCACCGGCTGCTCAAAGATGACGTACACACGGTTCACCTGCAGGGAAACAGGAAATTCACTTAACTGCTAACTCTGATCGGAGGGTGTTACCTGACTGCAGTCTGGTCTCTCTCTCTCCCTCACACACACACACACACACACATACTCCCTCACCAGGCCTGGGAGAACCGGGGCTAACCACGTGTGTCTTCCATCCTGGGTACTGTTGACTCCATCTATTAATTTATCTGGGGTCCTGACATCACCACTCACATGGTCCAGCACGTTCACACTGTCGGGAAAAGCAGCAATGTCTGGTGGACACGATGTTAAGGTACAGATATTTATTAGTAACTATTATTATGCCTGCAAAAGTACATGTGTCCTATCCTTATAAATGTAATCAGCATAGGACTGGTTGTGCAGCAGCTATAGAAGGTTTTTTGACCTTGATGTCTCTCTTCTTTGCATCTCCAGATTTCTGATGGAAACTGTGCCGTTGGTATTTGCTAAACCAAGATGATTGCATAGTCCCTGACATTTTCTGTTAAAAAAAGCACAGGGGTACCTAATAATTACAATACCTTTGAAGTCCAGTGGATTTTCATAAGATTATTTAACCCATTGTCTGTAGATTTAAACAAAAAATTTGGAAGTGAGAAACAATCAGACCACGTGAAATAAAATGTGGATTTATTACTGCGGGTGAAGAGAGCCCAGGTTAGTGAGGAGAGATGCATGGAGGCTGAGGTAGACTATTAAGGATACTGTTGTCACTGAGACTGATCTTCTGGTGGTTGTGGTCGTAAAACTCGAGGCCATTGAGTCCGATGTAGTACGGATCTCCCCAGGTTGTTAAAAGCTGCAGCTGAAAAATGACTGAGGGGTTAGGGTCAAGGATGTATAACAGGGGTCATCTGGTAAATCACTTAGATACTTATACTGTCTATATGGTACACAGGCTGCGCTTAGACTGTCAGCCAGCTGTGACAGTTCCATTCAACATGGCTACATATACAGCGTTCGTGTGCACACAATGTTGTTACCAAAGCAACTTGCAAATATCAAAATATTGCATGGGAACTGCAAACAGGGGCAAAACACACAGGTGTCAAAACCATCACTTCCTGCTATGGTTGGCAGAAGGATACAGCCACAAGGCATGATGGGAGCTTCATAGTCCATGCTGGCCTGCTCCTGTTTCTTAGCGCTGACTCTGAATTAGAAACCACAAAATTAGAAAATTAGGGAATGACATTCTTTCATTTCTCCTGAAATAGGAGGTTTGAACGCTGGCTCCTACTTGTGGTGGTCTTCAGAGCTGCTGCTGTCAGTCGGCGTCTGCAGGAAGTCCACAAACAGGATCTCCTGTGCAAAGTCAAAGTGGCAGTTGCCCGGCCCTTTCCTGATGAGGAATCCCTCCGCCGGGGAGATCGCGACATCGTCCACAAAAACATGGATCAACTTCACCTGCACCAAAATACAAAAGACATTTGTTAGTTGTGTGTGGTGTATAATCGACTGAATGGAACATTTCAGGTCGAACCTAGAAACGAATCCCTGGTAGCATCACACAGCAGCTTTCTCACCTTTTCAGTGTAAACTACGTGATGTTTCAAGCTGCTTTGCAATCATGTGCCAAATGCCAGTGTGAATTCTATTTTGGCTTTCCACACCATCTGTCTCTGTCACCTGTATAAATCTAAAAACCTCAACTGATCTCTGAGAGAACTGACCCAATAGTGGAATTTGTTGTTCCACAGTTTAGTATCTACAGTGTAATACAGCTTAATATACATGTTTTACGATCACGAGTACTATTTACAGCCGTTTGTGGCTGAGTCCAACAGAGAAGCATCTCACCCCTCTGTAGGAGTCCTCAGGAGACTTGTTGTAGTTCCAGATGCGGAGTCCTGCGATGGTCTGGGCTGTGGGGAACGTAATGTTCAGGGTGTGGGAATCTCCACGGGAGAAAGGGATCAGCCACATGTGCTGGTCTTCAGTGGTAATGTTTTGGCCATCAACAAGCCTGGATATCGGAAAACAGATGATAAAGAGTGTGGATTTTTTTTTATTGTAATATTTGGTTTTTCTTGACCATGTGAAGCGCTTTGTGTTGGACGTACTTATCGAGTGTTCGCTGGTCCTGTCCGTACTCAGGCAGGTCGTTGAGGTCGCAGGGTGACGCGGCCATCATACCGAGGTCTAAAGGCACATACTCTCCATCTTTCCCCACCACCTCCAATCCAGTCAGGCCCATGTAGTGGGAGTCCCCCCAAGTGAGCAACAGCTCCAGTCTGAGGCCTGGAAGAGAGTGAGAGAGAGAGAGAGACAGTTATTTTGAGCATCCAGAAATTAAAAAAAAATTTAAATAAAGGGAGAACAGAACATGTGGTGACAGGATATCGTTGCTATACTCACACTTTCCAGTGAACATCCCCGGAATATGTTCCATGTTCTTCTCAGACTGGCTCACGGTGGGGTTGAGTTGAAGTTTCAACTAAGAAAATATTTGAAAACATTTATAGCGTTATTATAATCCAGTGTTCTGTTGATGATGTGAGGTTGCAATGGTAAGAGTGTTTAAAAAGATTCTCTGAGGAGACTTCTGTAACAGCCTGTACTCACAGCGAGGTCTTCCTCTCGGAAACCGGCCTGTGTGAAGGGTCTCTCCTCTCCCTCTCCATCGGCGGTGCGCGGCCTCTGCAGCTCCTCCTCATTCGACAGACTCTCACGGCCCTCACCTTCACTGAGGAAGGTTTCATCGTAACGAGACATAGCCTCCAGGATGTCATCATCCGTGGTGAACAGGATAGTGTCCCCGAACTGGTCCAGCTCTGAAAAAAGACAACAGAGTCAGGAGAAAGGACAAGTTTGATCCAAACAACCAAAAGCAGGTGAAACACCATCTTTACCAATCTTTACCTCCGGACAGGTTCCCTGAAGCTTTGGCAATCTCTCCCCTGAAGATGCACCTTCCATCCAAGAGCATCTCCACTTCTTTCACCCCCCGGAAAGAGTGGATGCGAGACTTGTTGTAGTTCCACACACGGATCATGGCCACTTGGCAGGGGGCTCCGAAGTCCAGGAAGACGGTGTGGTTGCGACCGGGTGTGAACGGGGCCAACCAGAGATGCATGTCGTCCTGTGTGCGATTGACGCCGTCGGTCAAGTTGTGAACGACTCGCGGGTCTTTGCCATATGCAGGGAGAATGTTGATGTCTGGAGGATCCGCCCGGATGTGAGCAGGTCGCAGAGGCTCTCCGCTGGAGCTGAACACCTCCAGGCCATTGAGGCCCACGTAGTGGCGGTCGCCCCAGGTAGACAGGATGTTGATGACCAGCCTTTGACCCAGTGGCAGAACTGGGATTTCAAACTCGTCCTCCCGCTCCATGGATGGATCATCGTCAGGGACATCGCACAGAGTCCCCTGAGTAGTCAAGGAGGAAAGGGGGCTCCTAGGTGCCATGGAGGGGTTGGATGGGACTGTGGAGGGAGAAAGGCCCTGCTGCTGGATGAAGTCATCGAAGATGTCTCCTTCATAGCTCATGTTGGCGATGCGTCCACGTTGGCATTTGTTGAACTTAATGAGGGAGTCCCAGGACTCCATGAGGTTGTCATCCTGCTGGCTGTGCAGCTGGGCCCGAGACGAACACTGCCTCCTGTTGGTGTTCACCAATGACAGTGGCTCCTCTGGAAAATACACAAACAATTGCTATTAAGTAAGGAAATATGCCTTAGCATTCATTATCAAACACTGAATACAAGAAACGTGTTAATAGGTTAACTAATAACTAAATTTCACACAAAAAAGTGCAATAATTAAGGGTGAAATCAAAAGGACATGGGTTAAATAACATACCAATAAAAGGTGTGCCTTAGTATTTTAACTTCACATATTGAAGGTGGCAGCATTGACTACCTGTGTTTGACAGTGTTGCAGCTCTGAGGTTCTGCTCCTCCGTCTGTTTGGCGGAAACAGAAACTACACTGTTTCGAACTGAGCTCCTGCGTCCGCTGATGGGTCTGTCCGGCTTCTGCTCCCCCAGCTCCTCCAGCAGGTCGCAGCTAACGTCCAGAGAGTCCGCGTTCCACTGACTCCCGTTCACTGTCCTCTCAGTCCCTCTGCACACCCGGCCCGGGTTACAGGGCAGCTCCGGGAGCAGGGAAGAGGATGAGGCTGGTGATAATTTGGGCTCTGTGGAGTGCTGAGGCACAAGCCACCTGGGCCTCTCCCTGCCGGCCTCGCAGCCCTCTGCTACTTCTCTGTTCAGGGGCTGCAGCCACTGGGGGGCCACGCGTGTCGAGGATGGCTGGGTGGTGACAGTCTGCTCAATGGGCACTGGCTGCACCGCCTGCTGCCTGAGAGAGACGGGCTCTTCTGAGGCGGGCAGGTCGAAAAAAAGTCTCTGCGCGGATGGGTGGCGAGAGGAGGATGAAACCCCCACTGCTGAAGGTGTGATCGGTGGTAGTGACATATGGGATTTCTCCTGCATGTCTATCATAGCCTGGCCTGGGGTGTCTGATATGGGGTGTTGCTGGACGGTGCTGGCCTCCCCGCCACTCCTGTCCTCATGGCGCTGGGGGCTGACCCCCCGCAGATTGTGTCCTGAACACACAGGGCTGGAAACCACAGAGTCTGGGATCTGGAAATCCAAGAGATCGACCGCGGTGCTGTAGTCATAGACCTGGTTGCCGCAGCCCTTCTCCAGCTCGCCTTCAAACACCAACGTGCTGTTGAGGTACAGCTTAATATGCCGAGCACCGATGTCAAGCTCCTAAAAAACAAACAGGGCATTTTCATTTACCTGAACCTTGAACTTTGAACTATATCTAACAGCTTCCATAGCAACACTCATGTTAATAAATACCCACATAATTCAGATTTTAATCTATAAGATCTACTCAAAGTAAATTCTACATATTTAGACCAATATCTGTATATACATATATATATTATTTTGAGTACATAATTATTATTTTAAACAGAAAAAAATGGGTCTAATTATAAACCCAAAAGCATAGGGTGCAGAAGAGAATATCTCACAAACTATTTCTGTCATGCAGAGTCCCCCCCCCCCCCCCCCCCCCCCACGCGAGCAGTAATTAGCACGCTCACAGATATCAAGTCATGTCTGCCGGGAAGAAACGTCTGAAACCCAACTCCAATCTGCTCGATCCTCAGGACAGTAAAGTTCTGAAAACCCAGGTCACACTACAATCTACAGCTCGCCGACAGGTCCTTACCTTGCAGGTTCAAGACACAAGTAGTTCTGGACAATGGTAGAAACATATACAGAGATAAGGCGGGGCTGTAGTGCCCCTCTATGAGCAGCAGTGAGGCTGAGAGGCAGAAGCCCACGTTTCCCCCCCCCCCCCAACACTAATCCTCTGGGGCTAATCTCTCACTGTTCCACATTTGGACAGCCTGACTGGCAGGTCAGCCAGCCACTGCTTAAAGGGAACTAACCCCCCCCCCCCCCCCGATGTAACGATGCCACACCCTGTGTGATACTGACAACACACAAGCATGAGGGATTTATGAGATTTATGGAAACCAACAATATCTGGACGAGAGAGCGAGAGGGATAAATCAGAAGATGGGAGGAGAGATGGGAGAGATTGAACTCGGCTTTAAACAAGTAGACTGTTTTTAGAAACTCTAACGACCAAATGACATGAATGAAACAAGAATAAGAAGCACGTACATTGAGGCTTCGGTTGTAGTTCCAGATTTTGATGCGGGATATTCCAAAGTCTAGGGAGCGCTCCGTGTTCCTGATGATGAAGTAGAGCTGGATGGGAGGGTGGTACGGACACGTCCACATGTGACGCTCTTTGGTGGTCTGTCAACCCAAGAGCACAGACGGAATATCCCTTTAACACCACAGACAGTTGCACCTGCACAAGTGTACTTAAAAAATATAAGTTCAATAAGCTTTAGAGCCCTGTTATTTGGAATGATTCTTTATTGTCAGCCACTAAGAGTCATTATAATGTAAAGTATCTGCTGTGATATTTATTTCAATATATCCAAAATGTAATTTAAATATGATGAAGATTAATAATTCTAACAAAAGTATATTATGCACATTTCAATTATTTTTATATTATAATTCTGTTGTAACAAAAAATATATATGTAATAATTATGTAAAGGAAATCTACATTACTCAATTGAATGGCATGCAACACAATGTAGGGCACTGGGAAGGACTCTGGCTGTGTATATTCAAAAATGGACAGAGTTTAATTGGTGTCATTTTGTAATGCAGTTTCGATTTGTGCTTACACACGAGCAGAAACCATTCAAAACGAGATGCTGACGCAGCACAGACCCACCTTGGCCTTTCCATTGACGAGCGCCCCCAGATTCCCGGGGAAGTCAGTGTTCCTGATGTCCAGGTCGTGCGGCGACACGTACAGCTTCCTGTTGCGGAGGCAGAAGAACTGCAGCTCCGTCAGGCCGACCTGCAACGCGTTCCCCCAGTTCGACAGGATCTCCATGGTAACGTACCATGCAGGGGTGACCTCGGCTGAGGACTGAACTCTCTGCAAAGAAAAACACAGGATTTCTGTAAACCTTTTATCTGTATCACACAGGATTATCCATATCTGCGATGTGAGGCGGAGTCACTGACTCACCGGCTCCTTTCTGCTCTCTGTTTGGACGCTCTGAGGAATGTTGCAGCCGGGCCCGGGTTCCAGTTTCTCCAAGGCCATCAGCAGTTTCTGTTGTTGCCTGAACAGAAGGAGGACATCCTCAGCTCTGCTGCTTCCCCTCTGGTCCCTGACCTTCACATCAGTGGTGAGGGATGGCTAACCAGTGTGTTAGCTACACTGATGAATAATTCCTCAAGGTCGGGGTGCATACACACCATAAATGACTGTTCCCGGTCGCTTCTATAAAACACTCTTATGTTCTGACAGTGTGCACCAGGTGTCCTTCTAGCCATCAGAAGACAGATGAATTCAGTGTGTAGGTGTTGTATTCTGTCAACATACCTGGGGCCCATAAGAGTGATTTTCTGCATGGCCAAACTAACACTGCTCTCATTCTTGTCGTGGGTGTTGTGGTGCACTAAGCCATTTGTTATCTGGTGTGCCCTGCCCTAGATGAAGAGAAAGCAGAAAGATAAATAAGCTTTAGGGACAGGGTTTACATGCAAGCCGAATCCAGATCAATGTATTCAAATCAAGGGCACATGTACTACACGTAGGGTCGACACAGTGAAAAGAGAAATCGGTGTAATAGAAATACAACAAAAAAAAACACGTATGTACTAGCTAATGGCCTGAGAGGAGTAAAGATGTGAGGAGTGCAGTGTGGGGCGGGCGGACCGTGCTGCGACTGAGGAGCTCAGGACTCTGCACCGAGTGGTTTTCTCTCTGGATGGCCTGGCGAACCCGGCACGCCACCTCCTCCGGGTCCTGCTCCTCCACCGAAGCCTTCCTGGGTGCTGACAGGGGCCTTTCCACACGACCTCTTGACCCTGAAACAAAATGTCAACAAAATGTCAGCAACAACCATTTGGGCTTGTATCAAGAGATTGTTCCACAGTGCAAAGTCGGCAGTCTTTACATTTAAGAGTGAATCTTGACTGTCATGTCAGACTCTTGAAATGTTAATATTTAGCCTTAAAATAAAAACACTTACTCTGCCCATCCCAGGTCCCTTCTGAAGGGGGCCTATCTAATGTCTTGCTCTTCACCAACATAGGCTTGGTTTGTATGTAGGTGTCAAAGTTGTCTTTCCTTTTTGCAGACAGAGAACGTTGAATCTTACGACCTAGAACAATAGAGAAACACTTTTCATGTTAGGGAGGAACAGTGAATACCTTTTAGAGTTTATATGAACAAAAGTGCCTCATTGTTTCTGACAAACACAGTAGAACTCTTCAATATTTTATGTACTTGTTTATCCTGATCGTATACCGGTCAGCACATGGTGCAGATAACGAGGAGACGGAGCCTCTTCGGACATTTCAGATTCAACCTAAAAATCAATAATATATTTGCATGTGAAAGTGGATGCGGCCGACCTACCTTTAGGTGAGAGTGCAAAGTCCAGGACAATGAGGTTCGAGGAGTCAAAATGGTCGTGGGAGCTGCTGGGCCGAGGGCTCGAGGAGGACTTGGAGGACGAGAGAGGGAGCCCCAGTTCATCCAGACTCTCTGTGCTCTCCTCTCTCTCAATCTGCTCCTCCACCCACTCCTCCTCCGACTCCTCCCCCGCGGAGTCGCGGCTGCTCCGCCTCATGCTGACCACCAGGCTCCGACGCAGAACCTAGGTAACAAAAGGTCAGCGTTTATGTAGGCAGCCAATGCACGCGGTCATCAGCTTGAGCATCCGCAGGCGCATGCAACCACGTGCATAATGACAGATTAAGAGTCCCCTTGGTTTTTGTGACGAGCCCTAGGAAACATGACAAATTAACACCCAGGAGGATGGAACACATTTAGATGGTTCCATTTATCTCATGCCATGTTGACTAGATGAAATAAAACATCTTCTCACCTTCACTTCCTCCAGGTTGAGGAGCACCTTCTCACTGTGCTCCTGGCTTGTTTGACCTCCTTGGCTCTTGCATTTGTCCCTCGGGGAGCAGGGACTGCGAGGAGAGCGCAGACTGGAGCTCTGTGGGAAACACCGCGATTAGATAATGAGGAAATGGCAAAGATGGAGAGATGCTAGGCAGTACAGACAGCTGCCTCTGACACAGAGCCCCTCCCCTAAAAAAAAAAAAAAAAAACACCCACACACACAGGCTTATTAGGCTTTGTTGTGTCTTCACTCTACCTCCATGTCTAAGCTTTTGTAGGGCTCAAAATCCTCAGAGTAGCGCGTTTCTGGGCATAACAGTAAATTGGATCCTTCCTCTGTTCGAACTTTGACAGAATTCTGCACAAACGACAGACGAACAATTGAATACATGTATTATCTAACAGGCACACTTTTACTATAAAAGATTTACATCATCAAGGTTTCTAAAGATCTCGAGACAAGCGAAGGCCTCTACCTGCACCCATTCTTTCCTCTGGACCTTGCCCGGGGCTGTGTGGCTCCGCGTCACGTAGGTTTGCTCCAGATTATGGCCGTCTTCGCTCAACTGGTGGGCACTTCTACAGACATCTGCCGATGAGTCACAGCACAGAAAAGAACATGAGCGGCGTGCAGCGGGCTACAGCCTCGGAGGAGAAGGGACACACGGTCACATGCGCAGATGGTCCGCAGCCCAAAGAGGAAGAGCGAGAGACCGGCTGCCAGCTACAACTGTTGCTATCATTTATTCACTGAGATAGCGTCACAGGGTTGATGCCGAGCGAACTACGAGCTGAGGAGTGGTGGCTGTTAGCTGGTTTTCATATGGTCTGCAGATGACAGAAGCATCACCGAATAGAGTATGATGATGAGCAATGTTTTGATTTCATTGTGAAAATGACTCAACCCTCAAGATCAGCGTTCGCCTTTGTACAGTGATACAGTGATAAAACTGAAAAGGGTCTTACAAAAGGATTTTTTGTTTTCGTGTGCCAGGTTTATTTTGGTCCGGCAGCAACATACCTGCTGTGCGTGCAGGCCTCAAAGCAGGTGAGGAGGTAGTGGACTTGTGGCTGGAGCTTTTGAGCGGCTTCCTACCGGTTTCAGCATTGGCTCCGTTAAGATATATGGAGAAACCTTGCTCCAGCTTTTCCAGCTCAATCTCCCTGGAGTCTTTGGCTTTAAGGCGCTTGAGGATCCTGAGGAGGAAAGAAAACGAGTGACTCAAATTGAGAAGAGAAATCTAAGGTCTGAGATGATCAAGATCAAGAGTCAAATATCAAGCGACATTTCAAATGCTTTTTTGGGGGGGGGCTATCAATGCAGAGAACCAATCAGTGCTCCTTCTGTGAAAATCGAATCGGTAGTTCCCCAACAGTCGGTGCTAACACTTCACCTGTTTTTGTGCTGGAGGGTGATTAAATATTCATTCAGAGTGTCATCCACAGCAGACGCAAGCTTCTCCTCTTGGCACGCGTTGCCCTCCTTCAAGAGCAGAAGCATGTTTTCACACACACACATACACACACACACAGACACACAAAAGAGAGTCAGAACAACCTAAATCAGCTGTTTGAGGAAAACAAAAATTACAATACACATCATTGTTGTACAGGTATCCACAGCCACAAACACTTTATTTGATACATCACAAGATATGAATCCAACCACTCGCTCCTCCAGTAAATAAAGAAACAACACAGAGCATGCAGTGGGACCAAAAACCCTTAATAAGAACTGCTCAGAAAACAGACCTGTGTATTGCTGGAGTGCAGGTGCCTCCCTTTGTGAGCACAATCTAAAGCGGTTCTAAAACTCTGCATGACACGTATCCTTCTCTCGTGAGGATTTCACGGTCATCTCCATATTTTATAAACTGGGCTGGACTGCAGACTTTTAATTCTGAGATGAGGTGAGAGGAGGAAATGTGAACACGGGAAAGGAGCAGCGGGGGAAAACATGGATTAACCGAGGGGAAATACTAACTCGGCATTGGACAAGATGCCTTTGGAATAATTCCAAATTCAGGGTCTTCTTTAAAAGAGAAGACCCTGAATTCAATGGGCTAATGAAACGAAGTGCAGCCTCTTCAAATAAACTAGCGTCGACAAACACGTGTCACAGATCTATGACTATAAAAAGGGAAGAACAACTGAATATCACATGCATCTCACAACAGCCAGCATTTGTCGTCTCGACTAAAATGAAATCGTCCTCTTTAAAACCTCAGATGTCTCCCAGCTCCTCACCCTCAGCTGGTGCTAGGTTTGACAGGGATTAAGATTCCGCTGTATTTGTCACTTCCATAACAAATGTCAAAGCAGACAATGGGAGCAAAATGCCGAGCTCAGCAGATCAGGGTGCAGGTCACATTTAATAACAACACGAGACACGATAAAACACACTATACATGTCACATTAAAACTCTGCAGGCAGGCAGTCGGTGCTTGTGTACATAACATGGACACCTACAGCTCATGCCATCCCAGCATACATCAGATAAATCATCATAATCATGCAGGACGAGCAGAGAAATCCCAAAGCCCTTACTCAGAGTCTACAAGTCAACTAGGGGCTACAGCATAGGCCAGTGTCAGCAGCAGAAGAGAGAAGCGAGGGAAACGTAGAAGGAGGAGTGGAGAAGAAGACCAGTTAGTGACAGAGCGGAGACAAGGAGCTGTAAACACACACTGTGACCGGTGATGTGCAGAGGAGGTGTCACATGACCCGAGCCCGTCTTACCTCGCTGTCCATCCTGTGGCCGCGGTTCACACTTATCCCATGTCTCACTCTCCGCAGAGATCCCGGGAATCGGCCTTGTGTCGGACCACCACTGCGGACAGACACAGAGGAGACATGCAACCCGCGGTTACCTCGGTCTGAAGTGTGGCTCCAACCGCCGAGCGATCCAGCGCAGCAAATCGGTTTTCAAGTCAGATGTCGAACAACTGGTTTCAAACCGTTGTCCTGGTCGGGACGCATTTTAACACACGATTGGCATGTGAGCGATCTGACAGATGTGCGGCATCGCTTGCCCTCTATCGGGATAGAGTTCGCGGCTATCCCGCTAGCTGCCGCTGCTGCTAGTTTGACTGGGAGTCATGGCCACTGGAGAGTTGTTTTCTTTCTTCCAGATGTTGTCGGTCGGCTGCAGACTCGATCGCAGATTCGTCATTATCACAACGCGCCAGTGCGGGGATACACTGAAGCGCTCGTCGAAACAAACATTAGACAACAACCCCAAGCCATAGCTACATCAACCAAACTCGAACTATAACAGTATATGCTAAATAGACAGATTGATATGCATTTGAAAACATGCCATTTTATTTATCCTAGAATGTTAGTAGAGCTGGTCGCAATCATTTCAGACTTACAGTTGACATGTTCACAAAGAAGCTGCATGAAGAACAGGATGAGGAAAATGAGGAGGCAATACTTTGTTCTCAGGACCAAGCTGGAGTTGTGGGTGTGTGTTGGAACCCAGCTCTCCTAAATGAACAAGGCTCCTTTCACGACATGAAGAAGATGAGTCTTCTGTGTGATCGAAGGAGCCTTCTACTCAATGAAGATTGGGGGGGAGGTGCATTGTTTGTGTATGTCGTGTGTGAAGTTACTTTTCCAGGTTTGCCTCGTCACACACGTGTCATGTTGACAACACACTCAACACACGTCAGACAGATCATCTGCTGATTTCACACATATAAAAAAGCCCTTCCAACGTGATGCACTTCAGACACAGGCACTTTTTGAGGTGACGAGTCTGCGACCGAGTCTGCGACCGACCGACAACATCTGGAATAAAGACAACAAACCACCAGTTGCCATGATACCCTGTTAAACTGGAACACTAGCAGTGTCGCTACGCTAAAAACAGAGGCTAGCGAGTTAGCGTGTAACTAGACATACGTGAAATGACACGAAAAGTGGCTTAGTCAGCTTTTTTTATTCGTGCACGACCTTCACTCGTGCTCCAATAGAACGATTCAAAAACACTTACTGTCTCTGTAAAATAGGGATTTTTTCTCCGTTAGCTTTACAATGAGCGACTCTTTTTTTCTCATGTGCACAGCTTGTTGTGTTGATTGGTAACCAGGATGGATTCTCTACCAATGGGAAGCGCTGCGGCGGAATCAGACACGCCCACTGCCTGCTGCTGCCACATCCATCAACAAGTAAATTAACAGTTTGCGATGAGAAGGGTTGTTTCTGTATTTCTACATCTGTATTTCCCATTTTTAATGGGAAAGAGTTCTACATTTCCTTCTTTCTGTATTTCTATTTCTGCATTTCCGTATTTCCGTAGTATTTATTTCTGTATTTCTACATTTGTGTATGTACTCCTACATTTAATAATTTATATAATGATGTATTTCTACATTTATTTATTTATGTTCCATGTTCTTGTATTTTTACATTCTGCTATTTCTGTAGTTCTCTCTAATTTAACATTTATTTATTTCTACATACCATACAAGCCTGCACAAAACCCCGAGCTGCTGCACCACACTCCCCTCCTGCTGCACTGACGACAGAGGTATGCAAGCAATGTAATTAAGCAATAACACAGCATGAAGGTACAAGGAAATGAGGAGATCTCCGAAGTG
The DNA here is from genome assembly GCF_949316205.1 of Platichthys flesus. Taxonomy (NCBI): domain Eukaryota; kingdom Metazoa; phylum Chordata; class Actinopteri; order Pleuronectiformes; family Pleuronectidae; genus Platichthys; species Platichthys flesus. Next base: position 10,378,094 of record NC_084964.1, on the reverse strand, counting down.
AAATCACACACACACTCAGGCACAACACTCAAAAGTTCAACACTGTTTTTATTATTATAAATCAATACATTTTATATATATAAAAAAAAAAAAAAAGGACAAAAAAGGGGGGGGCTGAAATAAAACCATTGTCGATGTAAACCAAACAGATCAGGTTATGGAAACCCTTTTACATACTGGACCCATAGCTCAGACTCTTGATTCACCACCACTCATTCACTCATCCCAATACCCCCAAGGCTCTACTTAAGATCATCTACAGTTTGGATATCTTCAAAATGGAAATCATGTGGTGGACATCAATCTCTCTGCAAAGTGTTGCAAGTATAGCGACTTAATATGCCATTGGGTTTTGTGCAATCCATTATAACCATCGCCAGCAGCAGTCATCATTACTTGTGAAAAGTGTGTGCACTATTTATTTCCTTCTATAGCAGTTCAAGGACTCTTGAGCTCATGAAGGTAAACAATACAATACATGCTTTGTGTGGTGCCCAGTGTAAGGGTCCTGAATACAACACAGGTTAGGCATCCCATGTCCAGAAATGACCATGACCTAGCTTTAGCCCATTTGTCTCGTTACAACAACCCTCTGAGAAATGCCAGCATCATTGTGGTGTATATGCTAGACCGCTTCTTGAAAATAGATGGACATCCAAATGGTAGATGCTAGAGGTCAAAAAGAAGCACAGCCAGCCGCTTAAACAAGCCAAACTCACTCACTCACTGCAGTAGAAGCACTCAAAAACAATCAACACAGGAAAAATTGGTCGGTTACTGTGGAAGTGAATTTGGGTTTTAAATGGTTATCGTAGAAACTTCCATGGATTAAGCATATAAACATGATTTGTTTTAGTTTGAAAAGTAAATCGCCCTAGTGAGATCGTCTTTATCTGATACGGTTTGCAATGTAATTACGGGCCAACGGGTGTGAAGGCAACACAATTGCAAACAATTCATCCTCACAGCACCGCAAATTAAAAGCATAGAAACTAACTACGTCAGTCCAGTCCAGACAATTTCACCCAGACCCCCCCATTATAAATCTCAGATTTTGGTGGCAAGAAACTACTTGTGTATAGGTTTCCCAAATTTCCCTTCTTGTTATTAACTATTCGTATATATAAGCAGTGTTACCAGGTCTAAACGACGTGTCTAGATAATCTGTGTGGGAGGAGGTTATGGCTTTCTCTTGCCAGCTTTTTAAACCAAGCCTTTACCTTACTGTGCTGGGTTACGGTAGGTAGGTGTAGGTTAAAAATGAACCACGTCCATTTACTTAAAACACACATGGGAGGAGAAAAAAAGTAAAAACAATAACTTAAATAGAAGTGCTTAAAACAAAACAGTTCATAGAGCCCTTTCAGAAAACCCCCAAAAAAGGTGTGAAGAAGGAATCCCAACCCAACCGGAAAAGAGAGCAAAATGAACAGCTGTAATGGTAATACTAATATTTATCCGATGATTCACAGATGTACAGTTCACTTATAAGTCATTTCCTTCCCTCGCTTACAAATATTTATTGTTTCCTGGTCAGTGGCCCCCCCATGTCTGTGAGCCGCGGCTTTCCTCTGTTTCATGTCTATCTGTTGAGGGAGAGGACTCTGTTTCAGTACACGTCCCCTCGTCCTCCTTCGCCATCAGTGCCTGTTCCTCCTCTTTTTTCCTGCGCTCCAACTCCCACTCCACAAAGGTGTCGAAGAGACTAGGCCACGCCTCGTCCTCGCTGTAGTTGCTCAGGTCAGGCCCGATCGCCTGGGTGAAGTTGAGGAACATGTTCCACGTGTCCCTGGAGATGCCCCGAATACCTGGGGTGTTCTCCCCTAGGAAGTCCAGCCAGCGCTCCAGGATGGAGGGGGTGTCCTGCGTGAAAACCAGGCGCCACAACGCAATGGCGATTTCGCGCTGCAGAGAGCGTTGGCCCTCCTCCGCGTCCAAGCCAAACTGGAAGGTAAAGCGATAAAGGTCCTTGAAGTTCTCCTCGCCTCTGGCATCCAGCAACATGCAGGGGAAACGCGAGTAGATTCCTTTGAGGCTGTCCGCCTGTATGGCCTTGCAGCCGTCGACAAACTCCTTCCTGCAGACACCAAGAAAACAGGAACGCACATCAGTATAACATTAGACCAGTTCACTCAAGATCACGTGGCCCAGAAGCAGAGACTCTACTTTTCCACAGCAAAGCTACAGGAACTGGTCTAACATTACCAGTCCAATCCCAAAGGTCAAATTGTTTATTATTGAGTCAATAGCGGATTCACCAACATCTCCACATCAGCAGCAGCTATATTGGTTGTTTCATTTGAGCGCCCGACCCGTCTGTCAGTTAATCTATCAAACCTCTCTCACTTTAGATAAACTGATGCCCGAGCAGTTTCAGAGCGATAGGAGTCGGTCTGAATGAACCTAGGGCCAGACACACAAACACTATTTGCAGTCTAACAGATGAAGCACCGGAGCTAACTAACTGCTAATTATGCCAAAAACAACAATAACAAAGCCCTGTGATGTCACCTAACGTACACAACAGGCTGTGTGTCTACAATGGCACGACACACATCAGTAACAATGACACCATGGTCCCTTGTATGCATTTTAAAACTGTACAAAAATAACTGTCCATGCCTTAAACGTTAAAAGTTTCTCTAATATTTTTCCCTTCAGGGTCACGGGCCTCAACCTATGCAGGTATAACTTTATCTTTGTTATTGAGCCCAACAACAACATAGGCTTTCAAGGTCAAATGTAACATAAAGAGCTTCAGTAAGCATCGGTTGACAATGAAGCATGTTGGGAACCACAGTGTGGCATTGTCCAGAGCCTCTGGATAGAAAAGTGCTGAGTTAAGAGTCAGAGAGGGGGAGCAATGACAAGTGAACCCAGCCAGCAGGCCGCTCTATTCATCTCCAGCGCTAACTGTGGAGCGAGAGCACAGAGCGGGATCCATTTCCTCTGTGTCCCCTACCTGACAGAGGGACACTGTGTGCGTGTGTGTCTTTACATAGAAAACATCAAAAGTGACTGTGTGAGGTGGGAAGGCTGGACCAGTCCGAAGTGGAAAATTGAAAACCTGTAGGTCAAACGGTTCAAATCTTATAAAGCTGCCTGAAGTATATCATCTAAAAACAAGCTGGTTCTAAAGGGTCAACAAATTATTGTGCTAGCAGTATCAGACAGCATTTGCTTATAAAACAAGTTATAGATATATCAAAAACGTACATTTTAAAGTTTGGCCAGATTGGTGATTCTATTATGCAATAATCCGCTTGTCGAATTGAAAGTTCAGCAAATCTATGATACACACTCACCTAAATGTGATCTTTTCTGGCCAATTTCCCTTTTGAATGTAAATTATATTTTTTCTTTAATCATGTATAGGCAACACATTCCATTAGAGTGCCTGCTCAGACAAAGGGGGATGTTCTCATAGACTTGCAAATGGACATACAAAAGGTTTTCCATTATAGAAGGCAGAAATAGGAGAGCCCATCTCTTTTAGAAGGGATGTGTTTAAGAGCTAACAGCGTTATGTTTATGTGATGTGTTAAACAGTGCCAGTTCGGAACTTCTTGTCAGAACAGTGCATGTTATAAACATTTAAAATTAGAATCATCTATGCTCATCTCAATTGGTGTTTGCAGATACATGAAAGCAGCATCGTGTCGGGAAATTAAATCAGGACAAGCTCTAATGCAGATATGCCTTTCCTTAATCTGGGATGAGAAAATATCCATACCACAATGTTCAGTTTATATATACAGCAGTGATGCCAGTTTATCCTGAAACCCCCACTTTACCTTGTAAACTTGCACATAGTGGCCGCTTGAAACTTCCAGGCGAGAAGAAGCACACGATATTCTGCCGGGTCCACGCACAGATCATTGCAAAACCTCTCCATGCCTTCCTCCAAGATGGCATCGTCCAATTCATCCTTGTAGCAGCAGAAGAGCTCGTCGATGCGCAGCAACGACAGCCCGTCTGCGTCCAGGAACTCGTCCCTGCGCGGCTCGCCCATCAGTGCGGGTATGACTGGCGTCTCCACTGTAACTTCCAAGGCCTTGGTGCCATTCGACAGCTCGCTGGTGGCTTTGCTACATGGGCCACTGAGCTCCTCTTTATGGCTCCCACCACCGCCGCTACCTTTCTTGTGGTGGGACTTGGAGCTGCTCTCCTTGTCTCCACTCTTACTGCCGAGTGAGGACGTTGGATTCTTACACTTGGTGACGCACTGGCCCATGTCTTCCTCCCGGGTCCCTCCTCAGTCTGTCCTCCTCGCCTTCAGGCCCCGTCCGAACCACCTAGACGCCTCTGCTCTGGTCTGGTGTGACGTCTCAACATACCCTCAGGCCTGAGGTGAAGAACAATGTAACAGGGCTCATTATCACAGACAGTAGCTGTTAACTGAGCCAGTCTTGCTCATAATCGAAAAGGTCAAGATCCACATTAATGTGCTTTTGAAATGAAATATGTGGATTTGAACAGTGAAGGTCAATAAATGATGGTACCTGTGCCAAATCTGCCAGGAAGTCTTGCTCAGCTTGATTGAAACCCTAAAAAGAGAAGAGCAGATGTAACAATGCTGACACAGCACAGAATATCATGAAAAAATAGAAGACATACGAAAGAGAAACATCACTAGTAACCACAGAAGCCTACAAGCCTACAGCAGATCTACATAACGTCAATATTATCTGTTACGTTTACCTTGTGGTCACTAACTGAATTGTATTTTATTTCGCAATGATCCTATGTGCAATATCTTCATAGCTTGTTTATAACTGGATCTTTATCTTTGCGTTTTATTGAGAAGTGAACGCTTAGTACCACACATTCACTGCGCAATCAGACACGCAGTATGTGCATATCCTGAACCAGTCCACCCAATCGCTCAAAATAATCGGATGTCATGTCCACATGTTAATGCAATTAATCACTCTGTTGTCACAGCAACAGCCACAACACACAGGAGTTGATCAAGTGTTCGATGACTAATCAACCAGCCGGACCGGAGGTTACTTACAGAACGTGCGTCAGATGGCACCGGCCACAGATCAAAGTGTCCTCCTACTCTGCTCCATCGTTGTGCTTCTGACATCTGCAGTGCTGAAAAGACACGTTATCTTGTCACCATAAGCAGAAAGTGATCGCTCAGCCCTCCTCATCCTAGAGGACTATGTGGGGCAGCGGGTTATGAATGTGTCATTTGAACACAGCCCGACAGTTTGTCTGGAAGCAGGATTGTTCAATAACTGATTTATACCCACAATGAAGATGGTTAACATCATGTGAGGTAGACACAGACAGAGCACTGGGTACTTAAGCAGGGCTTATGAATTGGTGGTGGAAAAGCCTCTAAGGCTAGGTGTCCAGCGTGGGGGGCTAACGTTGTCCTGGATCACAGCTCATGTGCTCGATTGTAAACATCACAACTTCTGAGACCAACTTTTAGTCTGTGTTCAAATCAGGACTTTAGTCTCAGAGCAACGAGGAAAACCAGCGATCAGCCTCGTAGGACAGGTACGAGGGTGTGAGATCACTGCACTGGGCATGTAGGGGCAAATCTCTTCCAGGTCCTTCGAGACTACACCTACTCCACCTGATGGAGAAGTGATCAGACACCCTTTCAATCGGAACCGAACGATGTATTACCCACAAAAAGCCAACATGCGAGGCCAGCACACACTTCGGTGTCTGTTAGTCTAGACTGTTAATATTAAAACAGCCAGAGTCAAGTTCAGTCCGAATACAAATGTCTGTTGTGTGGACCGTGTAGACCATTGTTGTGAATGTACACTCTCATATAAGATAGATATTAGACGTTTACTAACATTAGCTTAGCATTACGTTAGATTTGACAACTTGTGCTCTTTTAGAAGCACCAACAGGATCGAGAGAGCTCAGCAGCTCGTGCCCAACACAACTAAATGTCTCCCAAACAGGGTTTTAAAGATTAAATACTGCTGGCGGTTTAACCCATTCACTAACCCGGGTCGTAAATGTCCTAAGGCTGTTATCGATCCCCAACACATCACCAGCATTTACATCTAAACTGCTTGGCCCTGGCGACGTCGCCATAGCTAGCTAGCATCAGCTCGTTTAACTAAAAGTTAGCTATAAGCTAAGCTAGGTCTTTCGGGATGTGCCAACACTGTCCTTGTGGAGGAACTCACCCGTGGGGGGGATCGTGCCGTATGGAGCCGGGTGTTCATCACTCCGGGGGATGCCAGGGCGAAAACTGAAGTAGTTAGTAAGTTGGCCGAAGGCAGCGTTTACGCGCAGGAGCGAACTGACCCAAACTCGTCGCGTTAACTCGGATAGCTAGCCGACTAGCTGCGAGCTAACCAAAATAAACTTCCACATCGATATCACATCCTTCTCCGCGTTGGGGAGAGAAACGAGGCAGAAGCCTTTGACCGGAATGTGCTTTAAAATCCATGTAGAATATTGTTTATCCTCGGGAGGAAGTTAGAAGAGCAGCCCGGACTCCAGCAGCCAATTTCTTTGTGCTTCCCCCTTCTAGTCATTGACTGTAGCTACATTATGGGCATTTTCCTGCATCACTTCCTCTAACAGCTGATCCTCATCTCCGCGGTAGCATCGACGAGATCAGTCTCTCTGTCCCGACACGGGCACGTTGGTAAAGACTGTTTCACATCCAGGTGGACAAATAACCACACGAACTTATTAATTACAGAGACACGTGTTTAAAGGATGACATTTTAAAGAGCTTTAAGAGAATAATATTAAAGACTCGGGAACATTTGTAACTCACCTAAAATATCTCAAACTGGGTCTAATGACGATCGTGTTTATGAATCTAATTAATTCATTAAAAAGGATAAAAATCACTTACTTTCATGTGCGATATAAAAGAGGAAACGGTGATTTATGATCGAGTTTATTTGTCATTTATTTTTGCTACGTCATCATCAGGCGACACATGCGTCGGTGCTGCCCGGGTGAGCTGCTCGTCTCCTGACACGGTCGGTAGGTCAGAGTCTGTAGCTGCCAGATAATTAGCAACTGGGCTAATGAAGCTAGTTCATATGGTTGAGGTGAACGTGGGGACTGTTTAAAGTCAGGAACGGCATAGGCTCTGTTTTGTGCTGTCGTGGTTGAGGGCTAAAGGAGAGCTAGCTTCATGCTAACAGGTGAATATATGAAAACAAGAATCAGAAATAAAAAGTACAGGAAGTTATATAAATTTGTATACATTGAACTTACTGTTAATATATTACAGTCAGTTGTGTGTCTGTTTGTTAATGCCATGTGTTGAAAACAGCCCTGTGTAGGTTTTTTTAGCGACATCACTGACTGTGATAGATGGGGACACTGCACCACTAACTCTACTGGGAGCAGCGGTCCCGGGGCTCCAGACTCCCAGGGGCCCCTTAACGTGCTCGCCTCATCGCGTGTCAAATGGATTATGTCATTTCATTATTTTCAGATTTGTGAGGGAATCTGCACCACAATGGTACAACCTCAACAGAGCCAAGTACCCTGATGTTAATGGAGCCTGACTCCCTTAAAGATAGATAGATAGACAGATAGATAGGATGTCAAGGGCATTGCACGTAGAGCCAAGTTGCAATAAAATAGAAACGAAGGATTAAAACAACCCCAAATAGAATGTAATAAACATAAAATGTACTAAAAAGTGTAAATACTCCCTAAGTAAATGCAGCACAAGAAAGTACTAGAATACAGGTGTATTAAAACGTTTTTTTCATAACACCACCTTCAATTTTGATAAGAAACAGAAGATACATTAGTATTAGCAGGGTTCGTCATGCCATTAAATTGAATGTCCTTTCTCCTGCAGGCACATGCTGTTTTCCTCGGAAATTGATCCCAGATGACGGCCTCCACTCGCAGGACGGTGCTGGCACTGTACATGCGGGTGTTTCGTATCGCCCGAACGTGGCAGAGTGAAGTTAGAAGTGACACAGAATCGGAGAGAAAATACATACTTCAGGAGGCCCGCACTCTGTTCAGACAGAACCAGCAGGTGTGGACAACAATACTCTACAACAAATTATATATATATATATATGTGTGTGTGTATGTGTGTGTGCCTGACCAATTCTTTCTTCCGTGTGCTTCTTTTCAGCTCCAAGATCAAGAGTCAGTGACGAGGTGTATAGAGGAATGTGAAGCAAGGATAGAAATAGGTGAGAGTGGAGGAGAGGAGCCACAAGTCTTCCTCAGATCACTCTGGGCTAAGCTTTAGTGTTTTGGTCACAGAGTGGCTGTTAGAGTTCATCTGAAAGTCTTCACCCGAGTAAACAAACCCTGACCTGATTGTCTCAACGTTGCTGACAACAGAGAAGACAGAAAAAGCAGCACTATCAGCATTAGCAGAGTTTATAGTGTCAACAGTTCAGTGAAATATAAACAGGCTCTAATAACTCGTGCAAATGAGATCTGCTATGTTTGCATAACAATGTTATTGTTTTTAACTTCTGCAGAGGAGGTGATGATGACTGATGATGATGATGTCTGTTTGTAATATTAGGAGACAACTACTGGATAGACCACAAAATCTGGTGGGAGGATCCACTGTGGGTCAGGGAAGAACCCATTCAATTTTGTTATGGGTCCGATAGGTGGATGATACAGGAATTTTTCTTTATTGTCTTAAACATTTTAAAATGTTCACTATTTTCCATGGGAATAATTCTTATGTGCAATTTGGTGGAGGCTGATTGACTTTAAGGGAACTTTTGGGACTTCCTACTGACATTCTAGTTTGAGATAATAAGACAGTTTTACACTCATGCTCATTATTTTAGATAATGGATGCTCTGATTTGACTACAGGGAAACTTCAATGAATTATAAATATGTTCTGTCCTTGCAAGGAGTAAATAAAACTGATGAAAGCCTAAAAATCATCACTACAAAGTGAATAAGACACTTTGGGTTTGGCCCTGCAGGACTGTAGGATTTACACTGAAAGAGTACAACAGTATATTTTCAAGGTTTAATATGATGTTGACAAGATGTTTTTCTTCACAGGTCTCCATTACAGGAACCCATATCCAAGGGCTGTAAGTTACTTTTTGTCACATCCAACATTATTCCGGTCTGTTTAGTTTACTGTGCTGTTGATAGATTTCATTAAATATTTCTATTGTTTGAATCTTCCTGTAGACCTACTTGCCACCAATGGGACTTGCAACTCAGAAGGGCAGGAAGCTGCGAGCGCAACAGCGCCTGAGGAAGCAGGCCAAGCCAATTTATTTGCAGTCACATGACGACACCTGATGCTTGATTTCGAAGATCCTCGCGGGAGTTCAATTTACCAAGGACAGGAGACAAGGGTGCAGTCACAAGCCGGAGGATCACAAGCTCTCATTGATGCATGAACACTTGTCATTCAGGGGAAAAAGCCATGTTTCGTTGTCTTTTTTTTTTTGTTTTATTCTGTAGACCTCGTAAACAAGGCTGCGTGGTCAGTGTGCTGTCACCTGTAATATAAATTCAAATTGTATATTTAATTTATTTTTTGTGGTAATAAACACTATATTAAATAGAAGAATACAGAGATGTACACTGGTGTTTAAATGGTTTGTCAACAGATATGTTAAAGTACAGTTCCATATTCTAGTAATAAATGTGAATATTTATATGACAAATTCTTGAAGTGTCTCTGTAAGATCTTTGGGACAAACTCATGATTAACGCTGAAAGTAGCATCGAAGGAACATCATGACGTTTTGCAGGGGGTGGGGGGGAAGATGTTGTTACCTATGATGTTTGGATTCTGCACTAAAGAGCAGACTGCTTAGGGAAATGGATCATGTCTGTAGTGCACACGGACTACTTTCTAAAATAGTAATGCTTTGTGAATGCAGAAGAAACTGCCGCGTTTCACTTCAAATAGAGCGACAACTGAAAAATACAAACAATTTCAGAATCACAAGTAGTGTTGAGTGATGAAATGTGTTGACACATGAGCTTGCACCATAATCACATGGTGTCAGAAAACATACTTCAATTTAGGGCTGGGCACCAAAGTCTGGCATTAAATAAGCCTTAAGGTGAAGATACGCAATAACTGATCAGCTTTATCCTTACTGTCTTTTCTCCTATGCTGTGTCACACTCCCCTCTGCTGGAAGATACTAGTACCTGATCCTATTTTACACATTTCACAACTAAGCCACCATATCAGCAACCTTGACTTGAGATGATCTCAGTGGGGGAAACATTCACAGTTCACTATTCTCTGGTGATATATATCACTGAGCTATAACTCACAGTGTAGACTTCTAGATCAGATCCTTTTCATTTCTCACTCTGGACTGAATCACCTTCAGCCATATGATGGAGCTGAACACAGAAGTTGGTGTACATGTTTCACTGAGTGGGCTGCACTTGACTCCAACCTCAGATGTCTGCAGGCTGTGTTGTCTTCTGCTGTGGGAAATCCTGGTGTGATGAAGTGAGCTTGTTTTAAAGAGGCATTTTCTAGGATTAAACTAAACAGTCAAATGTATAGTATGAAAGACTTTTATCTCAGCTAAATTCTCGAAAACAATCTTAACAATCTTTATCCACCAGGGGTCACCCTATGCCTGGCACTGAAGCCGTAAATACACTAGTTCAGTGAGTTCACCATGACTGGATTTACCAGTGTGAGTGGACCACAGGCTTTGCTCTGCATTTGAGGTGACATTAAAAACAATACAAACTTGAAAAAGACAGCCCTTGATCGGGACTGAATACAAGTGAATCATCATTATTGAACCTTTAACCTGAATCAAGCAACAATTACAAATCATTTCCACTTCTCTGGTTTGTTTTCTGAGGACTGACTCACGGTCATTTCCACTTCAGATGTAAATATTTGTCTGCCGCACAGTAAATACACTCAGTGAAAGTGTGTGGGGTTGTTGCTGCTCTCTCTGGAGATGACATCACCTCAGTGATAAATGACTGTCGTCACTGTAATTGACCACTGATGGGTGATGATCAGCAGCAGCAGCAGCTGAGTAGTGACTCACTCACTTAGACTCCACATTTTTCACTGGAAAGATATTTAATTTAAAAAACTGATTTTGGTACATATGTACAGTGTTTAGACAGATGACAGTACATGTCTCCAAATGTGATGAGCAACGGACAATGATTCACTTGCACCTCTTGCACATTTAGATCAACAAAATAAACATTTGAGCACTATCAACAAATAAAGTTTTGGTAGACTGTGACTAGCATTACTAATTTGCATTTAGTGCTGCATAGAAAAAATGTAAGCATGCTGGCATCATCGTTGTGACAATATCAACTTGCTAAAATGCGCACAACTATGTATTCTGTTCACCTTGCCCCCCCCCTTCGTTAAGAACCAAAGCAAGCAAACAGTTGTTAATTAGCGTGCTATCGTTACCATTAAAAGCATTTTGCATGTTGACATAAGCATTGACCTCAGTGTATGTGACACCTTTTCACATGAACTTTTTCATCCCTTATTCCCCCTTGTCTTCTATATAACAAAGGCTGTCTCTGTGGAAAAAGCAACAGTAGCGACGGTGGAGAGGTTGTTAGACAAAGTGTCGACGCCGGCTGTATTATATGAATGTGAAATTGGACAGCTCATGAACATGATCCCAATCTTAGGTTTCAATGTTGTGGCTGTTTGAGCAGATCTAATTGGCAGCATAGTAGCAGGATGTGGACAGTGTTGTCCGTCCAATCTTTGGGCTTTTATAATTATAACACATAATATGTATAGACAAAGATTTCAAGTTTCAGGGTTTTCTACGAAGACTCTTTGTGTAAGAAAATAGCAAAGAAATTACGACACTATCTAACTGAACACTAATAGATCTATTGTCCATGTTTCTCTTCGGTTCTGTGTATGGTCATGTCTTTGTAGCTGAGGTCCACCCCGGGGACCTTGAATGCCATTGCATCTATTCTATGGAAAGAACACACCTTTTAGTCAGGTGGGTTATTGAAGAGTAATTCACCTCATAAGATGTACACACAATGTAGTTATTCCTTACTGCTGCAGTGAGCTAATCTCCCCACAGGGCCTGTTAGTTTCATTCTATCTTTCAAGTGTCCCTCATATAGATGCACTGTATTTTACAGGTGAGTTTCCTCTCTGGGGCATTTCCTCTCCTTTCCCTGGCCAAATAGTGACTCAAAACAGTCAGTAGGTGGATACTCAGAAGTCCGTTGAAAAAAGTTTCTTTTAACTATAAACTTCATTTATGTCTTTATAATTATTTCTACTTAATTGAAATTTTTATTTCTAGGGAGATTTGCTTTCCACACTTTTAACAAGCCTGTCACTGAATGTAAATTAAATAAATATGCAAAAATTGGGTCTCAGTTTGTTTTATAACCTATTACAAACTGAATGTCATTTCTGGCCAAACACGACAAGTGGCTATTGGTTGATTTCCCTGTCTGTAAATAAGCTTTCAGGATAAAAGTCTAGGTGACCTATTTTTGCCACTAATGACATGCAGCGAAAACTGGATCATGGGACAAAAACAGGTTCTATCTAAAGGTTGTCTGGTGCACATATAGGTATTTAGAGATTCACCTGAGAGCAGTGCCATTATGGAAATGATAAATAAGCTTCAGTGCAGATGGAATACAGCAGCTCCAGAAAGAGGAGAGTGATCCATCATGCGGCCCCCTTGCTCTGTGTGCATTATTTAGGGGGTTTCGGAGCAACCCTGGGGGAAATATGGTGGAAGAAACAGTGGGAGACAGGAAACAAAGGGAGAGGAATAGGGGTAAAGAATAATGTAAGAGTTAGACACGTGATGTTGTACTTAAGGAGCTACAATAAGTAAATTAGATGCTTATAAACAAGGAAAGTCTCCTCGTCTTACTTGGTCGAGTTGCCTTAATGCCCTGATCACGTATCAGCTGACCTGCCAACACTTGAACCAGCATTAAATAAATATCAAGCTTGTTTTCACTTTACAATGCAGTCAAAACACACAAGAGGATAAAACAAATTAAAATGCTACTGCAATGGCGTGTCATTTCTGACGAGTCATCACTGGAAAAATGGAAATACATTGTTTTATATTCTATTCTAGTCTCCTGAAGTTACTTCCAACATTGTCACAGCCATAGCATCACAGCCCTTCCTGCTACAACCTACAAACCAAACGGTATTCAATGCTTCCTAATGCAAAATACACAAGTGTAGCTCTTTGTGGCCCATTTGATTTAAATAACTGTTCGGTCTTGATTAGACTGGTGCTCCTGTGATTCAGTTAGAAGCAATCATCCTAATCACAGTCATGGTATATATTCATTCAAAAGGCAATCAGCCCTTTTCTGAAGCCTCCGAGATTCGGATACATCTCAGCAGGCTGATTTGTTTGATATATTTTCATATCTTAACTCATCACACGTATACATCCACGGTGCTGCCAGTGCAAGTTCCAACACACATTATGGCTTTTCGCAAACGCGTGCAAACTATTTTGATACTATTCAAAACATAACGAAGACAAGTCAGCACACACTTCCACAGTTGTTCCTCCTTATGTTCATCAGTGCATTTTAAGCACTAAGCAGTAACATGTGTAGGTGCATTTCAAAAAACAGTGTTTATAAAGGGCAGTAACAGAAACATCAAGATATATCAGGATAAGATTTGATATCTTCATTCAAAGTTATATTTGGACCAACACAATATATTCTCTCGTGACTAAGCAGCCCCTTTGTGTTGCCTCAGACATTTCTCATCTCCAGCTCTGTTGCTCACTACCTTCCCACTCACTCTTTGTCGTTCTCTTGGCTTTTGTTTGGACGATAGTTTAACATTGTCTCAGCTTGCAGAGCAGCGAGAGTAGAGGAGGAGGCCTGAGGTGTGTGCGAGTCGACTCGAGTCGTGTAGTGACTATTGCTGCATGCCTGCAGTGTGGAGAGCACAGACAAGTGCTGATGCATGCTTGGTTAAGCCCTGTCCACTGGGACACTGCACTGAAACTGTGTGAAGTGTATGCAAGTGTGTCTGGGAGTCAGTGTTAGGTCAAGGGCGATGGGCTGTCGATTAGCTCATGAAGAACAAAACTGAGCACCAAAGATATCAATCGTTTTTTAAACCTTTAAGAGGATACAGTGGAAAGCTGTCTCACTTTTGTCCTCTGGGTTCTTACACGTTATCTTTTATCAGCAACTTATACACCGGAGCAGAGCATATGTCACTGAATGGCTTTATAAACTGAGGACTACTAGTTGCTGAGAGTCATAATTGTGGCCAGCACAGCGAGCGGAGAGTGGTTTATACTATTTGCCAACCAGGGTCATGTGCCGACAAATGTGAGCCAGTGCTGTGTACAGGTGTTTAACAAGGAGTGGATGTGCTGAAGTCCAACTCCAGTGTTGGGTCACAGGGCGACTGTTCCTGGGTAACTCGAAGAAGCCATCAAATATTTAGCTGGCCTCTTTTTCATGATCATGGAATGTAAACAAACATATTATCTGTGTGATTGACACGGAATCTTTTGCCCTGGCACGGCGGTCAAAGCCTAGACAGCTCTTTGGAGTCAAACGAAAAGATGGCCACCGGGGAGGATTTGTCATTTAATTAACTTTTGCAAAATTTGATCAGACGGGAAGGAATCTGACATGACCGCATGCAGGCACACTTTGAAGAATGGATTATGTTAGTGAGCAAACTGGTGTCCTTTAATATTACTGTGCAGAGATAAAAGAGTCTCTGTTTCAGTGCTGCACCTTTCGGTCTGCATGCAGCTGCTGTTGTTTTTAGGGCAATCCTACCTGCTGAAAAATCGACCTTCATTTTGAATTTTCTGATTCATCATTCTCTCCAGGCATTCTTCCTTATTTAAACACACGAGAGATGTTACTGCAGGGAAGATGCATTTGCATAAGGCAACGCTTTCGTGAAAGAACGTTAAAGTGATCAAACACAATAATTGTTTCTTATAATCGTAGTGGCTGCATGAAGGTGGATGGAAAACTCATTAGAAAGGGGCAGATGAATAATGGAGGAGGGTGTGTTGGTGTTGTGCTAGCTTAGTTTACATCTTCGCTGGATGGAGAGCTGTTGTGGCTCCTCGGGGCGGGGGGGGGGGGGGAGGAGGAGGAGGCAGAGGCTAGCAGGCAGAGAGCCAGAGTGTATCAGAGCTGCACAGTGAAAGTGAGGAGACGGCCTCACTCAAAGGCCGGGGCCAGCACCAACCTAATCAGACAAAAAGGGAAAAACGGTTAGCCAGCCAGACAGCAAGCTGCAGGGATGCGTGGCAACCATGACCACCGGCAGTCGTCATAGGAGACTCACACGCACGCACAAAGTAGAACATGGGTGTGCAGGGCCTCCCGAAATGTGATAGGCTGCTTGATTATGCACGTTCAATGACCGTTTTGATCCTCGAACGACACGTGTTGTCTAATTCCACTGTGTGTGAGCTGCATTTGTCCCTCTGCTCCAATTGCAATGAGGAAAGTTTTTCGTCACTGCTGTGAAGCAACGAATGCCTCTGTTTGCAGCAGTTATTGATAATTTAGGGAAGGCTTCGGGCAGAGGACATTTAGTAGTCGAGTGCTCCGTGAAAGTACGTGCACAGCCATGTGGGGGAAAGTGACAACTGAAGCCGATTGGTTGTAGGTGGCTGTAGGTGCTGGGTTTCAGGTGACCAGTGTTGCATGGTCTGTGTGGTAACCAGAGCTGGAATCTCCTCAGGAGAATAAAGAGTCCATGCTCCATCTGGATCAGTCCGATATGTTCAGCGTCCAGAATGGGAAATGACAGGCGGATACAGATGGAAAGATTGTTACACAATCAGGCATTAAAACAGGAACATGAATGGGCGGATCAGATGCATTCTCAAGCACACTAAGTTAATGCCTGTTAGTGTACTGTGAAGCTCAGTATAGTGGCTTCTTCTTTCTTCGCCACACCTCTTCCTCTAAAGGTGTCTAGAGGCAACTGCAAGTGAAAATGAATATTCACAGGTCTCAATGTGTGATCTTTGACACATCCTTTACATATGCCTTGTTACGAGGGATAAGGCATATGCTTTCTATGTAAATTTCTCTCTCTATATATACATCGCTATTTATCTATATCTCTCTATATTTATCTATCTGTTACACGTACAAAAACTTTTCATACCGTCGTTCCCACGTTAAATGTCTTCTTAGATGTAAATGGTCTTCTCTGTGTGCAGTGGATGAATCCATAGCACACAGAGAAGAGGGACAGCAGGAGCAAACCTGGACAAAGACTGTGTGAGAGCGGCGGTTCACCCGGGGTTCTGGCTGGTTTAGAACCGGTGCTGCCGCTGCAGGTATAACCCGGTTCAGGGACAATGCACTCCGAGTGGCAGATGATTCATTTTGAGAGTGATTGTGCAGCGTCGAGCGAGCAGACAAAGAGAGCGTGGTGGAGAAAACACTCACTGTGAGTAGGAAGACTAACAATTCACAGCACGGCATTTAAATCACGATCAGATTCATCCCCATTGCAGCGTTAACGTATTATGTAGATTCATTAAAATTATATAATTTTGAAGCTTTTGAAAAGACCATTATTAGCCACATCATAACATATAGCTGGGTTTGTGATAACATGACAAAACCTGAGCATGGAATTTAAAGTAGGACAAAAATGAGGGTTTTGCTGGTGGCGTGAATTAGCACTGATGTAATGATTTGTACTTAATATGAAAAGGCACATATCACAGCAGATGTGTCCATCCTATTTAAAATCGTTGATACTTGGTGTCATGAATCCATAAAATTGTAAAGCATCTTAAACTGTCACAAATAGAGAAATCTGCCAAACAAATTAATTTCTGGACCTTGTTCTGAAACCTCCTGCCATGGCCTGAATTGTTTTGTGAGTGAGCAGTTGAAAATCCACTTACTGCACTTCAGCACTTACTGCTGTCTTTTTTCTTCTTTTTTTTCTTCATTTTATTGTTACCACAGTTGAATTTCAGTTAAATATCTGAAGAATTAAAAAAATGAGTTTCTCAGAGTGAAGTTTTTAAACTGGACATTTGCATGTGTGGGCAGGTCAGCGGTGATCCCTCCTGTCACTTCACGTCACTCTTCAGACTTTTAGCTGTCTGAGGAGACATGTCCTCCTCCCGACCTGAAGGTCACCGCTTGGTTTAAATTGCATAAAAGGATTTCTTAAAATAAATACATGAATAAATTATCAAAGTTTGAATCAATGTTCCATCTTAATTTTAAGAAACATATTCGTTGATTTATTGCTGTGGTCTTTCATAGAGACAGATTTATACCGATATTAGGAAAAAAACGTATCACTATCAAACCCAAATGACAAACAAATATAATTGAACCATGATTTTAAAGTTGATTCGTAAATAAAATAAAAAGAAAACACAAATTCATAAACTATATTTGATAGGATATTATCGGCCATCTTTTCCATCATCCCCAGAATCACTTGTCAATTAGATTAGCCGAATACATCTCGTCCTGTGCACCAGATGATTTCTTTGTAAAGCCTTTTATTAACCGCAGCAAATCAGACATTAATTGATATTGAAATGTCATAAATTATTACTTAAGAGTCGGTGTATGGCCTCACAAATCCAGCCAGTCCACGCAGGTCAAACAGACACCAGGATGACCTAGATACTAAAAATAATACTGGCTGCAGTTAATAAGTTAAGTAATAATATTAGAAAGCTTGATTGGATAGAAATGGACAAGAGCTGGAGAAGAAGAGGACTAATCTTGTTCAGCAGCCGTGAGCCTGATCACACATCCATACACAGCATTAATGAAGTTTACACCCGTTCAGCTAAAAAGTGTTGAAATGACAAAAAGTACATTTGATTAGATTACACAATGAGAGCCATAATGATCAAACAACCAGAGCAGATAATAGGATCCATAGCAAATGTTGGTATTCCAAGAGTTCTATCATTCACATCTTTCAGATCAGAATTTAAACTGAAGTTGAACTGTGGTGACCTTTTCTTAACTGTCAGACAGAAACACATCATCAGTGGTACAGGTAGAACATAACATGCATTTTGATGATATGTCTGTCTGCAACAGCATTGAGCCACTGGCTCAGGTAACCAGCATCCATTAAAAGACAACAGGCGTCAAGGAAGCAGATGGCAAACGTGGGCAATCTGTAATAAAAAGAACAAGATAAAACTGTGAATGATAACCTGTGTTTTTCAACAGGTCTTTGGCATATATTTGAATCTATCAATCTTTCCTGGATTGTTCTCATCCAGAACGCTGCTGCCTCACGAACACCAAGAAGGTCTAGCACATTACATTGGTTCCTCAAACCACTGCTCCAGCTTCCTTCATATCAAAGAATGGATTTTAAAATCCTTTTACTCGTTTATAAAGCACTCAAAAGTCTCGGGCCTGAATGCATTTGTTATTTCCTTGTACGCTACAAGCTATTCAGATCGCTAAAGTCAACAAGGACATGTCTACTAAAGCCTGAAACATGCTTCTGCGACTGCGTCTGCGTCTTTTCACGCCGCTGTGGCGCAAGACTCGTTTTCATTCATGCTTCCCCAACCGTTGCGCGTCTTACAAAGCAATTCCGCGCCAGAACACTAGGCGGAGTAATGCTTTTTGTCGAGACGACCTTAGAGACGCCTTCTTTCTTCTTCGTCGATTGTTTATTTACATAGCCACTGCGGCTCCTCGTAGCCTTTTTCTGGCGGACAAATCCGCCAGTCAGTGACAGGTTATACAAGTGATCATACTATCGGATATCTTCTGCCAAGTGCTCTTCTATTTGGTCCATATTCGTTCTTCTAAATCTTCCGTGATTTCTGCCGGTATTATGGGGCATGAAACCGGAAATGTAGCTCCAGAAGGGATGTAGAGCAGACCAATCACAGCCTTGCGGGCTGAGTGAGCTTGCGGAGCTTTGCCGTAAATTTTAGAAAAGGGGGTCGACACCCGTCAGCACGTAAGGAGGGATACATAAGCACGTAAGGGACCCGGAAGGGCTCTTGCGCTTACGGGCCCGTGAAAACGCAGAAGCATGTTTCAGGCTTAAGTGTTCCCCGAATCCAAACCAGATAAAGTGAAGTAGCTTTTAGTTTCTATGTATCTGAGACCTAATAATACTGTCAGGTCATTTGAGTTTACTGTAGCTTTCAAATATATTAGATATGTAACATCTTTATCTTTGTCAGATTTATTGTCTTTTAAATGCAATCTTTACATTTCAATTTATTTGTTTCCTTTTATATTCTAAGCATCTTTAAAGCACCTAATCTGAGTCTGAACAGTGCTATAGAAATAAACCTGCTTTGACAGTGCAGTGGTTACTTTCCTGGACAGTTGCCTGCTCAGCAACACTGAGGTGTATGAAAGCACAGAGCACTCCATCATTCCTCAGGGAGGATACAAGAACAAACAAAAAGTGACGCAGTATTTTAGATTAAAAACGAAGACGACACAGTGAAGGGTTGATTGCCCAGCATGACGCAAAACCAGAGCCCCTCAATGACTTCATCCAACCAGGGGCAGATGATTGTGACAAGCTGTCATCAGTGGTTTCCACCAGTTTGCAGATTTTATCAGCAACACTCTGGCAAAAAATCTAAATAGGTGATCCAAAAGATAACACTATGCGTACTTTTCTTCAGGATTAAGCTGCACGATCGTTTATGCAGGAGATCACACAATTAAAAGATATTTGCCAAACATTGTATATAAAGATGAACGACCTGATTGCCCCTGAAAAGCGAAGCCAAAGCGTCTTGATCGCCACCTGGTGGCTGGCTGCCGTATAGATTATAAATCCTGACTCGTCCCTGTTGCTGGATAGGAAATGGACCAAAGTCAATGAGTACCGTCAAAGTACATTTTCTCAAACATGGTTTGTCTCATTGTGGGTATCACACTGGTGTTGGGTCAACTGTTCATTTTCTTTTAAAGTTTGGTTTTAATTTGTTATTTGATGCTATAAATACAGGCTGAAACCTCTTTATGGATTGAGTCACAATTGGTTGAGCATGTGTGTCAGCACGACCTTGCTACCTCAGCTCCATCGCCCGATCACTAGAAAGACTCTGGATCTAAAGCGACAACATTCCAGAGTTTATATCAGGTATTTAGGAGCCACGTCATTCATCTTTATGCAGAGACAGTGGTATTTGCATGGTGTTTCAGATATACAATACCATGAATCTTTCTTTCTTCCCAAATCCTTCTATAAACTCTGCAGAACAGGGTCTGTCAGGACAGAGCATTAACCTCCACTGTGGGCGTTGATAAACCTTTTACATCATTCGGATGAATAGACCACCAAGTCGCGATAATTATGCATTCTCTTAAAGGTCATATGGTGAAAAGTGAGGAAAGGTACTGTGTCTCATTAGAATTCCCAACTCACCGTGGACATGCCGTTCTCTATTGTAACCAAAGGTACCGGTGTTGAAGCAATAATTGCTCTTTCCAGAGTGCTACAGTTCAGTTGTGTGTGATTAGAGCCGCCGTCCCACTCCTGCAGATCATCTTAACACAGCTCCAATTACACAGGAGATGATTAGCTGTTCCCTGTAGAAATACACGGGACCCAGACAGACAAATGATCTACAAAACAATTATGTCTCCAATATTTATGAGAGGAAATAGATGAAATGAGTGATTCTGTTTCTAACCCTAAACAATCAGTTTATAATAAATTCAGACACTATCAATGGGTTATCATACTGTTAAAAGAAATCTTGTGTTAAAAATGTATTACAATATCGATACAAAACTGTTGTAGTGAAACTGAGCAAAGAACTAAAATAAGCAAAGACTGTATGTAAAGATGGACGACATGATGGCTCACTACCCATTAGCTCCCACCATTGAGTGAGCATCAGTAGCTGTCAGGTTTCAGTAAAGTTCACACCTATGCAGAGGGAAATCCATCACAGATGTGTTAAAGCTACCAAACTACAGACACAGCCTCAAGAGACCATGATGCAATGCAACTAAACAACATATTGTGCTCAGTAAGCGGTGCTACTCTCAGCTTTTCTCAGCTGAATTTCTCACTCCAGTGCATTTGGTTGTGCACTCTGCCAGCTGAACATATGTAAGCCTCGGCTGAATGCAGCGAGTTCACAGCCAGTCACAAGAGACACTCTGAGAGATTAGGGATAACCGGAACTGGAGACAAAGAAGACATGGTTGAGAAAAAAGTGGCAAAATTAAAGATATAAATGACAACACAAAGATCTTAGAAAAGAAAAAGAAATACTGGAATTCAGATGTTCCAATTATCATCATTGATCATTCTGTTGATACAAACAAATACAAGACGATGCACTTGACTGCAATGTAAAAAGTCTGAAGCTGGTGTCAGTATGATGTAAATCTTTACTCCTGAGATGTCCAGGAGAGAGAGCAGTCTGGGGTGACTGTTGGGAAAAGGCCGCACGTCCTGGGAATGTCATCGCTCTGTTGGTGGCCCGTCCTGGAGACTCACCCTGACACCAGTTCAGCACAGCCAGCACAGGCCCAGACACTAAGCCGGGATGACAGCACCGTACACCGTCGGCTCTCCTTGGAAGGCATTGCTCTTACCTTACTATGCCCTTAAAACTGCCCTGTCTTGGTTCAAAAAAGTTTTGCGTGATAAAACTTTTAGTCTAGAGTTTTTACTTTTTTTCCCACTTTGGTCTCTTCATGGAAAGTGTTGGTGTAGGTACACAACGCATCCGAATATCGAAATGGCTGGTGAGAAAATGGAAGTCAGTTCAAGAAACAACTGGAATGGCCCAGACCTCTGCCAAGTCTGAGCAATCCTTCAAATCATAAATTATAGTTCAAGAAAGTTAAACAAATTCCTGGATCATGACCCTTAATCTGAATCTGCACTTAAATGTAACGGGTTCTTCCCCGGGCACAGCCCTCATCTCTCCGCAAAGTTTGATGGAAATCAGGTTAGTAGTTTTGCATAACTCTGCTCATAACTTTCCCAACAAGGAAACAAGAAGGGTTCCCAGAGAGTGCATACATCTGCCAACTTCAACGGCTTCTCTCGTCACGTAAAAGAAGGTGAAAGAAAATTCCTGCATCCACTTGTTTATCTGGACACGCTCCAAAGTTTGATGTTTTTTCCACGGCCCATGCCCCGACCATTCAAAAATTTTCAATAAGGCAGGTTTAGCATAATCCTGATCACAAACAACTAGACATAGTTCTTTGGCGACGCACCAATTTAGAATTAATACGTAATGGACAAAAATCATAACGGAATCAAGTGTTTACGTTAAAATTCTAAACCGTTTTGAAAATTTAACTTTTTGGTAAATTCCATCTCTGCATTCTTTTAAATACATTGCAATAGTAGCGTAAGACTTCAAGGGAAGACAGCTGAGTATTTGTTTGGTATTGATTAAGTGATTGATTATAACATTGGATTTTGGTTCGTTTTCCTTACAATTCCCACAGTGCAGGGAGAAAATCAATCACCAGCAGGATGTAGCAACTCTTAAATTCTTGCTTCAAAATAATTGAGGGTATAATTTTAGCTAATCTGTGAGTATTGCAGTTAATGGAGTCTCCTAAAAATATAATCCTAAATATTTAATTATTCTACATTACTATTATACCAACGCTTCCAGGAATAAAGCTTTAAAATAAAACTGTGGGTCTTCCGCCATTCCAGAAATACAGAAACCCTCCCTGTGAGGTCGCCAGTGGGGGGTGGAGGTAAAGAGCAGACTGGTGAAACTCAATCCAGGAGGATAGAGTGGTCGGGGGTGGTAAAGCAGCCGAGGCGATGATGCTCAGAGGCCGCTCAGAGTCCGTTGATCAGTGTGCCACCATGGCTCTCCCACGCCACCACACATGCTTCCGTATCAGCCAATTACAGTAATTAGAGGATCGTTTCCAGTTGCTGAAAGATTCAACGCTCAATTTACTGGCTGCTGAGATCGCTTTTACTGGACATGTTTCAGTAGCAGTGAACGTTAAAGTGAAATTGTTATGAAGCCGTTTGTAAAAGCTGCAAGAATCCTGAAATATCCAATAACACTTGCAGCATGTCGATACCATGTTTATATGATATGAAGTTGTGTATTACCTCTGCTCAGTTTTTACAGGGTACTAACACACAAATTTGCATCCCTCTAAAAATCCCTGGCTAAATCATCATTGTGTTACAACTTAGATTAGATATGTTACTAGAATAATTTGTCAGTTTAAGGTCTGTTTCCTAACAGTTACCGAGTCAACTTGAGCGAAGGTAATGTGAAGTACAATGACACGTGGTAGAACAATCAGTCACACATTAATGACCAGGCCACTGAGGTTACTGCACAGTGCTGCTGGCACAGCCACTTCAGCGCTTGAGTGTGGCAAAGCAGCCAAAAATAAAACCAGTCCTCCTAAATGAGAGCATGAAGCATGTCCACTTGGGATCTTCCTGTCCTCTAATGTTTTTGCCGGTGAAACTCTGATGCAACACAATGAATAATCCTGCAGCGTTTGGATACGTGCACCATGGTCAGCGTGTGCTCCCAAAATAGAAAATTGTTTGTAAAAGTCGAGGTTTTAGATATTTCTGGATTTTTTTCCCCCAGGGGTAATGCAGCCGTCTTAGCTTAAATGATCACGATATGAGCCTTTAAAAGATGTATCATATTGACGTTAATGTTTGACAAAATGCACCATTATGAAAACTTTAGATTTTACTTTGAATTTAACTTTAAATTTAACTTAACTGATGTGAATTCATGACTACGTTTTACATTAAAGAAAATATATTTTTTAAGGTCACTTCAAGGTTAATACGATTTTTTTAATGGGGACTGTTTTAAATGAAATTGTATTTTGAACCAATTCGCTATTTCTAATAATGCAACTGTAGCAACAGTTTAATGGAAAAGTAAAACGTTTTTAAATCCATTTAGTGTGTACATATCATTTATACAAAAAAGTTGAATGTGCCAGTTCTCTCGCAGGAAACTGGCACATTAATAGTTAAAAAAAGTGTAATGCATTCGGATTAATAAAAAGAATATCAATATCTATGATAAAATAAAATTTCTTGTTTTCGTTTGGTATAGACTTCTGCCTTAGTTTTTTTAAGATTTAATCGTGACTAGGATGAATTTGTACAATCTAAATCCACCACAAGCAGAGAGCGGATGCATGTCTATACGACTCATGCACATTCGGCCCAGTTATACATAAAAACTGCTTTCATAATTATGATTATGCAACAATATGGAAAAAACAAACATGAACTTGTCAGATGTGCAACAGGATGACAGAGTTTAGAAGCGGTGAGATGGAGTTACAGGTGAGACAAAACCTCAGAGGGTGTTCTCTGTCCCTTGTCCTACTGACGCGTGCATTGTCGGGTTAATAACAGCTTTCCCCCATCAGTGTAATAGAGAAGACTGGCCACTGTCAGTTTGCACCTCTTCTTTCATGCTGCTGCGGCCCTGAACCTAATGGTGACAAGCGGGCTCA
This sequence comes from Platichthys flesus, assembly GCF_949316205.1. Taxonomy (NCBI): domain Eukaryota; kingdom Metazoa; phylum Chordata; class Actinopteri; order Pleuronectiformes; family Pleuronectidae; genus Platichthys; species Platichthys flesus. Next base: position 10,353,649 of record NC_084964.1, on the reverse strand, counting down.
CTCAGGAGGCTCATCGCTGTAATGAGAGCGCCCCATCCTAGTGTCTGCTGAGTTGGATAATGTTATGGGCGCTCAGCTTTAGGCTTTAATGCCTGAGGATTAGATGCACTAAAGCTAAACGTTATTAGTTTGGGTCCTCCATCCCTGAGGTCGCCTATATAATCAAACGATCTTCCCTTGAGCAGAGGATCAAGTCCTCAAACAACAAAGTTTGAATACGGCCAGTTAAAGTCACTTTGGCACATTACACCAGCTATCCTTTTGTTTTACAGCAATTTGTAATATTATTTTGAAAGGTGCAAGTGTATAGGCGAATGCACTTTACTCAGAGTCACAGCTGTTTATATATAGGAATTTCAATATATGGTTGTATATCCTGCTAGGCTTTTGTTTTAATGGTCTGGTTGAATGGTTTAATGTCTATTTGCAGGCTTAATTTTTAATGTCATTAGCCAAGTGTGACAATCACTAATGCGACATAATCATCAATTTAACAAGAATCCAAAAACAAACTGAGAACTATTGTTTATGCTATTGCAGATATTAAATCTGCATAAGCTACTGGACAAGACATTCTAATTAGCAGATACCTAAAGTAGGATAGTTCAGTTGTTCCAAGATGATCGATTGAATGTGGTTTGTATTCTCTCTCCCTACACTATGCAAATCCCACAACCAAAATAAGGGCTGATTTTTAATTATCTCACACAGCCTCAGTCTATTTCTCACTTCTCGTCCACACGCCCACAGTGAGAGGTGTTAAACTGGGACAGCAACTCAAAAAGCTCAACTCTGACCAGAGAAAAAGTGAATCTCACTGGGTTGTCATGGGTCAGCGACACCAAAAAGGCACACAAACAGGTACATGCACTTTGTTGATGATTATCCAAAAGTTCTGGCAAAGTTCATCGATGTAAACCCTACCAGTCCCAAAATAAATAAAAAATGCTGAACATCCTCCTCTTCCCCGGGCCTCTCTCCAGGGAACAATGGGAAACATTTTTGGCCATTGGAGCCGGTGAGCGAGCCCATTGAGTGCGGGATCGGATGGAGTGAATTAGGTTAAAGCCTCAGTGGAGAATTAAGCTGACACAACGGCACTGCTATGACCATGCTATCAGCTCCTGCCACGCAATACTCATCCCAACCTGGAAAACTCCAGTGTTGGGAACAATTGATACCCCCATACCCACGCTAGGGGACATTTTTATGTAGATACAGATATGGACGTAAAAGCAGAGGTGGAGTTGCACCTAATAATTACCCTCTAGCATGATGTGAATCCTCCAAGTAATACCCTGCCGAAGGGGCAGAGCAACTGACTCGAACATTTGTAGAGCAGGACCGAGAGAAGCTCTATTGACTGAATGTCCTTGAAGAGACCAACAACTGCTATATATTTTCATCATTACAATGATGGGTTGTTCACTGATTATCAATTTCAAATAACATATCTCTCCCAGGCTGAAAAGTTTTTGCCTTTTTCCATGAAATGGTTAAAAAGATATAAAACCACCTTCAAATAAATGCAGTGCAGGTTTCTGACATGTCCTCTTTACTCCAGCTCTCGTGTAAGGGAAAGTTTCTTAGCCCTGTCTTATGAATGGCTTCTTATAACTCTCTCCAAAAAGGCCCCAAACTAAAGGGGCAAGTGGCATCCCACCATATGCCTGCAAAAAAACCACCATATGCTCTACTGGGTAATTCATTTTTCCAAGGCCATGGGGCTTCTATTCAGCATATCAACATACTAATAATACCCCAACACACTTTTGAACCTTTGTTAATCATGTGATGAATTTTTTTAAGCTTCCAAACGTTTAAATATGCACATTCTGTCTTGTGTCTATTCTAGTAGCACTGCAGATGAACGTGTGGGTGTCACAGTGACTGTGTCTGAGCGTGTGAAAGAGCATGCAGAGAGTCAAGTTGGGCTTTTATGAGTGTGTTTGTCATGAAGAAAGAGAACGAGGGGGAGAGTCCAGCAGGCAGTAAGTGAGAAAGTAAGGGATGCTTGGAAATAATGGTGTCTATGATACCATCCAGAGAAAAGGGTCAGCTGCTGGTAAATTTAGGGGTAAAATTAGGGCTTCGCTGGGCTCGGCTGTAAGAAATTGACAGATGGAGGATGGGCTCCCGGGGAGCCAGACCTGCTACAAATAGCTCTGTGAGCGCACACTCTCCTGTCTGCAAATACATACCAACATGAAAGACGACAAGTTCCAACGCAGATGTATGCACACCCACAAAGACACACTTTAAACAAGTATTCCTCGCTGAAGCTTTCGGACAACACGTGTAGGCTCCAATTAAAAATCGCACAATTGTTTGTTCTGTCCTCTTTGTGGAACATGACCAGATGTGATCTGATTCTTGACCTGGTTTCTTTTGGTTGTGTTTATCGTCCTGAACACAACGATGTCACCAGCGGCCACATCCACAGGAACTGTCCAATCACCCTGCAGCTTAACCATCAAAGACAGCAGATAAATGAGGGAAAACATACAGCAGCTCTCATGAATTCACATTGCAATATGAGCTAATTTGCAAGAATAGCAGGGAAATTTTTCAACTTTGAGGAGCATTAAACGGTTTAATTCATCTCTAAAATGAAGTGCTAAAGATGTTTGTTCAGCGAAGAGGTTTAATGTGTCAATTGGGACAACATGTGTGATAAGTGACACCGTTTCACATGGGAAGGAGAGGGCTATAACTGCAGTTAAGTTAGTGATAACATCTTCAGACAGCACCTGAGCAAAATATCTGGAAAATTGGTTTAAGAGATTTTAAGGAGTTGGCCTCTCACATATGAAGAACTGCAGAAGAAGATTATTGTCAAAATCTCTCAAATCTTGTTGTCTTTCCGTGTTGACATCTTTGTTGGTGTCTTATAGATAGTCGTATTTTTCTATGACCAACTGTCTGGAGATGGTCTGCTGTGTTCTCACAAGGGCTCTCTCTGACATTTACAGGACATTTTACCAGGTGCAGGAAGGAAAACTTCCAGAAAATTTTCGGACCAACTAACTCGGACATTTGCGTCCTTACAAACAGCCCCTCCTGAGTATCTTAGGAAAATGTATGTACTTCAATGCATGTCTGAAAGCAGCTATAAGTATTTTATTTCTTCACCACTGTAATATAGATACCATGGAATTAAAAGTCCAACTTCAGACAATCTGTCCATTTTGTTTGAAGGAAATTCTCCAGTGTGATGTTGGTGTCTTGATACTGTCCAGAAGTATATTCCGAAAAGTAAACTCTCCCTCAATGTGAAATGGGGGACGAGAGTGTTTGATCACTACAGGGGAGGTTTGTCGTTTTGGGCAAAGGCAGAGGCCGGGGTCAGCAGAGGGAGGGATGGCTGTGGGGACACTGGATCCTGAGCCGATTAATTTTCTCACCCCCAGGGTATCGATGGAAAGGCAGACAGGGGCTCGTTTCTCGGGCTGCTGTCAAGGTGAGGACATGTTGAACCCTGCACACCAAACCGTCACCCCCAGCGTCGCAGCGCATAGCACATTAGGTAATGAATTCTTGTTAAAAGCGAAGATACTAGTTTTGGGCAAGGTGATTCTGCTAATCAGAGAGTGAAGAAAATACTTCTCAAATTAAATACAAACTCATAACCAGAAGCAGCAAAAATTACACAGACCTATATATTGCGTGTGAAATATATAAAAGTCTAAATCTCTCATTAGCAACAAGAAGACGAAAATATTCTAAAAGAGCTTCCACTCGCAATGAAAGCTTCTGTGTTGAGCTAAGTGGCTACTTAAGTGGAATATTGCATTTGATACATTCTTCCAAATGTATGTCAAACACACACGCAGTAGTTAGAGGGTGCACAACAGGGCTTATATTGATGACACACACTCTCTTGTGTCACTCGCCACACTCCATTATCACAAGTGCATGAAAGCTTAGATCCAGCCTGTTTAATGAAGTGTAGCCAGTCTGCTCCTAAACAACTACGAATGACGAGGCGTAAAAAGCTTATACAACTGTAGCTCACAGTCAACTGCGAGCTTCAAAGTGAAATCATTACAAACCCCACGGCAGCACTGAAATTCTCTATATGTAAACAGATTTCTCAAAACGTATTCATGTGACAATTTTCTGGAAATAACTTCAAGATTTACACATTAGAATAATAATCTAATGTAAATGCCAACATCATCCTAAATTATCTCACCCCTCTAAACAACAGCCGGTTCAGACACAATTACAAATTAATTTTCTATTCACGTCACACTTTACAAGACCATTGTGACAATGTGCAATGCTAACAACACACACGTCGCTTAGAACAGATGTTTGCTGAGAAATCTTGAAAATGAAAATAGAAAGTATCAACATTGGATCTGTCACAGAAAAATTAATCTGTGAATCGTTTAGTTTGTATCCAGCCTAAAACAACACAGGCACATAAAACCAAACTAAGGCGTTAAGATTATATCATCGAAAATGTTTGCGGCCCACTTTAAACAACAACCAGCTGAGTCCAGGAACAAGGCCGTTACACCACTTTTTTACAGAGTGTGAGTACAGTAATATCACATTCCTAATCCCTGCAGACAAGAAATGAAGTTGCACAAATGGAATGGCGCCAAGCCTGAAATAGCTGTATCAGATGGGAGTCTCAGAGAATAATGTAATTGAGGTTCTTGATCAAAAAACTCGAGGAGCTTGGAACGAGGGAGGGTGGGAAAGTTCAGAACTCTTCTGGGCTTCCACGCAATATAGGACAAAATGTATTGTTACGATGACAGGTCAAGACGTTTCTGAGATTTATTGCAGGTACAAGTATCAGAATCCTTTAAATGTATTAAACATCCCAATATGAATGAGTGATCTTTACCTAAACTGGGAAAATATACTTCATGTGTCAAAACAGCATACATTTCATTTATTTATATTTATCTGTATCTCACTCTGAGTGTTATAACCATGAGCATGATATTTCCTGATAATGATGGAGAGAGATTGAGCTGTCAGCAGCAATAAGTCAATCGAGGTCCTGCGCACCATCTGCCTGAGGCGAGCGTCACAGAGGAAGATGAAATGCCACAATCGCTATCGCAAGAAAGATCGTGAAAAGTTTATTCTTAGGAACCTTCTGATTAATGCAAATTACACCTTGCTGAAACTGGCAAGACAGAGAAATCTCCAGCCCCCCTCTTTCCTCACATTATCTGCTCAGCTGCAGATTTAATACCTGAGCGTTTTAATTTTCTTCCTTCCTGTTTTCACCATCCAGCGTTAGTTCAGTTTTCCCATTTTTCTCTATTTTCCGCTACAATATGTTTTTTAATTTGTGTTAATTTCTTTTGGAATCATTTGGTTAATGAGTGTTGATGAATATGTTGTTTTGCCGAACGGAGAAATAGTCACAATTCTGCACTTCATGGAGGCATTTCAGCTCAAGTGCTGCAAAATTGTCCCTGCACAGACCTGGTATTAACATCTGTTCCAATCACAAGTGCACAACGTTAAGTTTGTCTGTTCACACCTGGCATTAGAATGCAGCCTCAATGTGTCTCCGGTGAACACTTGTGATTGGATTTCACTTCCATTAACTATATGCAAATAATCAGGTTTATCATTTGTGTTTGCGAAGACCAAATCATGTCTGACCACAGATTTGACCGTAAAGTGACAATATTTGTATTGTGTGTGTGTTTGTGTGTCGTCGTGTGTTGCCGTGAGCGAGAGAAAGAGAGAGAAAGAGAGCAAGCAGAATCAGGAGCGACTGAATGAATGAATGAGCACAGCTATGAAGAAAGATTTTTACCATTTTAAGAAAACGTAACAGTCCCTATGTAGTGGTCAGTGTTGGTATGGTGGCTACAAACAAATCAACGTATGGACATTGACAAGATTGATTCATTGCGAAACTGTGCCCAGGACACATTTGCAATCACACAGCCATAATAATGTGGCCACATGCGTTCTGAACTGAGCTCTAACCACTTGTGATCGGATCACTCAGGACAATGGTCTGAATGGTGTCATAGTTAGACTAGTGGAGAGTTTGTGAATGTCCAGTGACTCGACCAAATGACACCCAGCTCCAGATGGGATGTTTGGACTTGGGTTATTGTACCACAAATTTATGCAAATGCCGTCATTTTTAATGTACTCATTTAAGTAAGATCAAATCTCAAATTTCAATTTGAAGGTTAAAGATTCAAATACCGATATAAATGCATATAAACAAAGAATGTTCATCTATCCAAAACAATCTTATCACGTTATCAAGGGCCATGGCTGAACCAAATCCTCCTCTCCCCTTTAACTCTCTCTGTCTCTCTCTGATTCGTCTCTACCAGTTCCCTTTGGTCTGAAAATAGGGAATATGTGTGATACCTGTAGCCATAGAAGCGGCAGTGAATCCCACTTAGCCCTCTCCCTGGGAGGCGAAACCCTTTCATTTAGACACAGACATGGAAAGGATATGTGAGCTGCCACCTGTGATTATGGTGCAGTTACATAACCAGGTTCAGAGTCTGCATGTGTGAACCTTGTGATCTACTGTTCTCCAGGCTCGCAGCGCCGTGGCGTTGTAGTCTTACATTATGCAGGAGCCGGTACAGTACCTGTTGCTGCCACAGACCGAGAGGCGCTTTAAAAGGACGCTTTGAGCTCCATTAGTTGTCCTCAGCCAAACACAATAGCCTGGTGATGATCACACACGGGCTATTGCAAATAACCCTTAGAAGCCTGAAATCAGAGGCTGCGAGGGAGAAAGACTGGGAGCGCAGAGAGAAAGAGAAAAAAAGAGGGTTCCTGCACTGATGAATCATTAGTGTTAGCGCCGGGGCTGAGCCAGTATGGCTGTTTTTAGAAACTTCTCACTCTTTCAACCCCCTCCTTTACTAATTGTCATCTCATTTAGCGTTTGACTGATGACTGGCTCTCTGAAGACGTGAGAAAAGGGGAGTGGGCACTCAGCTCTGAGGGTAATGTCACACTTTGAAGCTGTCAAGGATAACGGTAATGTCCTCGACCGTGGCTGAGAAAGCGGTGGCTGAAAGAACAAACCATGGACACCGAATAATTCTTCAGAAATGCAGGCAGAGTGACACTTCAAGACAACAGTCCTGCGTTTTCCTAAAATACTTTATGTGTAGAGCAGTGCTACTGCAACAGATGAGACAAGAGAGCTGACTAATCGTGATTGGCATACTTCAATTTCAATTCGTCTCACAAGAGTGTCACTGGTGTGGTGATGCTGTCATATTGTCGAGCACGCGCCCACAAATGCACGCAGCCTCAGTTCAATCGTTGTTGATTAGTGGCTGGTGACAAGTGTGAAAGGCATCACTCTGCATTGAGACCCAGCAGCCAGCAGCTTGATACATTGATACACACTCTGCACCGCACACAGCGCCGACTTTCATTACAGCAGGTCAAAGAGACACGGGCCCTGGTCATGTTGAGGCCATGCAGCGATCAATATTCTCACCTGGTGAATTTGTTTGACACCAATAGAGGAACTTTAATGAATCCCCCCCCCTTCTACGAGGGTGAATGTGGCCACATGCAGGGTAGATGGACTCAAATAAGTGGCAAACTAAGAGTTATTCGTTTTGCTTGGGAAGTCAGTGTTCAAGCCTGTCTCTCTTATTATGTGGCCTCCATTTACTTTTGATTAACAAGTGATCGCACACAATGGTGGATTGTCTGCTCATGTTTTCTCAATGATACGTCTGTGTGCGTCAAGTTGCTGTCAACTGGTGGTGCCATGATGTGGGAGGCAGGGAGAGAGACAAAGAGACAGAGAGAGAGGGAGGGAGGGAGAGAGAGAGAGAGAGAGAGAGAGAGAGAGAGAGAGAGAGAGAGAGATAGAGAGAGGAGGGGAGGAGAAAAATGGTAGGGAGGGAGAGAGGAGGGGAGGAGAAAAGAGGGAGAGAGACTGCAAATGGCAGCTTCTGTGAACACCGAGAGAGGGGGGAGGGAGAGGAGAGGAGAGAACAAGCAAGAAATAGTCAGGGGGGAGAGAGTGTGAGAGTGATAGAGAGAGAGAGAGAGAGAGAGAGAGAGAGAGAGAGAGAGAACAGCAGTTCGAACTAGATCAGATTGCAAAAGATTGATAGAGAAAGCTGTTCAGTTAATGCACAGTGAGGGAAAATTGTACAGTTTAACAGGAAATGTGAAGGGCATACTTTATGTTAGTAAAGATGAGGGATAACCTGGAGACCAGCTGAAGAAACTGCCTCGAAAGATGGAGATACAAAACCCTGAATTTTCACTGGCATAGCCTTCATAAAAAGGTTTCACACCTGTTTTGCACGTCCAGCAGCGGCGGTGGCGGCATCGTGGCCCCGGGGGTCTTTCTGGGAATCCACCCGGTCATTACCACTGCGTTTCACCTGCACTCGCAAACAGCTTCTGAGAAAAAAAGACAAGAGCACAGAGATCAAGCCAGGATGAAGAAATTCAAAGGGGGTCGGTGCCTTGTGCTGAAGATGATGGAGTGGTTTTCTCCAGTATTAGAGTAACACGGAGAGAGGGGGAGCAGCAGCAGTAGCAGAAGGAGAGAATGCCTTAGTTTGGTTACTGGGAAAGAAGATATCACCTTTTACTTCTTCAGCCTGGTGAAGTACAGGTAGAACAAAAAAGGTAAGGGAAGGAAAAATTTACCTCAAACTTGCAGTCTGATTGTTTGTCAAATTTCATTGGTCAACAATGGACAACAATGTCTTGTCACTGTCACTGCTGTTTGCCCCTGTAAATTATTGTGTGTATCTACAAGCGTACAAGCTTTAATTCAGACTAAACTAGTATCTGATTTAAATTAAATCTAAACTTTTCAATATGTCAGAGCCCAAATGTCTCAAAATACGAAATGGCATCGTAGATGACATCATTACAAATCACATCACAGCTTTTTTGGTGCAGAAATGCTTTCCTGTAGAATACAGTAATAGAAAATATTGATTTGTTCCAATCAGGTTGATCATCATCATGGTTTAACTAAAATGTCCTACTGGTCAACAGGGCCTTACTTGTCATTATCACAGCATGATATTGACAGGTACCCAGATCACAAATGGTTAAAAGAGAAAAGCTGACATAGAGCTAGAAGGTAGACAAAGGCAACAATTAAAGGTAATCCATTCAAACTACATTTAAATCCTGAAGTCAGTGATCTAGATTCATGTCACAGCCTGTTCACTGAGACAGTAAAGCAGAGTGAGAAGATACAAACACATTGTTTTGTGTGATAACTGTAGGCTATTGCTAAAAATTAAAGGCTTGACAATCAATTGATAATTGAAGAACATTTTCTGGTCAAATCTAAAATGTGGAGGGTTGATTTCCAGATTTCGGTTTCCTATTATTTTAAACTGAATAGATTGATGACAGAATCCCAAATTGAGCCTATGTAAACAAACACTTATATTTCTACTGTTACTTCCTTGGTAACAAATCCACTTGTAAACACTTGGACACCTAATTTCATGTGTGTGTTACTTCAAATAACAGTACCTTCTTATTTGGCATAATAATACTGGAGGGACAGATATCAATAGGGCTCACAGGATAAAGTATTGATTCTGATACAGCACATTTTTATCATTGCATAAAGAAATCAAAGATTTGAGCGCACCAAAGAGACAGAAGGAAAAGAATGAATATTATGCAGTGATGTCTGAGAGTTCACCGAACTCATGGTGCGTTTCATCTCCCATTTGATTCACTTATATTTTCCAAAAGACAAGTGTAGCACGTAGCAGGACTGAGTCAAAACACTGATTATAACACAGTCCCAAAACAGTTACAATAATATTTCAAACACATGGAGTACACCTTACTGTATACACAGTACCTTCCTGTGTGGCTCCACCTGTAACATCTAGCAGTACTGTCTTTTAAGTAATGCATCTTAGCTTATGTGCTTTGACCCAGAGGCGTCACTTAAAACTGGAAATATCCGTTCACGTTTAACACGGGTGATTCAGCCGTGGTGGACGGGTAAAGGTAATTTAAAAAACCTTCACACGTGATGATAGAAAATGCTCAGTGATGAGCTCACATGTGGGAATGATCATTCGACAAGAACCGAGTGATTGAATAGCTACAGGTGGGGTTCTACTTACATAACTATACCAGCTGTTCTAACCCTGTGAGAAGGTGACTCAACTTCTTTCTGAACACTTCTTTCTGACACTTCTCTCAACGAGCACCTGAGATGTAATCTCTGCACAGGAGATGGCCTACATAGCGAGGTCTAACCGCCTCCAGGGTTGGTCAGTGTCTTGTTCTGACTTACTGCCTTTGTCTAGCAGCATTTTTTTTTACTGCACTGCATTAGAAAAACAACAATAAAACATGTTACCAATCAGAAAGCATATCTGCATGGAGAGATGGTGTGGCTTTCTATAGGAAAATACCTGTAGGTCACTTGAGATGAGATGAGTTCTGCATGGTTAGCTCTAGGAAAATACAAAGACACCTGAGCCTCGACTCTTCCTTCACAAAGGCCTTGGGAGGTGGATCGTAGTGGCTCAGCTCAGTTTCCTGCATGCTCGTCTTGAGATGAAGTACCTTCTCTCACTCCACCTCATTGTTCCACCGAGTCCCTTCCACTATTTTGCACATCTAATTATTTGTCCTAGTCCATTCCACATTAGCTGCAAGGTTATCATCTCCCTTAGTCACATCTCTCAACTCCTCAAGAAGACACACAGCAGCCAAGATCGCAAAAGGTTGTTCAAGCATACGATTTGCATAATGGCACTGAATTACTCTTCGAGTTAACAACCAGTGTTATAAGTAAACATCTATGATCCCAGAACAAATAAAAAAGTAAAGAATTTTTTTTAAAAAAGGACTGGAACTTGCTATCACTTCCAGAGGGACACAACTCCAAATAAGGAAAACTACCTTTAGCTCTACACCTTTAACAGCTGCAGAGAACTCATATTTAGTTGTCTTTTGTCCTATTTTTGGCCAACACCTGATTTCAGTCAGGAAAAATTGCTTATTTGTTTGTCCGAGTTAACCCTTTTTCATTGACATGATTATATTCTACTTGCAGCTAAAGAACTACAGATCCCCCTTTGACTGTACATTTATTTGAATTAAGGAAATTCAGATTCCTCAGTCAGAATTATATATCTGAAATTATTAATAAGGTGTGCTCTTGGCTACATTGTGTTTTCCTGATACAGACGTGTTTGACCCCTAAGGGACAAATTTGAGACTGTGCATGAGATAATCTGGCTCCAGATCAGAAGAACTTCCACCTTAAAGAGTGTGAGTAAGGAGGGAATTAGTGTGAGTTTGTGGCAGACGGCAGGACACCTGGGATTTGGGAGCGCACATGAGTGAACTGTCAAGTCTTAGGCGGACAGACACAGATGGGAGGTTGCGGAGCGATAAAAGCTGTCTGCACCAGAGGGGCCTCAGTCCAACACCCACGGGTAAAAAAAAAAACTTGACCCTGAGACTTGTCGTCCAATGCAGTGGCCAGGAGATCTGCTGCCTAATCGAGACTTTGACCACAATCCATACTTACTGCAAATGCCATTTTAACACATATACGTCTAATTTCGTAACAATCTTCTAAGCTTAAACTGTGATGAGTAATTACAGTGAATAAGTCATACACAGGATTGTACAGGGGAAAATCTATGACCTACTTTTATGGAGCATGATAGGACAGTGTGGGAGATTTACCTTATCCTCATATAATGATTAATATTACTGCAAAATGTACAGAATGGGGTCAAAGAAAGTCCAGTCTCCATCCCTGTACACAGCATCTGGAATTGCAAGTCTAGGTCTATGCACTCACAAACACACACACACACATTTCGCTTAGGAGTTTAAACACGTACACAAACTGATAGGCTGTTATTCCTATACCGTATGACAGGGCTTACAAACTAACATCTAACCAGATACAAGCAGTTTTTTCTCGACATCCAACCCTCTTTATAATTTGAAAGAGAAAAGCCGAGGAAATGCCACGTGACAGAAGTGGATCTGCAACGAGGCCGCAGCTCTTCATTTACCCAGCCAAATTCAAAAGACTTGAGAACCCTTCAGTGAGGCGCTTTTGGGTTTTGAGTCGTGACGTTTTAATAGAGCAAAATGGCAGAGAGAGAAAGTGTGAAGGAACTATCAAGTAACTGGTATTATGGATGCAAACAATATAAACCCTGACAATATAAAAATACTTTAGTAGCTTATTGTTGACCTGATTTATGTTTTCCACAGAATTATACTAGGTTTGTGGCAGCAGCTTTAGGGGTCGCTGATTATTGTGATTGGCCGGGGAGACCAGTCCTGTCACATTCCATACACTCATGTGCAATCCTGAATGACAGGTACACAGAGAGGGCCCTCTACATGCCAGTGGTGGGAATGAGCACAAATAAAGCAAACACTAGTGGTGTGCCGAGTTCTGCCTGCCTGCTGAGGATGGTGTAGATGTTTTTATGTTGTACCAGCCCGCTGATTTGGTGAGATTTCTCAAGGAGCTCATGGTGGCCAGTCTGACTATGATTTGAGTGAAAGAGAGGGAGAGAGGGAAAGAAAGGGACAAGGAGTGTCTGGTCGATTTAAAAAAAAAACTATGACTCAGTTAACTATGAAACAATCGAACAACATTAATATTACACAATGACACAGTAAGATGGTTAACGAAAAAAATCAATCTCTTAAATGGGTCCAGATTTATCTATCTGGTGAATTGAGGTGGTCATTTGGGATCTAACAAACAGGCACCTTATCAAGTCTAATACGCAATTGATATTTATTGAAACCTTCTTTTTAGGACCAGCAGAAAAACAGTTTGAGTGCTACTTATGTAACAAGATTTTGCAATTTAGTCTCCACAATCTGTTGTGGTTGGTTCTTTGGTGATGCTTTTATACACAGTTATGGTGTTGTTTGTCCATTATGTGACATAAATGCTAACATTGTTCTCTTCTCCTGACACACTCTGCAGGGATTGGATTAAAACACACGACTTCCAGCCAGCTTCTGTCTATGACGCACTAAAATGCAGTGTAGCCAGTGATCAAGCTGTGAGGGGCCACAATCACACACTGGGACTCGAGGCCTGCCCTTCTCCTCTCACCCTGCAGCTGGAGGCCCTGCCAGGAGCATGAGTGTGGGGAGGATCAACCGCTACAGCATTGTGTCATCCGAGGAAGAGGGTCTCCGCCTCACTACCATGCATGGCATGAACGGCTTTGGCAATGGCAAGATCCACACCCGCCGCAAGTGCCGCAACCGCTTTGTCAAAAAGAATGGCCAGTGCAACGTGCAGTTTTCCAACATGGAGGAAAAGTCACAACGCTACATGGCTGATATCTTCACTACATGTGTCGATATTCGCTGGCGATGGATGCTGTTAGTCTTCACTCTGGTATTTGTGGTCTCCTGGCTGGTCTTCGGCTTAGCCTTTTGGGTCATCGCTTTGCTGCATGGCGATCTGGATAACCCTGCCGGAGATGACAACTTCACTCCATGTGTCCTACAAGTCAATGGATTTGTGGCTGCTTTTCTCTTCTCCATCGAAACACAGTCTACAATAGGTTATGGCTACCGCTGTGTGACTGAGGAGTGCCCAGTGGCTGTCTTTATGGTGGTCTTCCAGTCCATAGTGGGCTGCATCATTGACTGCTTCATGATTGGTGCCATCATGGCCAAGATGGCGAGGCCTAAGAAGCGAGCACAAACACTGTTGTTTAGCCACAATGCTGTCATCGCCATGCGGGATGGAAAGCTGTGTCTCATGTGGAGGGTAGGGAATCTTCGTAAGAGCCACATTGTAGAGGCCCATGTCCGGGCACAGCTCATCAAACCTCGGATCACGGATGAGGGAGAATATATCCCTTTAGACCAGATAGACATTAACGTGGGCTTTGATAAAGGCTTGGACAGGATTTTCTTAGTTTCACCCATCACTATTCTCCATGAGATCGATGAGGAGAGCCCTCTTTTTGGGATCAGTAAACAGGACTTAGAGACAGCAGACTTTGAGGTTGTTGTCATCTTGGAGGGCATGGTTGAAGCAACCGCCATGACCACGCAGGCTCGCAGCTCCTATTTGGCCTCTGAGATCCTTTGGGGTCACCGGTATGAGCCAGTCTTGTTTGAGGAGAAGAACGTGTACAAGGTGGATTACTCACACTTTCACAAAACATATGAGGTGCCGTCCACCCCCCGCTGCAGTGCCAAGGACATGGTGGAGAACAAATTCCTAGTCCCCAGCTCTAACTCCTTCTGCTATGAAAATGAGCTGGCCTTCCTCAACCGTGATGAGGAGGAGGAGGATGTAGTCGGTGGAGGCAGGGTATTGTCCAATCTCAGTCCAGACCGGAACAGCCGACATGAGTTTGATCGCTTACAGCCCAACAGAGCGCTGGATCAACGGTCATATCGCAGAGAGTCGGAAATATGACATCTACCTTCTGACCCAAGGTCCACTTTTGATAACTTTATCCAAGGGTAATAATGCCGAACAATGCAAAGTGCCATAGGAACTGACTACTGTGAAGATTGGCAAAGAAATAAGACAATATACAATATATATACAATGTAAGGAACTTTACTGGAAGGAATGGGGGAAAGCAACAGTACACAGCGTAGAAATTGTGGTGAGGAATGTCCACAATCAAGGAACAACAAAAGACCTTCTTCTTTCATGGAAACTTGAATCTTTTTTCACATGGTCCTTTAGAGTTAAGACTTCAATGAGAGGGATCAAAAACTATTGTGACAGATCCTTGAAAAAATTATATTTAGTTGTAAATACTTTGCTTAGGTAAGTTATGTTTTGTGTGCAGTATCAGTTTCCAAATCGTCTCTTTAAATTGTTGCTATTTCATCTTGTTCTTGGGCACAAATAATGATGTTTCCAGGTTTTTTTTTTTAGTGTTCCTTGCATTGCTGCAACGGCTGGACCAGTATTCAGTTGCACAAATTGAAATTCATGCACTGCAGCATTCTGATGCAATGTGCCATGATAAAACATCTGACCGCAAGCCACTGAAAACAACATAATTCAACACCCTTTTTTTTTCATTGGGGTAAAATCATTGGTTAAGTCTACCAACATAGGGAGAATTTGCACAATGTAGAAATATGTTGAACAGAAGTAAACCGGTACTGAAAACAACTATTTATATAATCTCTAAATGCTTCATGTTTAAACCCTCTATTAAAATATTATGAGCCACCATCATTAATCCAAAAAAAGAATTGCACTATGAAGACTATAAATAAATATGTTGAGCAGAATTAAACATCATGATTCGTTGGCCCTGGCTTACAAACATAAATAGAAGCAAAGCACAAATAGCCAATAGGACAACCATCTTTGATGAACATGTAGTGTAACTTTTATTTTTGCAAGATATAGGTCGCAAAATTCAGGTCTCCAATGATCAGAAAAATGAATCAATAAATAAATCAATAATAATGTTCTGTAACCATATTAATAAATGCAACTTAAATATAAGTGAACTTAACTTACATAACTTGTAAAATGATGTAAATGTAAACGTATGGAAACTGTGACAAATTGGCCTAAATTGATCACACAAATGTATTTTTGTCAAATCTATGCATATTAATAACTATCAGGGGACAGAAAAAGGTGTTCTTTGTAAGATGAAATAATGTAATGTAATGACATTGCTTTAGGTCAGGGGTTGGAAACCTTTTTCCTATCAAGGGCCCTTATTATAATTTTTTTAATCCTTCAAGGCCCATACTAAAGTTACCTTTTTTAATGAACAAATATATCACAGTAAACTCTCTAATCCAATGTGTTGAACTGGTTATTTTTGGCAAAGAGGCTGATGTCAGATGGCAGTGATGATGATACTGCTGTCAGCTGGTTTTTCAGGTGTTAGTTAATACTTAGGAAAGGAATGGTTCACAGCAGAAGGTTGTCTGAAACGGAGATCCAACCTTCAGTGCATGTCCCCTCAGATTGAGAAAATCCTCATGACGTACACCGGATTAATAGAATTTGATCATAAGGCTTTGCACCTAAAATATTTCATGTTGTAGGTTGTTACGCATATCAGCTTGTTCCTAATTAAACAGCTCAACAAATATGTTAATTTCCGTTTCATGTCCTGAAACCAAACTCACCAGCATATTCACGTCATAGCAGGCTTTTGTTCTTGCAGAAGAGTAAAATCCAGTGTTTGCACACAATGCACAATTTGAATGTTGTGCAACTCCAGAGCAAGCAGCTCTGCTGCAGCAACAAGGCTCCTTCACAAGTTCCCCTTCTGTATGAGGTTTCACTTAATAGCTTGTTCACAGCAAAACCTTCCTGTGTAACATTGTCTCTCTCAGAATACTTTTACTTTAATTGTTGAAAGCTGCTTGTTGTACATCCAAACTCTGTCAAAGAATTTTACCTTTATTCTTTGACATACAACCCACTTTAGTTGTATGTTTCAAGCTGTAATTAAGCTTGAGATTGGCTTTTTCTGTGTTACGTTCACTGTGACTGTGACCTCACAGGCATACAGCCAGAAGAGAGGTCCCACAAAAGGGACTAAATTTATTAAATGTCTCAAAGGCCATATACATCTCAGAGGTTCCCCACCCCTGCTTTATTGAAGGACAAATGGTATGAAAAACAGCCTAAAACAAAAATACATTTATAAGAGTATTTTTTACATTCATCAAATCGATTCAACAAGAATAACAATCATATTTAAAAATGTAAAATGTGCACAAGGAATTTCGAAACTTTGTGACATTTGTATGGCTTGAGTGTTTTAACATTTTAGTATTTAACATCCTTTCCAAAGTATGACAGGGGCAGAGGTTTGTAAAACAATTTGCATTATGATAAAGCTCAAATATTCTTAAAATATTAACCGACTTGAGTAGCTGGGCCTACATTTGTAATAGTGGACAGATGTAACAGCTTTTTCTATTGTTACAAACAGAGTCATTGTCTATATCAAATATTCATAGACTTGACAAGACGGGACAAATGTATCCTTAAATAAATAGAATGAATGTGTGCAAGACTCAATTTGGCAAAACATTTACAAGAGCAACAGTACAAAAAATAAAAAATAACCTCCTCCTATTTTCCTACTCCCGTTCCCCTGGCATTTACAAAACTCACACACTGAAGAAAGTTAAATACATTTTAGCAATATGCTGAATGGAAGCAATAAACACTAGAGCACACACTTTGGAACATTGTTAATACCTCTATTCTTAATTATTCTTTTGTTATACACTGAACATAGACATTTATAGTTTTTGAGTCACACATAACAAATGAAAGGAACAGTGACGGGAGAATGATGAACGTTTTTCAGTTTTCATTGTATTTGTATGCATGTGATTTAGTTGTGCAGATGATAAACCTCAGATTTGATACCAAAGTAATGGAGTGTAGCTAAGACTAAGGTCCTGAGGTGATTGATCCCAATCCTCCAAACACAGTTAATATTGACAAATGGGTTGTTATATTCCAATAAGGTGTCCTCCACTTAGCAAATAGGCTTTGTATAGATTAGCATTCCTATTATTATTAGTACATTTATCAATTAAAGCAAATTACATTTTTCAATCAAAAATCTAAACTAGAAAATGTCGAGTTGTAGATCAAATCAATCAAAACTAAATCAAAGAGAATTTTCAGATGTAGTTATAGATTGAATCACTAGTTGTCACTATTAACATTAGCTAAGAGACTAAAGTAGGATGCATGACTTCTTTTCTTTTGGCATGGACAACAGGATTTTAATATGATCCTCTATTCCTATTCAAACCTAAACATTTCTATGTTGTGTCACAAGTATTTATCTTAAGTCCAGTTTACCTCATTAAAACACTAAAACAATAATAGTTTACTTGCATACATAAAATATCACATGTGTAAAGGTGGTAAGCTGTAGGATATGGTGGAAAACAAAGGGGGATGACCATAACATGGTTGTAATGATGGTCACAATGACTAACCTTTTCCAAATAGTATTCCAAATATCCTTTAATTTTAGCAGGATGCTTGACTATGATATTTCTTGGTTGGATGTCGCTTTTTTTGAAAATTGTAGGATGTAGAAAATGTAAAAAGCATTTTTGGTTATAAGTGAAGTGTTCTTTACCCAACCCTATACATTGATTATGCTCATTGCCTTCTGGGAAGGTTTTATAAACTGACATGTGAATCCTCTGCACATATACTCACAATATTTCAGTGGTAAAAAAAAAAGGTGAAGCATAAACAGCTTCTATGCTGCGTCACTTAAATGCATAGTTCAATAATTTCTACTGAATAATGTTTTTTCGAAGATTGTTTTAGATGTCATGTTTCCCACCTGAGCCCTTAAAAACTGAACACACAAAGAATTTGATAAATAGGTTTATAGTGTAAAAAGCATAATAGAATTATCAAAAGAATCATGAATAGGGAGCAGCTAGGCTGAGCAAATCTGCTTATTTTTATACAATGTTCTTTTTGATAGAATATAGCAATCAATATTTATCTTTTTTTAATAGAGTAACACAATGAAATGACTACCGGGCGGCATCGTTTGATCTTGTCTCGGTTTGTTAAAGATTGAATTTCTTTTGTTTTCCTTTCAGCACAGTTGCTCATGATTAAACAGGTATTTCTCTTAAAGGGATGATTGGAAAAACCTTTGACCTCTGTAGAAGTCTTCCTATATGTCCAGTGATATGTCTACTGGGCTTTTGAGTTTCATTCAGAATCATTTAAATTATTCAATAAAAAATTTATTGTGAAAAAAAAAAGACTGCGATTTATCTCTTTTGTTTCAACAGTTTTTGTGATGGTCTGGGCTGTACCGAAATGTACAATCCAATTTCAAACCACAGACATCATAAAGCTTGACTAATCAATGGGGGAAGTAGTAGCTGAGGCAATACATCACCATGAGGGGTGGTTTGAGATTTGCGTCACCACAGACAGATGACTCCCTGGTCTTAGGCCAATTATTCAAGAAGGCTCATCAATTAATCACTGTGACACACAAACAACCAGCAGGGCCACAGGCCTTTGGCCCTGCTCAACTAGGCAAGAGGTCTGCAGCTGACTGAATCAGATCAATGGAGTAACATCACATGAGAGATCACTATTACTATAACAACCTGAATGTTTTCAGGTATTACATTTCCCTCTGGGCCTTTCTGCATAAATCAATGTATATTTCTCAAATGTATTTATTTGCTCCAGTAAGGTCCCTGTTATTTGGGGGAATTGGCTCACTGACACACTGTCATGTCTTTCTGGGACACATGAAGATAGAATTAAGCCTTTGTTAAATACATTAGTAACATTTGTGTATTTCTCGCTGCAACAAGTGAAATGTCCGCTCTGAAAAAGCCCTATTACCTGCACAATGGTAATTTATGTATTGTACAGTTCAGCAGTCTAACCAATACTAGATGAAAACATATGCATAAAACTAAAAGAACACTCATAGAGCGCATAACAAGCCCAACCGTCCCAACATGTAAATTCACTAGATTTCCACATCTCAATGTAATGGGTTCTTTCCTGACCCATGCTGCCTCCGTCCATCAAGTATAACTACGACATAATAACTACAATGACACTGGGCAACCTAGGAGTACATGTCGTATTTATCAAACAAGCTTACAACAAGAGCCCCGTCATCGTCCCCACTACACACCATCCTGTACTATTTGCACTACAATCAATTGTTTCTAAATGATTCAGATTAAGAGTGAGTGACAGATGTGGGATTAACTTGCTGGCCACTGCTTGTGCTGAGCTCAGGCGTCGAGTCTCAGCACTAACTGACACTGGGATCATAGAGGCTATGCTGGAAGCTTTTGCCAAGTTTGATTATGTAACACGGCCGGGTCAGGGTTTGTCTGGCTTTGTGGGGCTTGGTAACATACACATTCAATAGAAGTGAGGCTTTCAGGATTAGTGGCGGACAGTGTTAATGAGTGCCAAATGCATGAAAGCACGATAGATTTTTCATCAGTGTAGCACGGGTTGCAGAACTCGGAATTTGACTTCTGTAAATGAGCGATCTCATGATAGCAGTGATGTCAAATTAGTGTACTGTAACAGTAGGATTAGACTACAAGCGGTCCTGGATAATTAAGGCCATGTCAGGATAAATTGCCTCACAAGTCAGAGGGCTGCTATAATCCTAAACACATATTATACAGCTCTGATGAGCATATAGCCTATTGAGATGGTTAACAGTGACATCAGTTGCTTAAATCACAGGTAGAAGCTGCAGTTTTTACTTGTGCTAACTATTACCAACCCCGAAGGCAAAAATTGGTACAATTCAATATTGTGGTTGTTAGCAGTTGTTTGTAACTGTACAGCTATGAACAGCGCTGGTGCACAGCCTCTCACACTCACGGCTCCGGCAAGTAGAACCTATTATTTGCCATATGGAGGCTGTTGCCATGTAACCCGCTGGTCCCAAAAAAACAAAAAAGCATGCAGCTTGGGAGCATACCTCAAGCACCAATAGTAATTATGGATACTATGATTTGAAGACGGACAGACCAATAGATAGACAGACATTCTTCATATTGTGTCTAAATTACGCAACAGTGAAGTTAGCACCCAGGATCCCTTGGGGTTGCCCCTTCTGTGAGTCCCAGGGAACTGTTGTTGAAGCCAGATGGGGCCTGGACTTCTACATTTGATTCGGTGTTATAAAATAAAAACTGCTGCACCTAAAAATGGCTTCAGTGAGGAGCAAAAACATGTGGAAGGATGCGAGGAGGCTGTGCCGGGCTTTCCGCCAGCCCACCCTGATAGACTAGCTCTAATTAATGCTGGAAGAAACTCCTGGTAGCCTGGAATTCTGATTACAGTAAAATGAGGGGAAATAGCGTTGAAGGGTCTATATAAAGCTTCTCAGTGTCGATCCCATGTGGCTCTGTGACCAACACTTTCAACGGTAAAATACTCCTTGTTAGTCTCACCTAATCAAAGATGGATTATTATTCAGCTCCCAATGAACTACACCTTTTTTTGACATGATGGAAAATATCCACTACAAAGGATCGTATATACATTATATTGTCCATAGGAATAGTATATAGTGTAACAGTATTTATAAGATATTAGCTATTGTGTTACAAATAGACAACATTGTGTGAACTTAAGTCCAATACAAATCAAAATCCAAAAATAATAAATTAAAACTATTCTGTCCAGTGGAAGTCAAGTATTTAACCTTGTTTAGATTGATCATAGTTGAGCTTAATATCTCCACCTTGAAACGGAATTAAATTTAGGAAATAAACAAAACATCCAACACAGTTTATATTTGCTACAAACCAAGGTTCCTCCCTTTGGCTTTAACATGAGATGTTTGCAACCAAACGTTCATGTCTCTCCATGAACAAGCCTGCCACACCTATGAAAAGGGATGTATGCAGCGTTTAAAATGGTAACATATCTACCTTCAGTTCCCTCTGGTTTGTCCTGATTCATGGAGTAACATGAATTGACAACCTGAGGGGACATAAAGGAGCCCACTCTCATTTCCTGGCTCTCAACCCTTGGTAATTACCTGTGTGTGCCTAAAGGCCCTCAGTGTGTTTTAGGTAAAGAGAGAAAGAAGGAGGAAGACAGTGAAGTTGTGTAGAAATAACAATTAGATTGATTATCCTGTTCACCCTCTGTGTAAACAATAGTACCGTATATTTGTTATGCATTTGTTACCAGTTTCCTTAGATGTGTTTAATAGTTTGCACAAAAATACAATACATACAATCCACTGAGGTCTGAATATAATAGCCATTGTTCACCCCAGAAAATGGAGTTCAGAGGTATTTTGAAAAACTCAAAGTGTATATAAATTAGATCTGAGAACATTTCTGTTAAGATTATGAACATAAAATCAACAGAAGATGTTAGGAGAAGTGTCTTCCTTCATCGTAAAGTGAGGCGACCGGTGGGTATACATGCTGAGGTAATTTGGGAGGAACAGCAGAAACCAAACACCAGGGACCTCCATTGTACTGGGACAAGTCGATAGATTCAAACTGAAGCAAATCACACAGTCGCACTGAAGAAAAATGAGAGTCAGCAAATCGGAGTCTGTCCCAGCAGTGAAGTCATGAGAACAGACACAGAGCTGCGACAACAGTCTCTCTGGTGTCCCCAGACTCAAATCTGTCAGCACCCTTATGTAAGGCAGCAGAGAGCAACAGGGAGATGATCCTACTCCCCAGTTACCCCTGCGCACACACACACACACACACACACACACACACACACACACACACACACACGCACACGCACACGCACACGCACACACACACCTCTTTCCCTCATCACCTCTCCAAAGCCAGCCTACCTAGACTATGCCCGCATGCATGGATCATCTTTGGCTTGCTGGCATCGCTCAGTCCCAGGACGCGGACATCGCTTGAGCCAGGACAACGTCTCCAGTGTCGGACAGAATGAGGGTCTTTGTTGCCACAGACTCGATACAGGACCTCACTCGCAGGGGTATTTGAGGTGGTTTTGATATGTTGAAAAGTATCCCTTTTAAAAAGTTGAAGAAGTGAGTCTAAAAGTGGAAAAAAACACAGTTAGAGAAACTCACACCATGCTTAAGTGGTATTGTAAATACTTCTTAGAAATGTGAAAAAACCTGGTTTTACATTAATAAGCTAATGTTTCTTAAAATGTCTCTGTAAACTTTACATTGAATTTAAATGTGTTGTCAAAGCACAAATACCATGTTGGTAATAAAATAATCATATTAACAATAACAATGTAAAATATAATAACACTAGCAAATAACTTACTTCATTAAGAATTTCCTCTCACATTATAATCTGTTGAATTGATTGCATGGATGTCGAATTGTTAATTAATTTGTTGTGATTTTTTATTTGTTTATTCGTTCTCTAAAAACAATCAACAGAACAGAACCTAGTGTCTAATAACACTGGAGTCACTGCTGTGAATCACACAACTGAATGGGATGGTTACACATCTCAACATAGTTACTTGACAGGTGGTTGGAGCAGAAAATAAGGGTTACTTATTATGGACATTTGATTAAAGAAGTAAACATTATTACACAAAACATCTTGACTTGACTTTCCAAAGACGAAATTAACAATATGATGAAATGGAATGGTATACATGCTTTTAAAGAAAATGTAAGTTAAAATCAGAGACAATTTCATCATCGCTTTAATAACTTGCTCCTATTAAATATAAAGAAAAATCCTTCAGAGGTGACAAAGAACTTTGACCTCACTCGTGTTCATGTTGACTCCCACTACAGGTCTGCAGGTCAAGTTTCCAGGGACTTTACCTAATACATTTTTTGAAATTTAAAGTGTACGTGGTGACTCGCACCGTCTGCAGGTCAATGGCTAATTTCTTTGCCATAGTACAAATTAAGCTATATTTTACTATTGTTTTGGAAAAACATTTATCTAATATTCTATTGCATTATACTTGTTCGTGTCCTATGTGAAAATGCAAACTTATTTGAAAACAAAAGTGAAAATTGATGTGATGTTTGTTTTCGGGCTTTCCTTTCCACCCCTGGCATCTGTACCCTATCATAACGTCAGCTAAACGCGACCAGTTCCGGGTCTGACAGCAAATAACTGATCAATATTCCTCCAGTCACGTAAATATGTCTACTTGTTTACAGTCAATCTCTCTTACCTTGCGCCTCCTCTTTCTATTCGGGGTCTCTTTGACTCTAAAGTTTGTAAAGTGCGCCATCTTGTGATGCTAGCGTGAGTTCCGCGGTGTGTTTCCCCCTCTGGCCAATCAGCGGGATGAGTACTAACGCGTCACGAGATGAACCAATGAGCGCCTACGTCTTTCACAACAACAAAACCGTACCTTGTATTGTGAAGCGCATGAGAGTCAAACGGTGAAGGAGCTGCAAAAACAAGGCAAACAGGTAAAATGTCGTTGTGACGCAGTGCGGCTGGAGTTTATCTGCCTTTCTGTGGTATTTGGGGGATTTTCTCGCAGCCGGCAGGACAACTTTACTTGAATCTATGGGTGAATGACATCGGAAGCTAACGGCTAGTGGCCAAAGAGCTAATGAGTGATGCAAAAGAATGACAGGCTTAACTAAGTGGCGCATACAAGTTACCACGATATAAGTGCAATGGTTGCATGGCTGAACATTGCATTTGTTGCCAACGTGTTGCTTGTTGTAGCAGGATGAAGGTGGTCAACCTGAAGCAAGCCATTCTGCAGGCATGGAAGGAGCGGTGGAGTGACTACCAGTGGGCGATCAACATCAAGAAGAACTTCCCTAAGGGAGCAACATGGGACTATCTTAACCTCGCAGGTTAGTGAGGAGAAAAGCTGTGTTCGATCTTTCACTTTGGTTTTATATATCCCATCTGCACAAATCCAAATGTTGCGATATCATCTGCCCTTAACAAGAGTGAGGAAAAGCTACACTATACAAACACGTTGAAACCTCGTAGTGAGCCACCAGTGAGTGATCCATATCTGACGACTGACAGAAGTGCACTGGATGTTACATCAACCAAATCAAAATATTATTGACATTCACGCAAAATGTATTTATGCAAAAGAAAATCTTTGAGTGAGCTATAAAGAGCGGCAATGAGAGTTGAAATTGTAGTGTATCTGAGTAGGCATATTGTATATCTCAACAATCTAGTGGTAATCATAATCCACAATCGGCTTCCACCACATAACAGTTTGTGAGCCACGATCCTGGATCTGCAAGGATAAAGCACGTGGACTCTGTTTTGATGAGACATTAAGGATATGAAGAGGGAGAGGAGGAGCGAGAGAAGACATGTGTATAGAAAAATCTAGGCCTATAGCAGAATAACTTAGAGATGGTCTTAGCTCTTTCTATAAACTTTATCACAAAGGAAGGTTTTAAATCTACTCTTAGAGATGATTCCACATGAGAGGAGCTTGATAGCTATAAGGTGTGGCTCCTATACTCTACTCAGAATTCTGAGAGGGCAGTGATCTAGTCGGGTGATAAGGTACTTTTTTTAATGCTGATTATTTGAAACTTGTCTTACTGTCACCTCTAATGTGACTATTTGTGTGTCTATTCCAGAAGCCCTGATGGAGCAAGCGATGATTGGTCCCTCCCCTAACCCCCTTATTTTGTCTTACCTCAAATATGCAATAAGTTCACAGGTAATGCAAAACATAATGTAGCTGCTCAGTGTGTCAAACCGTTTTCATGTTATTTTGGCACTTGTGAACATTACCCCCTTTTCCCCCAGATGGTGTCTTATTCCAGTGTCCTCTTAGCAATCAGCAAGGTAATTTAGGCATGATGAGAATGATGGTAGTGTGCACTCTACTTTAAATTACCAGACATTTTCATGACATATGCTTTTGTGTTCTGTTAGTTTGAAGATTTTTCTCGGGAGCTGTGTGTCACTTCACTGTTGGAGATCATGGACATGTTCTGCCATCGTCTCAGGTATGTGAAATTATCCATGGTGGTTGTTACTATTTAAAATTGCCAACAGGGAAATCTACATTTTGTAGGTTTGATGACACTATTATATTATTGTTACATGAGAGAAACTGCTCAAACAAAATCTTACAAAAATTCTGATCCAAATTCAGAGTGTAACCTCTTTCAGTTACACAAATGGTATTTTTAATACACTTTAAATAACATTTTGTTTTTACAAACACAGTAAAAATATAGTTGACTGAATACATGAAACATAAATTGGCATTTCTAAATTGATAAACAAATTCATAATATTCATTCTAGAAACCCCTCATATTATGCAGTAGGAAATCTGCTTTGTCCTTGGCCAAAATGTATTGAAAATTAATAAACATGCTGAATTGTATATACAGTACATGAAAATACACTGCTGAAAAAAGTTAAGGGAACACTTAATCATCCCAGTTTAAGAGAGGGCTCGGGTCCCCTCTGCAGTGGCTCCCTGTACAGGCTTGTGTTCGATGAACGGCATTGCCATTTTACAAATCTTCTTTATATTTTTAACCGACCACCTCTCCATTCTGACTCTGAAGCTGTCACGGGAAAGCAGAGGAATGCATCGGCCTGTGTCGGGCTGTGCTGGGAGTGATGCTGTGGCTGCTGCACGGCTGCGCCTGGTACTGTGAGAGGCTGAGAGAACTGGGCCCCTCGGCCAGCACAGAGGCCAGTCTGAGAGCCTGCCAGGAGAGGCTTCACCGTCTGATGACCAGCAACAAGAACAGAGCCCTGGTCCACATTGCCCGGCTGGAGGACCAAGGTGACAGGATCGTATTCAAACACGATGGTCAAGAATCTCTCCTTTACACGACTTTACGAAATCAATCCGTAAACCTGCTACTTGTCCTCCACAGGATCCTGGAGCAGTGTAGAGCAAGCAATTCAGAAAGTGACAGACGGCCTCAGCAGCATACCTAACCAGACACTGAGGACCAAACTAGAGGAGAGCTTGTCTCTAGTGAAAGGGTGAAGATTCCCATCTCGTTCCTTATTTGTGCATGATGCTCCTTAAAGACCTTCACCTCCTCTTTCTAACTCTTCAGTGTCTCCTCAGTGTTCCCCTGATGCTGTCAGAGCAGAGTGACCCTCCAGTCCACGCGTCCTTTCCTTCAGTCCACGCTTTCATAATGCTAGAAGGGACCATGAACTTGACGGGCGAGACGCAGCCGCTAGTGGAGCAGTTGATGATGATCAAGAGAATGCAGGTGAACATTTAATGGGTTATTATTATAGATAAATGGGTTATTAAATCTGTTGCACATCTTTTCAAGTTATCAGCTCAAAATGATAAAGATGTATAAGAGTTTCAAATTATGTCAATTTATCCGAGTGGACAGCTATGTGAGGAATATTAAAAGATCCAACGAGTTCAAACCTGTGTGATCTGTGTTCAAAGTTCAAGTTCAAAGTGTTTCATTTGTCATATACATTCCTGTACAATGAAATTCTTACTACAAAAAAACGTGCTTTTAGAATTATGAAAAGTAAAAAATAAAATATATATATCAACATTAAAGTATACATATGTGCAATCAAACATCCTTGAATAGACAGCAACGATGTCGTTAATTTGACATAACACCTGGTAATGGATTTATACAACCAAGTTTTCTCTGGGAAATTGTTTCTATAGCATGTCACTGAAAACACTTCAAATAAATCTTCAAGTTGCCTTGCATAATTGCACAGTTTCCGCAGTAGACTGGCTAGATGAAAGGGTGCTGTCAGCTTTTTCCATAAGTTTTACTTTATCAACTGCAGATGTCTCAAACTGTTTGTCCTCCTTAGCAAATTCCTACTCCTCATTTTGTTCTGGAAGTCTGGAAGGCTTGCTTCACCGGCCTCATTGAGTCACCAGAGGGCACAGAGGAGCTCAAATGGACTGCGTTCACATTCCTCAAGGTGAGATCTGTTCTGCTTGGTCTGTGACATTAACTTAATGGTATAAGTCAATATTATATCATTGAGGGGAAACGTATCATTTTAATTAACTAGTCTTAACTTGATTCTGTTATAGCTTATTTTTTCTTTCCCTAAACTGTTTTTATTTCTGTATGCAGTAATCGCTTTAGTGTGCAAGTTGAAATAGGTTCAACTGATCAACTCTCTGACCACCCTTGTATTGGTGTACATTTCTTTCCTTTTCATTCCAGATCCCGCAAGTTTTACTGCGACTGAAGAAGTATCCACAAGGGGACAAAGGACAGGTACAACAATTTAGTCTCCTATAACTTTCCAACATTTGAACAAACTGACTCTATCAAAAGCTTTAACTACTCCCAAGTAAACATTTTAATGAAGCCATTACTCTTGGTATGTTTTTAACTGTAATATGTGATCCTTCACCCTTTTAATTTATTTTCCAGGACTTCATGGAAGATGTAAATATTGCATTTCAGTACTTACTCCAGCTCACTCCACTGCTGGACAAAGCTGACCAGAGATGCAAGTGAGCAATGTTCCTACAAGCATATTCACTGTCTGATGCATTATCGTAAGATATTAGCAGATTAGAAAGCTATCTTTATAATGCCATCACCTGGACTCTTACGTTTCCATACCTTCTCTTGTGCGTCTCTACATAGTTGTGACTGTCTCGGCATGCTGCTACAGGAGTGCAACAAGCTTGGGCTGCTGTCGGATTCAAATACAGCCAACCTCACATCAAAACGGTACGGTTTGCCATCTCAAAAGGAGCATTTCAAGAACAGGACTCTTATGGAGAAATAAATGCACCAGAAATCCTGTTTTCTGCCCTTTTTTTTCTTGGTTTTTGAACATGGATGGATTTATTCACCATATTCACACAATATCACACCCTCCATATCCCCCAACCCCTCCACTCTGTCTGTCTGTCTCTTGCCCTCTCTCTCTGTCTCTTTCCCTCTCCCCTTGCACATTTGATTCAGGGCCGAGGACAGGGAGTTCTCCCCAAGGCCAAAGACGGCAGAAAATGCAAACATCCAGCCTAACCCGGGACTCATCCTGAGAGCTGAGCCCACTGTCACCAATATTCTCAAGGTAGAGCACCGCAACCTGATCCAAACTGTACAGGGAATCCATGATGTTTTACAGTGTTGATGTGGAGCTTATAGCCTCTCTTACATTCAGCGTTAGCACATAAAAATACCCAAGATGATGTTATGGATTTTGGGATCTGATGTTGATAACAATATTGGGAACGAAAAGAAAACTCGGGTACGATCAAATTTATTAAACTTGGATGAGGAATGTCGGAAACAGTCATATCAGCCGATATTATTTGCAAACCGATATTGGTTGAGCTCTAATATATATAAATATATACAATTTATCAAGGTCCCATGCTGATAATGTGTCAGTCAATGAAAGTGGTTCTTAAAGCATATACTCTGGTCAATACACACCTCAGGTAAAAATTACCACTGAGCATAACCTGTTTATTCTTGCTCATTAGACTGTAGATGCAGACCACTCCAAGTCCCCTGAGGGCCTTTTAGGGGTCCTGGGACACATGTTGTCTGGGAAGAGCCTTGATCTCCTCCTGGCAGCAGCAGCAGCTACTGGGAAACTCAAATCGTTTGCCCGGAAGTTTATTAAGTGAGTAAATACTAAACAGTTGACGTCCCCAGAATCATGAATCCCATAATAAGATGCTAAGTTACAGCTGTATTTGAATGGTTTTCAGATTTTAAAGGTTTTGTTTCATATTAATATGATCGTTCTATTGTCTTCTGTCTTAGGCTCAATGAGTTTCCCAAGCACATCAGTGGTGAAGGATGTAAGTTCAAACACTTGAGGGACATGTTTCAGTGTGGGAATTCATTTCTTCATTGACCATTTGATGAATGACACATATTAACCCTGTGGATTAACCCCTCTTCTCTCTCAGCTAAATCTGCATCAGTACGGGCCCTGCTCTTTGACATCTCCTTCCTCATGCTCTGCCATGTGGTGCAGACATACGGCTCAGAGGTTGGTAAATGATAAATTCAAGCTTGCTCTACGTTAAATCAGCCTGCCTTTTCAGTGCAAGACCACACGATGTCCACAGAGCGCTGTGCATTACAGCCCTAGCGTTATCGCCATTATTTTCAGGAACAACGGAATATTCTAGATTGATTGGGTCTGTGGCATCTGTCTGTTTTGGTTGATTCAGCCTTGTTGGATTCAAACTGTGCATGGCTGCCTCGTGTTTCCCATATGCAGGTGATCCTGTCAGACCCCAGTCCTTCAGGGGAGACCCCTTTCTTTGAAACCTGGCTGCAGACGTGTATGCCTGAAGAGGGCAAGACTCTGAACCCAGACCACCCTTGCTTCAGACCCGAGCCTGGAAAAGTGGAGAGCCTCGTGACCCTGCTGAACAACTCCTCAGAGATGAAACTAGTGTGAGTTGCAGACAAATGTAAAGTACATTTTTACCACCGCTAACAAGGCCTAAGAATACCTGAAACAGTGAAGTTTCATCCCCTCCAAACAACTGGTTTCTATTAGTTTCAGTGAGAGATGGAAAATAAATGTCCACGTCTTTAAAACAGCAACACTTCAGGTTGTATGTTATATATGTATAATTCATAAATAAACATGTCATAAATTGTTAAAACCGTGATTATATACTTGTAAGCACTTAAAAACTACGATTCCATCTGTGGACAAATCAGTTTGTCAATACTCAGGAATCCGATTCCGGACAGTTATAACTTGCGCTACTTTGGTGTTTCATTTCAGTTATGTTTCTGTAATGGAAATTTCGTGAGCATGGCAAGTCATCCT
Source organism: Platichthys flesus (assembly GCF_949316205.1). Lineage (NCBI taxonomy): Eukaryota > Metazoa > Chordata > Actinopteri > Pleuronectiformes > Pleuronectidae > Platichthys > Platichthys flesus. Next base: position 10,323,410 of record NC_084964.1, on the reverse strand, counting down.
CTAAATATGGAAGTTCCTCTGACGTTTATTTATTCTCTCAGTCAGGTGAAATGGCACGAAATTTGCCTCAGCACTCCCGCGGCCATCCTGGAAGTACTGAATGCGTGGGAGAATGGCGTGCTGTCTGTTGAGGCAGTCCAGGTATGTCAAACTTGTTTTTTTATTTGCCTTCCTGTAACTGAGAAATCGTCTTTCCAGATGGTCGTTGCTTATCTTGTATTAGTAAGCCCCCTGCCCATCCCACAATACTTGTCTAAGAATTTTACTTTCAGACTTTTCCTTGTAATTCGACTCATTGATCAAATGAGCATGATTCACAAATGTGGTTCATTGCAGCAACAGTGACATCACAAATTTGGGATGTTTCGGTTTTGTCATTTCTTCCCTATTCCATTCAAGTTTTTTTGTACTACATGTTTGAGTCAGAATCTTGTCTCCTTCCTTCCTCTTTTTCTTTCTGCTGTCATCTATCACTGAGTGTAGAAGATCACTGACAACATTAAGGGGAAAGTGTGCAGTATGGCCATATGCGCAGTGGCCTGGCTGGTCGCCCACGTCAGGATGCTGGGGCGAGACGAGAGGGAGAAGCCTCAGACGATGATTAGGCAGCTTGTGACTCCGCTGTACGGAGAGAACACGCTGCAGTTTTACAATGAACGGTACAAGTCTGTCTGAAACACACATTAACTGCCCCCCCCCCCCCCCCCCCCCCCCATGTATGTGTTGCTTTAACGCTTGATCAAAATCGTGTCTGCGATCCCCACAATCAACACAAACGATCAATGTTTTGTTTTGTGCTTACATGCCCTGCCATGCCCTACCTGAGTGATAAAGTCCACAACAAGGGCCCTCATTTACAAACTTTTTACAACCGTCTCAGGCCAAAGTTGGGATTTATAAAAAAACTAACTTGACGGGAGAATGTGTTCCCTTCCACGCACACTCTGACTCGTGCGTACAAACATTTTTGGAGATAGGGAAAGTGGCGATGCAGACGTGAGGTGGTGAACTGAAGCCAGATTATTGATCCACTTCATCACTAAACAGCGGAGTTTCAGAGCCGAGTCATTCATAGTTTTCATTAATATCCTCTCACATTGTGCGTGTATCATCCAGGACGAGTGTGTGTAAAATCACTGACTGCCATCAGGTGCACAGGAGATCACTCATAAAAATAAAAAATAAACACTGATGTGAGGTAATCAGTGCAATTGCTCTAAATATATAAATACTGCGGTGACCCTCGTTTGAATGCTGCGTGATAGATGCAAGCGAATGTTGAGGTGATGAAAATACGAACAGGTGATACAATAAATTCTCCTACAATCTGACACTGTGAAGCGAATATTTGATACGTCCACCTTTTAAATTGGATCTTTTTTTTATTTCAGGCTCCGTTCTCTCTATCGTCCTCACTCTCACTCACAGTAAGAACAGCAGCAGCAGCAGCAGCAGCAGCTTGTCAGTGCATTTTCTTTATTAGTGACATTACTGCTGTGTCATTAAATGGCTCTTCACCTCCACCTCAGTAGCAAACACATCGATGTCAGTGTCAGAGAGTTTCGCTTCCTCTTCTCTTCGCTTGAAGACGTAACTACCCGTGGTGATTGCGCAAGGCTCACCAGCTGACACGGCTTCCTCTCCCGGTTCATTTTAACGTATGATGTTAGGCACAAAGTGTATATGCACCAACATGATTTGATTGGTTAGAGACTGCATGACGTTTGAAAAGCTGACCTTTTGTGAACTTTAGCCCACACACGCGTCTGGGTGCCTTGTAAGAATTCACATTGTCCCCCCACTGTCCATTATAACATGGAATAACTGTTACCTCCTCTCCCCATGCTCTCACCAGCGTCATCATCATGAGTTCCATCATGGAGCACATGTGCGCTGATGTCTTCCAACAAACCGCTGCGACACTGCGCCCCCCGATGGAGGGCCAGGAGCCGATCCCCTACCGCAACCTGCTGCCCGCCAAAGAGCCCATCCACAAGGCCCTCAGTGTGCAGTTCCAGACGGTGCTGCGCAAAGGCTGGGTGGACAGCCGCGCCCTGCATCTGTTTGAGAGTCTGCTGAACATGGGAGGTGTATTCTGGTTCACCAACAATCTGGTCAAGGTAAGAGGGTGAGGTAAAGGTGCTGATCGCTCAATGATCAATGTTAACAACTCCCGCTATTTTAAAAGGCTGTAGATTTGATTGACTGCCAGTATATATAATTAGTATTAAAAAAAAAACTTCCATTTTATATTACGTATCCTTATCAGGGTTTGGACAACAATTTAGAAATCAATCTGCTGATCATTAAATTGATTTGTTCAACTCTGCTTTATTTACACACAATATTTACAACATCATGAAGATGTCAGTTTAATGAATGATTAATACCGTATTGTGATTCTATAGAGAAGTCACTGTAGGTTTTACGTTGCCTTTTGCTCACACACTGCTGAATTGATTTTCATATCGTGAATGCTACCAACTGTCAGTCAAGGGAATAACATGAAGCCATCAGGAGCAATGTGTGTTGTGTTCCCTGTCTCATAGGACTATGCATTCAGTATGGGTGCTCGTCAAAAGAGGTTGCATCCAAAGACAGCTTATGCACGGCAACTGCATCTTCTTTCAGGAGCTGCTGAAGGAGACTCGTCAGGAGTGGGCCAATCGGGTGGTGGAGCTGCTCTACAGCATCTTCTGTCTGGACACACAGCAGATCACCCTCACCCTGCTGGGTACCATACTGCCAAACCTGCTCACCGACTCCGCCCACTGGCACAGCCTGGCAGACCCACCTGGAAAAGCGCTCGCCAAGTAAGAGGAGCAGATGTCAATGGTGGCAATGGTTTTGGTTGCTGGGCATCTGGTGTTAACTTTACTCTCCTGGTGACTCCTCAGGTTGTCCGTCTGGTGCGCACTCAGCTCCTTCTCCACTCACCACAGAGGCTCGTTCTCAGCGCGTCAACGCAAAAGACAGCGAGAAGATATAGAGGTAAACCGTAAAATACTACTTTGAGCAGGTGAAAACAAGGCCCATTGTCTTAATGATCTCTGCCACGCTGAAGTCTAAGCACATGTATTGTCTGAGACAGGATTACAACAGCCTCTTTCCCCTGGATGACACGCAACCATCTAAACTCATGCGCCTGCTTAGCTCCAACGAAGACGAGCCTGCAGCCCTTTCCAGTCCAGGTCAGTCTATTAACATCTGGTTTTTTAATACGCAGTCGTTTTATAAACCCTGGGAGCAGTCATCAGGGTGTCTGTCTGAGCTGGGGATTATGCAAATACCAGATGGTTTTCAAAAGAAAACTGTCTTCGCAAGATCCTGTTACCAGCGTGTTGCCTCTTGTGAGCACTTTGACCGAGATCAGAAAAGCTTGAATAAATCTATATAAACAGATTTGCCTCAAGATAACTTATCTGTTTGAGCGTATCGTACATCACCAAGTTCTAACTTGAGCACTGCAGGTTGATGGGAGGCTTTTTGCTTGTAATATTAAACTACTAAGCAACAAGTTTAATTTTGAGAGAAACAGAGGGATTGTATTGTGTCTAATACTTCTCATCCTGACCAACCTAAAGAACTTTCAGACTATCACCTTCGGGAATTTTAACTGTTTCACTTTTAGATAATTTAAGATGAATTCAGTGTGAAATTCCGACAGAGGTCATCAGAAATCGGTGTGTTGCATGATTTGGAAAAAAACAGCCACTTTTTCTCGGTGAGCTCATGGACTTGTGAAAATCTGTGAGCTCCACCTTTTCCACGAAAAGACCAGTTACTTAGAAACATCAGTAGAATGAAGAAAATCCCGCTGCGTTTAAGGCATTAGGCTTTTATTTTGGTATATATATTTTTTGTTCAAATCTGCCCCACAACTTTAAAAGAAATGTGGAAATGTGTCTAACATGTTTATTTGAGGAACAATAGAGGATTGCGTAAGACAGCAGTGGAAGGAAACCTTGAAGACTTCCACAACCTTTAGACAAGATTATGCACTGTCAACCAACCGCACAATATGAAGAACTACAACTTCCCTGTTGATGTACTATAATATTGTGTATGTTTTATCTCAAATATCCACATGAAATGAAAACCTCTGTTTCTCGTGTGACCTGTCGCGTCATAGGAGACCGGTCTATGAGCAGTTCCCTGTCGGCGTCCCAGCTCCACACCGTCAACATGAGGGAACCTCTGAACAGAGTCCTGGGTGAGAACTTTAGCCTCTGTGTCCACTCAATGTCCTGCTTCGAGCAACTTTACAAGGAGAAATAACCACCTTGTTTCTACTCTTGCTTGCTACCACCTTAAAGATTAAATAAAGGTAAAAAATTAAGTCTTGAATTTATCACCTTCAAAGTCACACGATTTAAAATCCTTCAAATCCGGAATAAAGTAGGTAAGGTTGCGATTCCTTACGTTCGATAAAAAACCTGGTGTCGATCGACTTGGAGGAAAATTTCCGGAAATATCCAAAGCAAATGACACAGATATTTATATTTTCACATATATGAACAAGGTTTTTCCCTCTTAAATTTGTCGCCTAGTAAATAACATTTATTTTAAATATTATTGAGAGAGTACTTCTATGGTGGTCAAATATGAAAATAACGTTTTATTTTTATTTGAATGGAAGAGAACAAGATTATTCTAAAGTCTTAATTCAGTAACGGCATGTTTTTATTGTGATTTTTCCCTGCAGAAATTACAGTTGCACAGCAGTTGCATGATATTATCTAACAGGCTCTCAAGGAGTTTGCTGTTTATGGCCAATTGCAAAACAAGTGTTGCTTAACATTGATTGATGTTTGGAGGGGCAAGTCCTAAAGATTCTAGTTACAAATCTCTGCAATAAGTTGAACTCAAGAAAATTAGCAATTACTTCAACAGTGTACACCAACTGTCCTCTTCTCCCCAGCAAACCTATTCCTCCTCATTTCCTCCATCGTGGGCTCGAAGATGGCCGGGCCGCACACACAGTTCGTGCAGAGTTTCATGGATGAGTGTGTCGAGTCTCTGGAGCAGGGAAGTCGAGGCAGCATCCTGCAGTTCATGCCCTTTACTATGGTGAGTTATGAGCCATCGAGTGGGTGGAGATAGGGAGGAAGATGACTGGCTGTTACATCAGACATTGGTGGGAAGGTTTAAGATATTCCTCTTAAACTGAGTGTTTCCTGCGCTGCACCTGGTTTTAAGATCCACTTTATTCGTTCCACTTATTTGACTAGCAGAACAAGCCCATATAACTTAAAAAATAAATTCAAAAAAAGAAAAAACATTACATTACATTACTTTTCATTTAGCTGACACTTTTATCCATAGCGACTTGAAATAAGTGCATTCAACCATGAGGGTACAAACCCAGAAATACAATTTTCTTCCAGAAAGCCAAACTACAAGGTGCTACTAAAGTGCTTAATTTCTTTAACACTACCGACAGAGTGATGAAAATATAATTGGTTTTACTATCTAACTATGGTTGTTAATAATGGTTGTTGGTCTTTTTGTGCTCCCAGGTTTCTGAGCTGGTGAAGCTGCCTGCTCTGGCCAAGCCTAAAGTTGTTCTGGCCATCACTGACCTGACTCTGCCCCTGGGAAGGAGAGTAGCTGCCAAAGCTATATCTGCCTTGTGAACAGAGTGTTTAAATATACAGAAGTACTAAGTTAACATCCAGGTCCAGGACTATGTCAGAGGGTAAAAACCTAATATTTCTTGTTTTGTATCTGGCAGAATCCTCCATTGAAGGGATTCTATTTGTTGGAAAATGTGTCTGTAACCCTTTATCTGTAAACACTGTTTTTCTACTGTTTTTTTAATGTTGCTTTTCACACTTGTCTAAATAATATTTAGACTGAAACCTACACTTGATCTCCATTGTTTTCCGTCTGACAGTATTTACTTAAAATGAGTTTCATTAATGGTGTGTTTATTTATGAAAACATCAGGTGGACATAAATCCCTGAGTCAGTGGATTGGTCACACGCCAGCAAGCCTACCACATGACATTACGCACAAGCGCCAACAGACCATCACCTGACTGACAAAAGCGAGTGGTCAGCACCCAACCATCAGTTGCATCGGTTTCAGGAAATCGGTCTGGTTTGGTGGCAGAAATAACGACACTCGAGTTTCTATTTCACTTTTAGTTGCACTTCTTGAGTAGTGACAGCTTTACTGGAATTTTATAAATAATTTCATTGATGATGCAGAATTCGCCAGGATGACTCGTTGCTGGTGTATGATGTGTCTCAGGAAACAACTCATTTTTCAGGAGGTTTTCTTTTTAGTTTTTTTTATTGAAAAGATCAGAACATACCATTTTTTAAATGTATCACTCCAAAATAATTGTCATTTAAACATGGTTACAACAGAGCATATAACGATTCAAAAACGTGCCTACATTCCCCAACATGAGTGTTAACAGATGATAAAGACCATACACATGTCTAACTTACTGTTTTCTTACACATTACTGATATTAAAATCTGTTATGAGGAGAAAGGGTAAGTATAGTTGTTGGACTACTCAAATACATTGTTAGATTTTGTCTGAGATTTGATAGTGATTTAATTTTCAATGCTCTTGTGCAAACATACGTTAAATAGTTGAAGTCGGCAGGATAAAACATAACGGAGCAAAACAAAGATTTGTTGTCAAAATGAATCCCCCAAATAAATACTAAATATTACACATTTATAAATAAATACATATATAATTTTAACATATAGGACAATATGGTGAATATGTGCAGTATCCCCGGAACTTTGAGCGTCCTGATGGTGGGTGTTACTTAAATATTGCTTTCCAGCCATGTTGCTCTGCCTCTAATGGCATGACTTCATACCGCAGCCTTTTCTTCTCATCTGCTTCATCCACAGCTTCCTCCTAGTGTACTGTCAGTGTGTCGGACCAGAGCATCAGGTCTCAGGGTGGTAGTGACAATATCTGAAGGGGCTGAAAGCTGCTGGCCCATGTCCATCAAGTTTCAATTGTTGCTGCAAGTCATTTTTGTACCTGGTTGTGTCTCCACGTATACGACCCTAAAGGAGAGGCTTATTTTACAACCAGTGAGGATGGGCCTGAGGGTAGCTGGAGTCGAGCATAGTGGGCAGGATGGATCTTGGCGAAGGGAAGGACGTCACAGTTTGCTCTAAGCAGGAAGCTAATCCTTGCTTCCATTCCCCACAGCTCCTTCCTGCTGATCTTCCTTTTCTCTCTGCTCTTAATTTCATCCACTGCCCTGGTCTTGCATGAGTGACCGCCTTTACACATCTTGCTTAAAATAAAAAATAGAATATTAAAAATAAATTATCTTTTAGTTAATAAATAAATAAAGCGCCATGACAAAAAAATGCCAGGATAAGGTACTTCTGGAACAAAAGCCAAAGGCATTTAGAGCCTGACACCCGTTGGTCAGCTCTCCGCCTCGTCTTCGTGGCTCTGGTCCAGGTTCCTGAGGCAGCGGATGGCGTCCCGCCCAAACGACTGGAGCTGCACCAGAGTCAGGTGCGCCGCCACCTGAACCTCGTATTCCCCGTGCAGACGTAAAGTAACCGGGGTCGGCGAGGGTTGCACGGCTCCATTTTTCTGCAACATCTGTAAGGCACAAGGAACTGGCTTCACTAAGGTGCTACAAATGCAAATCATTCATCAGGGAAGAAGGGGATTGATGGCGGCATGCTCCTACCTTGTTGATCTGAATGGTGAGGTCTCTGAGGTCGGCCATTAGCTCAGTCACTTTGTTTTTGCTCTGCAGCCTTTCAGAAACGGCGCTCAGTAAGGCCCGGTGCAGCTGAAGACCCTCAGACATGCGGGTCAAACAGGTATTCTGATAGAAGAAAAAAACAATTCACAATACATCAGTCATGTTTCTTGTCCAACCTCATTACATCCAGAGAAATACCTTTGTCGATTCTTACCAAAGTGAAGTTTTCTGAAACAGCTCGGAGCACAGGAGACGGGAGGATGCCGATGTTGGCTGCCATAATCTCAAGCTTGGCATTGTCTGTGGAGTTTAGCTGCAGAGTCTGCAGCGGAGAGACAACACACAGATCTTATGGATGGTTTGCAGCTTGGCATGCCACTGCAGACATGTGCATCCTTAACACGCTTGTAGGCCTATTTGTCTGAAAAGCCCTGGATCCCACATGACAAAGTGGTAGAGGTGCTGAGACTCTTTCCTAGGAACAACATTATGAGTGGAGTCCATTTACGTATTGTCAGCCAAATGTACTGTAAGAGAATATTCTACTATAACGATCATCAAACTTCATCAATTCAGGTATAGTAGTACAGGTATAAATTGGCATAAAATTTACACTGTGGTTAAATACAATTTTCTCAAAAGTGCTGTCCTAATGGTACATGGCTGAAGAGATAACGCATAACAGGCTTTGTTTTGTAAGATTAAAAAAGTATTGTAAATATGGACAATACACAAAGGCTGAGATGGATAGATAGATAGTTAGATAGATAGATACACATATTATGACATCACAGACCAAAACACTTAACATCCAAAGAACTCAATGTTATATAATGACGATAATAAAGACAACTTCCCTCGACTGAAGGGAGCATAAACCATATGGAGACTGTCTTATTAACCCTGCCTGACAATAAATCACAGACCTCAGAGATCGATGCTGGTCCATAACTGCTCTAAGTCAAACAACAGCTTCGAGTGATACGAGGACTGTTCCAGCTGATTTTATAACTTTACAACATGCGCAGTGATAAAATAAATAACACATGGTCCGACTCCAGGCCTTTCAGACCAGTAACGGAGGCTTGGTGCCTCATGCGCGCGCAAGTAAATCACGAAGCAGCCTGGCTGGATCACACATTACACCAGCGTGTCTCTCACCTCTGTGTGGATGCAGGACCTGTGCGCGTCGGGCACGGACAGCAGGATCTTGTGCGCCAGGCTGCAGCTCTGCTGCACCAGCTTCTGGAACTGCGGCCCCTCAACAAGTGCGCTCCCCCCCGGTAGAGGTGCGCTGCGGGCGAGCGTGGCCATGGCGAGGCAGCGGAAGGCGATGGCTGCAAGAGGAGGAGATCAGGTCGATCAGGAAACAACAAGGAAGCGTTTTGGCATCAGAATAAGCCCATCCGCGCGTACCCGGCACAATGTGTGTGTGGGTGTGTGTGTGTATGTGTGTGAGTGAGAGAGAGGAGGAACAAAGCCCGGCTCTCTGCTCGCCTGCAGCAACATGCCCCCCTCCAGGCTACAGAGTTGCGAGAGGAGTCAGTGAAATGTGAAACCTGACCCAAAAACTAACTCCAGCAGTTAAACATAGAAAGCAGGACCCTCTGAGCCAATGTGGATTATAACCACCACCTGATATCTGCTCCTCCAGCTGCACCTCCGCATGTCTCCTCTCTGAGAGTGAGGAGGTGACTGAGGAGTAGCGTTCCTCCAGCAGCGTAACCTCACTACTCACCAATCAGGATGTTCATGGCCTCTGTCGGGGAATCGCGTTTTAAGTATTGACCTCAAGTGAACACTGGTTAATACATAACCTTAAACATGTATATATAGCAGGCCGGTGTGGAGGGGTTTCCCTTTATTTGTTCATGGGACCAAGTGTCACTATGAGTAGTGAGACATTTCCATGAAATTCAACAAATTCTTTTTGGTTTATTTCTTCACCACGAAACCAAATAACTGGGATTGTTGAGGAGATCTACTATTTGATTTAGTCCAGACATGATGTCGGATTTGTTGTTCTTTTAATGTAACAGTTCGTCTGACACCGTAAAGAAAATAAATGTTTATAAAAACAAATAAGTGAGATAGAGAGAAAGCGAACATACAGCTCCGTATTATGATGATAATAAAAAGATGTAGAGTTTAAGAATGTCATATCTTTTTTAATTATAAGCAAGGGCAGAGAGCATAATAAAGGACTACTACTAGTATTATTATTATTATTTATGTTGTTGTTGTTGTTGTCGTTCTTCTTGTTATTCAGTCTCTGTAATGTCATGTTTTCAATTTAAGAGAACTGGAATTCTTTTATTAGTGTTTTTCGTTTTCTATTTTGTGTCTCTTCATGTTGCTCAGTGCCACAAAATTTCCTCAGAGTCATATATAAAAGAGATCCGGAGGAAACAGGCATTTCCTCTGACACCATTAAGAGTGCGATTGAAAGTGCTAAAAATGCTTTGTTGAAATTGTGGGGTTTCTTTTTTTTTGTAGGGGTTTTTTTTTTTTTAGATCGGAGAATGTGTCCTACACAGGCAAATTGAGCGAATACATTTTTGTGAATCATGTTGAAATAGGAGTAAAGATTTGTGAGATTGTTGCACCAATTAGACAGATCCAAACTACCTATACCTGCATGGGGTTGAGCATCTACAGTGCATCCGGAAAGTTTTAACAGCGTTTCACTTTTTACACATTTTTTTATGTTAAAGCCTTATTCCAAAATGGATTCAATACAGTTTGGGTGGGGAGCGTCGGTGCACAGCCATTTTCAGATCTCTCCAGAGATGTTCAATCGGGTTCAAGTCTTCCTGAGGCAACATCCCCACAGCATGATCCTGCCACCACCATGCTTTACTGTAGGGATGGTATTGGCCAGGTGATGAGCGGTACTTGGTTTCCACCAGACATGACGCTTGGCATTCAGGCCAAAGAGTTCAATCTTTGTTTCATCAGAGCAGAGAATTACGTTTCTCATGGTCTGAGAGTCCTTCAGGTGAAAACTAGACAGGCTGTCATGTGCCTTCTCCTGAGGAGTGGCTTCCTTCTGGCTACCATACAGGCCTGATTGGTGGAGTGCTGTAGAGATGGTTGTCCTTCTGGAAGGTTCTCTTCTCTTCACAGTGCAACGCTGGAGCTCTTTCAGAGTGACCATCGGGTTCTTGGTCACTTTACGGACTAAGGCCCTTCACCCCGATAGACCAGTTTGGCCAGGTGGCCAGCTCTAGGATGATGGAGGCCAATATGCTCATTGGGGACCTTCAATGCAGCAGAAGTTTTTCTCTACCCTTCCCCAGATCTGTGCCTTGATGTAATCCTGTCTCGGATGTCTACAGAAGATTCCTATGACTTCAGGGCTTGGTTTGTGCTCCGACATGCACTGTCAACTCTCGGACCTCATATAGACAGGTGTGTGCCTTGTCAAATCACATCCAATCAACAGAATGTATTTTTTATTTAATTTTCTTTTTTTCATGTTATCATTATTGGGTATTGTGTGTAGAATTTTGAAGAAAACTGTATTGAATCCATTTTGGAATAAGGCTGTGTCATTACAAAATGTGGAAAAAGTGAAGCGCTGTGAATATTTTTCGGATTCACTGTATATATGTGTCCATTGATTCAGGGATACAGCCTTCTTGTACCTATACAGGTACATTGTAATGGTCAGTGTTAAGAGAAGACAACAAGGCTTGGTTGATACGAGCATGCCATCTAGTGGAGTGATATAATATGAAATATAGAGATTTCACCTCAGTTGTGTGGTTTTTGCTCTGAGGAAAGTCTGACTGTTGCATTTTCTCAACTAAAGTCAACATTTCAAATGCAAGGATCTTTTCAGTCAATCCTTGCCTCAAAGGCAGAGATTGACATCCATGAATTTTGCCTAACTTATATAAGTTAAATATATAGTTTTTATCTTCTTGTGGTAAATGCGAAACTACAGCCAGCTGCCAGTTTGCATCTTGGATTGTAAGAGAAGAAGGATGACACATTTCTCCACTTCCTCCCAAAAACTGACGCCGACATATCCCAGATTCCAAAGCAGTCCATCTCATGATGATGGTGTAATTTGGAGCAAGAGTCAGCAACCACTAGGTCACATGAGTCAGTGTCATCTGTCATCATGATGTTTCACACTGTTTCTATGGCATCAAGTAACAAATTAAAACCCAACTTACTGTACAAATAAGCATTAGAACAAATATCAGTGTGGTACGAAATACCTCAAATTCAACCAAGCCGCAGTATATTCAAAATAACAATGAGTTTAAGAATTGGTATAGAAGTACATAGACGTCAATATGGGTACTTTAAGTGAAGCACTATCTAACCAGGTCTGTTATATTTATTCGTACTGAGTGAGCGTTAATAAATGTTGGCAAACTGTCAATGCTAACTCTGTAGGTAACGGTGCTTTCTAAGTATTTATCTGGTAAATTAAAACAACTACCAGAAACAATACCTATTCAACACAACACTATAAAACAATACAAATGCTCTGCATGCAATGCATTGGGAACAGATATCACCACTGATTTCCCAAATGGATTTGACTCCGATTCACAAGGTCTTGATTCAATTCGATTCAATATTGATTCGGTTAAGGATATTTCTTTGTACGATACCAATTTGTTTGTATATGCAAGACATTCTCTAAGAACTGAAGCTGTAAACACTCATGATAACACATTTTGTTGGAAGATATGTTGTCCCCGTAATTATTGTGTTATATTATTGTCATCATTTTGAAACCATTTCATACCACTGATATAACGATATTATAGCATAATAGGTCATGCAGGTGAAAAGGTGTTTATCAAATGGTCGATCCGTGCTCTTTAGGAATTATATCGGATCATTCAAATGAAGATCAATTTCAATCAGAGAATAGTTTTAACCAACCCTGTGATAGGCAGATTCAAATGGCACAGAATAAAGTTCAACAATTGGGTGGGCAGACTTCTAGATCCAGGCCCGTCATCGCTGTGGCAAGAGAGTGAAATGGTATATTCCGCCACACATTCAAACCACCTGTTACTTTACCCTTTCAAATCATCCATTAAATCCATACAAATACCATTTGCCTGAGTTATGTAATCACCTCATCAGTCACTCATGTTCCTCCTCTGTAGCAGGTTGCATTGCCTCATGCTCTGACACGAGGCCCCTTAATCAGTCACTGTAGCTGCGTTGCATCTGGCCATGCTCGATAGGTTGTGAAGTGAAGCTGTCAAATCTGATCCCTGAAATCCACACTGGTTTGATCTCCAGTCAATCCTGCACATGAAAGGAGGCCATTATTCACTGCTGCGGCCTCGCTCTACAGCTTGATTTTCAATGACCCATTTGGAAAGCAACCACGCAGATTATTTGATGTACCATGTAACACAGTGTCACCTTTAGATCTGCCTGGTACAAGGGAAGAGAAAAGTACGTGGTGCATGGATATCAGTACATTTATTGTTATATATCTTTTAGTCTGTGGAAGCCTCGTGGTGTAAGGTATTTAATGAACAATGCTCGTCTCTTCAACACACATGATAAAAAAATTGACCCACAGGACAATCTGTACGGATTTAAAGGTCCAGTGTGTAGAATTCAGTGACATCTAGTGGCAAAGTTGCATGTTGCACCTCACCCTCCCCTTTCAAACACGAACCCTTCATTCTGGTTAAAGAAAACAACAATTTGAGGTAATTAAACACAAAGTTTATTTTATATAAGAGATCCATTTCACCTAAATCCTACCCAGTGGACCTTAAAGAAGTAAAGATGGGTTTTACTGTTCATACTCTCTACCAATCCTTTTTCATAATTCTCTCATATTGTTAGATTACCCAGGAAGTCATGAAAAGACATTGATTCACAAAACTGGAAATACGGGTTAGGGTTTGGGGTCTATCCTGGGTCACACGGAGTGAGAGTGTCATGCTGAGCAGTTTCTCGGAAGATGGTTGGACTGAGGGCAGGGCTCTTTTTCTCAAAGGAAGGAAATTTCATCAGAAGTGCATAACATTACTCAACAAATGACTTCATAACAAATATCAATGCTATGACTTCAGATGTGTTTCATCTTTGGAGGAGGATTTAGTTTACATTGAATTGATTTATGTCATACTACTAAGTAGGTTATATCTCGAATTCTAGAGTCAAAATTTAACATCATGTTCAAGAAGCCAAAAACCTAATTTGTCAGGCCGCAATCTTTGAGCTTTCACCAGCAAAAGAAATTCCCTCAAGGCATTCATGATAAATCATTTTCAAAAGAAAGGGGCGGATGGATCCGAAAAACCTAATGAGTTCGTCCACCGGGTAAAAAAGTAGAATGAAACGAAATCTTGACCATTTCCAGTTGGTGTACATAATGGTCACTCAATCCATCTATACTCACATTTCAGTTGTTCCATATGAAAACACTATTCACCTCATGTACAACTACACAATGGTAATACCCATTCACACACTAGTAGCCGCAAGAAGCCACTTGTACACAAAAATGTGTATGACATGCGGCAGGTTATGAGTGTGGTATAGACTTTGTGGTAATTTGCCTATTTATAATCTTGTATTACAACCAATACTTATATGTTAGGTTCCTTGGTCAGTTTCTGCATTTTAAATTCGTCTTAACGCTGTGCATGGATTTTACTTACCCTTAATATTTAGGTTCATTTGATGTTTTTATACTTATATTTATCCTTCATATTTAGTAATTATTATAAAACAGTACTGTTTACAGTGACCATTCTCTGTTTTGCTCCTTTAACCTGTAGTTCATGACTGTACATTTTTTGAATATACAAAAGTGTGTTTGACAATTACATGTTGGTTTTGTCGTTATATAAAAACATAAAGGTGAAGGCATTTGTTTTCCTCACACTTACACACTTACCACAACAGGGGGAGCTGTGTAACACAGCAACCTGAGTATAGGAGCTTGTCTCAGTGTTTTCTCCTTGGACACCACTAATCGTCAGTCTTTCTTCGCTGGATAACCCCCTGCAGGACACACACAAACACACACAGACACGAACACACACAAACAAACACACACAAACACACACACACACAGAGGAGTCTATCTTAGAATATTGACCCTCACACAAAGGATGTCCTTGTCAACCTCCTCAGATGCTGCATCTTAGGTGTCTCCTTTTTAAACTAAAAGAGGAAATTGACAGGCGACCACACAGGCCCCTGCTGGGAGGTCCCCATGTGATCTCAGAGCTTGGAAACATTTTCACCTGCAACCCAATGCGGAACAGGGCCGCGCTCTGCGGGATTGGATGTGTCACCTTATCTCCCACTTTGTGTCCCATTACCCAGCAGTTGTAATGCTCACACCAGTGTAACGTGTCCGGGGTAGCAGGCGGGGCAAGCCGAGCTGTCCTGAAATTTAAATTAACCCGCAGGGACGTTTATGTGTGTGCTGGCCGGACAGAGGTGTTTCATTACCAGTGCATTCGGTCCTGGCATGCACACACACCTGTCGTACACACAGGTGAACAAAAGAATGTGCTCACTCACATACATTCGCTGAAAGAAATAGACACACACACACACACACATACACACATCTTTTACTAGGTTTATGTTTATCTCCTCTTGTGGCAAGGCTGCCTTAACAGTGGCTGGTTTCAAAGCCATCGTGAGGCGCTGTTATCATCGAGTGTGTGTGTGTGTGTTTGTGTCAGGAAATGTCAGAGAGAGAGGCTAACCATCTGTTTTTCAGTATTGTAGAACCTCCTGCTTGTCCCGAGAGGCCGTACCCGTCCTCAAGAGCAACTCTGTCAAGATCAAATCAATATCATGGTTTTCTGTAAAAACAAACTCATGGTGCATGGACTCTGTTAAGCAGGTATACGGCCTACAAGAAAGAAAAAGCCAGCCAGGGGCTTTCTCCAGCTACGTATTTACGATAAAAACCTTACATTGGTGTTAGTCTTGAAAGTTAACCCTCCGCAAGGAAGAGAAGAACCATATTTCCAGAAATTTGTCAAACCGTCCTGTTTCCTTCCAAAAACGAGGTTGAACTCACTTTGGTCGCCGGCGTAACTCCTCTGGACTCTGAGTGAGCAGCCGCAGGGCAATAAGAACCCAAGCAAGGGTAAGCCAGGCAGGGAGGAGGGCAGCTGATCCCCCGCGGCGTTCTCCCCTTAATCTCTCCCCGAGAAGTGGGTCACAACCGTGGATGGGTGCATTCCCAGACTTTCTGCTCAAGTGCTTTTTATGGCCGTCATAAATCATTCAGTGGTCTCGCTCTGTTCTGGGGGGGGGGAACCCTTGTTGACAAACCATTTCCCACATCTTAAGCACCGGATTTACTTATTCAAGAGTGCAGCAGGTTATCCTTACCTTTGCTCCAAGGAAGATAAGCACATCCTAGAGCACTACAGTCTTGTCTGGATTAGATTAAGTCCACACTCGGATACATCTCCCTTTTCGGTTTATCTCACTTTGTATTGATGTTCTCATCTCAAGAGAAGCAAATTTATCCTCCTCTTTGACCGCGATCAGGTGAAATAGGAGATTCACATCACTTGCAGTTCTTTTTAAATGGTCCATATGCGATTTTGATATCTTATGGCAGTGAATGCATCAGACAAAATGGCTCCCAGAGGAACTTTGTGCTTATTAAAGACACAGGAGAGGATGAAAAACAGCGAGAGAGGGCTCTCTCTAGATAACCAGGTGTGATCATGAGGGATTCCTCTGTGTTGCCTTAATTACTCCGGGTGAAGAGGTGAGAGTAATGAGTGTTTGCTAAAGGGCTTTCCTACCCGATTAGGAAAAACCTGTTTTGATTAGAAGTCTTTCTCCCTCCCTATTTGACAGGCGATCTGCAGCAGCCTCTCAAACTCAAGTCTCAAAATCAACCTTTTTGCCAATTAGATGTTACTCGATAGTTGCGGCGTTAGTGTCAACATTTGCATATTGCGCTAAGGAGTAACTCCAGAGCTGTGGTGTGATTCTGGTATCAGGTTGGCATTAAATGCAAATGCCTTTGTAAAGTGTACATTCATCCGGCAGATAGCAGGACTCTTCGAACCCTCCATTCACTTACAGCGCTCAATATAACTGCATTTGTATCGTATAAATCATTCAAGGCTCCTACAGGTTATGAGAGTGCAAAAGCAGCAGTTTTCCCGTCAGATGCTTTTAACACACGGAGAGAGCTCTGGGAGGCTTGCTCAGCATGGCGCTCTGGTGCACGACCTTCTATCATAACATCACAGAGTAACCAGTAAGTCCTTCATCATTTGTTAAAAAATGTTGGATTGATTAATTTTTCCTGTGATAGATTTGAGTTGTTCAGAATGAAGCAAAAAAGTCCAAAACAACAATTTAAAAGGGAAACATCATTTTACTCATTGTATACTGGCGAATACTGTAAGAATTGAACGGATTACAGATCACAAAGTTCCTCATTCTGGCGCTGCTGTTACCCTCCATTCATATGGCTCTTTGCCTCCTGAATTGTCTGTGAATGAAAGTGTTGCGTCAGGGTGCATGCACCACTGGATAAATCCCATTTGTATCCCATATTTGTAGTTCAACACAAACCCACAGCTGCTTTTTTCTCCCTCTGAGTACTGGACCATCAACTCGGCCAACAAAAACTCCTAATGGGCAGCTGGAAGATGAATTATTCATCTGGGCTAGGTTGCATCAGCCTGGTTTTCCTGTGCAGGCATATGTCTCCTCGCCCACCTTGACTCTGCGTCAGCACCTGAGCCCAACCGCCTGCGACTGATGACGACTGTGTAATTGCAGGTTGTAGCTCCATCCGGTTTGGGTGGGTTCATGTTCCAGATGTGACTCCATCCACCCTATACCACAGTACTAATGGTGGAAGACTCCTCTGACTTGCTCGGCTTGCTGGGCAATGACTTGAGATACTCCAGGTGCCTGCGGGCGTCCTCCTGGTTAGCCCGGACATAGTAGACGAGGTAGGAGATGACCATGGAGAACCAGCCAAACATTACCACCAGCATGGCCACATCCGTAGTCCTCTTCATCACCACACATAGATCTATGTCGGGTGCTAACAGGAAGGCAAGTCCTTGAACTCCTATTTCCTTGGGATCCGAAGTCTGGCACACAATGCCAGTCAGTGATGCAGGCTCCAGGTCGACACGAGGCATGGCCATCTGCAAGTTGCAGTCACAGTGCCATGGATTGTTTGTGAGATTGGCGCGAGCCCTCAGGCCCTCAAAGGCCTCAGGGATAAACTTAACTAACTTGTTGGAGGACAGGTCCAGGAAATGTAGTGAGGAGCCCAGGCCTCGGAAAGCCCCTGGTTCTAGCTGGCTCAATTCATTGTGCGAAAGATCCAGTTCAACCAAATGAGGCAAACCCGCAAACGCATTTGCCGGGACTGTAGTGAAGAGGTTGAAGTCCAAATAGATGCGCTGCGTGTCATTGGGGATGTCCTGGGGAATCTCCGTGAGCTGCAGATTGCTGCAGCGCACCGTCTTGCCACTGCTCTCGCTCTCAGAGCAGTAGCAGCTCTTGGAGCAACTGGTGGCGGCGTTGTGGAAGCAGAAGGTCATTAGCACCAGGCTGTGCAGCAGCAAACACATGACCACCGAGTGGCGCAGTAACCAGCCTGCAAGTAGGGACATTGTGGTAAGTGGGCATGCTCCAGGAAAGACCACCTGGCTGCTCGGAGTGAAGTCCACATCAACTTCCCCAGTAGCTGTTGAGTCTGTGACATAAAAACAACACAGTGCAATTAGCCATACTGAGAAGAGAAGACCAATACACAGAAAGAAATAATAGCACTTTTTCTTTATAAAACATGGGTTGTGAACAATTCTCTTCAGAGGCCATATTGTTATCTAACGTATAAATGGGGGGGGGGGGGGGGGGGGGTACAGTAGCTTGTGTAATTGCTTTGGGGAGGCAGCCGGAAAGCTGCATGCTCATTTCAGCATATTGCTGGCACAGAAACAACTTGCACTTGTGGTGTACTTCCAAGAAAAGTCTAAAGATCAGACATTCCCTTCACACCAGCACAATAAACGAGCTAGGAAAATCCTTTGGTGTCACTGGGGCTCTTTTATAATTGACATCCCTGCAGTGCAGGGCTATTTCAGTACGCAGAGACCGATATTAACATAGTGATGTGACACTACAAGGAACAAAATGTACCAACGAAAACTAAAATCTGCAAACATTGTTAATTGAGTTGTATATGTTGTGTTTCCACTAAAACTGTAGCTACAAGAACATTGACAACTTCCCTAGTTGGTCAGGCTCTGCCATGTCTAATCCATAATGTAATTTACCTTTCACACAAAGGTATAAGCTTGACTGTGAGTCCTGTAAATTACACTTTTCATTTTGTACGTCAGCCTTTGAAAATGTTACTTCTACCAACCCGAACACACTTCATTAATAGCTGATCAGGGCTACCTCCTATCCCGTTACTAATCCTCTTAAGGAAAAAAAACTCCTCAAGTCAGTGTAGCATCAGTGTTGGCCACCCAATCCCTTTGTCGGGGGAATGCTAATGCTTTAAACAGCGCCAACAGAACCGACAATGTGATGGCCTGTCTTCTTCAGAGACAAAAAAAAAGAATCGTGCAGTTCGAGCTAAACTCTTAATTTCTACAAAATGGCTGGAGACTGTGCAAGGATCCCTTACCAAGATTAAAAAATGAAATCGATCTCTAAGTACCTCTAAGTATCACATGACACTGGGTGCAGGTGGAAAGGGGGGCAGAGGATGGAGGGGACCGGGTGTAGTATCAATAGTGGTTTGTCTATAAGTGTGTAAGGGGGGGAAGCTGGTCTGTGACATACAGCTAATAACACTCATTGTGTTTAAGAGATTCCTGCCAGATCCCTGATAACAAGCCGTGGAGGCAGGGGGTTGATCGGCCAATGAACAAGAGCTTGAGATGTTTATCCATGTTTCTTCATCAAGGCCTGGCCAGGCGACTTCCAAAAGGTTTCCCTCTGCGGGGTGCACGGGAAAGCAACACAGCGTGACTGATGCAGCGTAACACACAAGGATATAAAAGATCCTGTTTCAGCTTGGGTAACGTAATGCCCTCCGAACAAGGCTGCACTTTTCCTGTCAAATCCGACGCCAGCCTGGTATTTTGGAGAGAGAAAATGGGGGAGCGGCAGCTGTAGAGGGCTGGTGACAGGGTAAGAGGGAGGAGGGGAACGCATGTGGGCAAGAAGGGAAATTGGACACAGGAGCACATGGGTTGTGAGAGAAGGACTGATATAGAGAGGATTGGAGCAGAGGGCTTACGTTACGATTACAAAACGGAGAACAGTGTGTGACACCAGAGAGATATTGAGGAAAGGGGCATATGTTGGCTGATTAAAGAGTAAAGACAAATTCACAGGAGATGGTGGAAACCTAATGATCAACAGGGTGGGCCACAATGTGTGAGGTTTTACAAAAATATACTTCTCAAATACTAATTTGACTCTACCTATACCCTCATAACAAATATAATTCCTTTCCAGGCCTTATTATAAATCAATGGCCTTAAATCAAGTGAGTCTGAGCAGTGTTCTTAAAGTTGTCCCCTGGTGATAAATAACTCCTGCGTTTAATTTACACAATAAATACAGCACTCGGGCAACCAAAGGTCAGTCTGCCACTCCATAAATTCACCACGCCGACAAGTCCCTGCAACCAATGAAATGAGGAGCAGTCATTTGGACTGAAAGCCAAACATCATCAAGCATTAAAAATGCAACACTACTTTATTATGTTTAACATGTTTTTTTTGCGATATGATGCCTTTATGAATTTGAGCCTTCAATGACATCGCGCCACATGCAGCCCGACAGCAAATGCATGAATGGTAAAGAAGCTGCGTGGTTTCTTATTATCAATGGGGAGGTGTGGTTGACAGAAAGGGAAACGGGGGAAAATAAACCATTCATAGGTTTACATTGAAATGTTGACCTTTAATTCAACTGTTATCATGTTCCATTGCTTTTTAGCTCAATGCAACTTCCTCTGCTGATCTTTTTATACTCAATGTGTCAATCTCAATCACTGGAGATGAACCTTTTTCATTCCTTAGAGCAAATCCCTGTTCTGATCAGAATTCTTTTGTGGCTTGACACAACCTCTCTCTCTCTGACACACACACAGAATATAATCTCGTTGAGTTTACCTAGAGAGCAGTATGCAAGCATGCACTGTAAGAGAAAAGCAGTCAGTAATTTGATCTCATGGTCATTGTCATCAGTGTAAACATCCTTTCATACCCTCAATGTGCACTTCAATAGTACATTTGCATGAATCCTACTGTTTCCAAACTTCAAATATGATTTATCTTCTTGATAAAACAAGCTGAGCACATTTAAGATGCAGAATGAAAGCTCATCACTGGTTTAGGTATCATATCGTATGTTGAAATGTCAATGCATCTCTTAAGCAATAAGCATCTGGTGAAAAGGAACTCATAAGACACGATGCCTTGTGCATGGGGGCTGACACTACCCTTGTTGAGTTCACATTTCATGCTAAAGTAGTTTTCAGCACCAATCGCATTCAAAACAGCAGGGAAAAAAACAACAACACTTTCGTCAAAAACGAGGAGGTGCGTGTGCAATATCGCAAAGTAAAACGTCTTACTCACGTCTTTGCAGCTTTCCCTCTCCTTCTCATGATGCGTCCACCAAGCGAGTGTCCACGACAAGACGGTCCGGCAGATCGGCTCGCTCCACAGCCCCGTCAGTGTTCTGCTTCTCGTCCATGGGCTCCTCTCCTGCGAGCCGCTTCCAACTTGTTCCCGAGAGCCGCTCCGGCAGCAGGCACCACGACGCGCCGCTGGAAATGCGCCTGCAGCTCCGGGCGGACTGTGCAGCTGCTTAGTTTCCACGCAACCACAGAACTAGGCGGTGGAGCCAGCGCGAAATATGAAGGGGCTGTGTCACCGATGGAGGCATCTCACTCACTCAGTCCGATCCTGGATCTGCCAAGTAATAATAATAATAATAATAATAATAATAATAAAATAATAATAATAATATTATTAATAATACAACGTTTAAAATGGCAGACACACGGCGCACATAGGGAGTGCGTTAATGATTTGATATGATCCGTCTTTGCCGTAAAGATCTGAGTATTTGGTGAAAAGACATTAATGCAAATGTGTAATATATGACAGGTTCCCTTCGTTCGTGTGCCTCTGCTGATTGACGTGAGTGAAGTGGATGAATGCGCATGCAGCAGGTGCCAGTTAAAGTGAGGAGTACCCCTCCCTTCTTCTCACGCGCACGCGCAAGCAAACGCACACACATAGACACACTCACAGGCTTGCGCAACGACCCTTAATGGGACTTTGCATTGACTTCCACTCATTTTGGCAGGCTTAACCAAAAACTCTATCCTCAGAAATTAAGTTTAGACTCATCCATCATCTCACATGTGATAATTATTTATCACATTCAGCATGTCACCTTAAAACATCACTATCATATTTATAATAAACTGTAATACCAATATATTATTTATCATACTTCTATATCAGTGGTACTGGTGTTATATGCCCTTTGCAACCTTCTCTCAACTGTTAACTCATATCTTATTGAATAATTTGCTCGTATTCATATTTTACACAAAGTATTAATATTTTATAATATAGTTGCTTAAATGTTTTATGAGTATTCTTCTTTTGTATCTTCACAACAGGTACAATTGATGATAGGATGACATTTCCTTAATTCCGTTGTACTTGCACACAAAGTTCTTGAATATTGCACTGGACTTTGGTCCCCTTGAACCTTATCCTTAACCTTAAACATAACCAACTCATACCCTACTAACCACAGCTCACATCTTAACCCTAACCATAACCAACTCATGCCTAACTAACCCCAGTTCACATCTTAACCCTAACCATAACCAACTCATGCCTTACTAACCACAGCTCATACATTAACCCTAACCATAACAAACTCATGCCTTACCTACAACAGCTCACATCTCAACCCTAACCATAACCAACTCATGCCCAACCTACCACAGCTCACATCTTAACCATAACCATAACCAACTCATGCCTTCCTAACCACAGCTCACATCTTAACCATAAACATAACCAACTCATGCCTTACTAATCCCAGTCCACATTTTAACCCTATCCATTACCAACTCATACCTTACTAACCACAGTTCACATCTTAACCCTAAGAATAGCGAACTCATGCCTTACTAATCCCAGCTCACATCTTAACCCTAACCATAACCAATTTATACCTTACTAATCCCACTTCATATTTTAACCCTAACCATTACCAACTCATACCTTACTAATCCCAGCTCACATCTTAACCCTAACCATAACCAATTTATACCTTACTAATCCCACTTCACATTTTAACCCTAACCATTACCAACTCATACTTTACTAATCCCAGTTCACATCTTAACCCTAACCATTACCAACTCATACCTTACTAATCCCAGTTCACATCTTAACCCTAACCATAACCAACTCATACCTTATTTATCCCAGTTCACATCTTAACCCTAAGATTTACCAACTAATGCCTTATTTATCCCAGTTCACATCTTAACCCTAGCCATTACCAACTCATACCTTACCAATCCCAGCTCACATCTTAACCCTAGCCATAACCAACGCATGCCTTACTAACCACAGTCACATCTCAACCTTGACCATAACCAGGACCTTACAAAGTGTTGCCTCATTATGGTTGAGCCTTGGTCCCCATGAGGTCTACTGGGCCTGATAAAGTCGGTGTTTATGCTGGAAGAGGTCCTGAAGAGGTGACAGAAATGCGTGGGTACACACACATAAACTCACTTACACACAGGAATGATGTCATACACGGTGTAATGGTGTAATGCTGGTGCATGTAGCAGTCGGGTGGGACATTAATTGTGTTTGATCTGCAGTTTGTTGTTTCAGACATGAAGCCTGGCTGCTGCAGGGCGATGGATCGTTGGCCGTCTCCGGGTCCTGTTCCTGCCTGCTGCCAGCCGATAAGGGAGCCCAGTCAAATTCACTATGAAAACAGACGTGCATGGGTGCCGGCCTGGGAGAGTCTGCCAAACGCCCAGTCATGAGGTATTAATGGAATTAAAATCAATAAAGTGGGTTACTCCACCCAAAATCCCTCCACGCTGCTCTACTGCAGCTAAGACTCTTTCCTTCTTTCTTTCTTTCTTTCTTTCTTTCTTTCTTTCTTTCTTTCTTTCTTTCTTTCTTTCTTTCTTTCTACCTGGGGATTTGATTATTTGCCATTTTGTTATACCCTTGCCATTTTGAACTGCAGGTTCTCCAGAGACCATTTAGACAGACCTCTATGCTTGCACAGAACTGTGTCAGTGCTAAACCCTTTAATATTTCAGTTTTATATTATGCTTACATAGACACATTTTAGATCATTTGAATTTCTCACAGCAGAACTTGGACTGGGTCGTGAATGTCAGCATAGGAATACTTGGCAAAAAAAGTTGAATAAAAATGGTCGTACTGTTTCTGTGCTATTTGTGGTATATCCCACAGTAGAATAATATACAGGACAAAGCCATATCTGGGTTATTGAGCTACTAGGTTTTATGTTTATTCTCTGAACAGTTACATTTCTAATTAAGTTAAGA
Organism: Platichthys flesus; assembly: GCF_949316205.1. Lineage (NCBI taxonomy): Eukaryota > Metazoa > Chordata > Actinopteri > Pleuronectiformes > Pleuronectidae > Platichthys > Platichthys flesus. The sequence continues at coordinate 10,299,080 of NC_084964.1, read as the reverse complement.
TTGCACTTGGGGCTTGTATTTCTCATGCCTCACTGGACTCTGTTATAAAGCTGCAACAGTGAAGAGACTTACTGCAATGTCATCATTGGAACTGTGTATTTTCTAAAACTGGCAATAAAATGCACCTCATGAAAATCACTATCTTTAATGTTGGTCTCTGTATTATGTGCTATAGTGCCAATAAAAGATTGGATATAAAAACACAGTGACATAATAGTGAGTCTCGGACCGAATGAGGAACACATACAACATGGTGTTCATTGTCGCTGCTCTGTATTCACTCCTGTTGTAGCCCCGGGGTAGCTGCTCGTGTCAATTAGAAGAAGATCAGATAGGTGGAAGAGCATATGACAGTGGAAATGCAGAAAATGGGATTAAGTTCCTCATCGACGGAAGAGAGTGCACTGGCAGTCAGTCTTCCCAAGCTTTATCAGATTACTTCAAATGCTCCACTGTGGTTGGCAGCTAGACGGTGTGCTGTATGCATTAACAACCAGGCATTAGTCCTGTTAAACTACACTTTCAAGTTTCTATCTTCCCCTTCTCCTCTATTTCTCTCCAGACTGGAAAGTTTCCTGTCGTCTTTGTTACCTTCATACACATTTACAGTGTCTGCAAACCAACCGTTAATCCATGAGGCCATGTGCTAAGTGGGCATTTTGCTGAGGAAATGCTCAAAGTTTAAATGTCACCTCAACAGGGTGGGAATGTTTGCCTTCCGTGTGCTCTGCAGCTGCAGTGGAACAAAAGCCCTCACGCTAATGAGACCTCTCCCTTTCATTGGCATTTTCATTTTTGTCTTTACCGGCTCACACAAACACACAATAACATGCGCATGTACAGTATGCACTTGAGCAGCACACACACAAACGCGCAATCCCTGTCTCTGGCTTCTAGCTCTCTCCTCATCCCAAAGCCAGATCAAAGCCCTGCCTTGTCGTTATGAATATAGCACTACCTTGCTTTATTTATTTTTATCCCGCCTGGTCTGTCTTGAACCTTTTAATCAAAAAGTGGTGAGAAAAGGTGTATTAAAAGGATTTTCCGGCTACCGCCAGTAATAAGAGGGGTGACCTCACCTCATATTTGTCTTTGAAGCCTGATATCACTGACATTAAGGAAACCATGGACCAGCAATATGAAAGTGTTGTAGATATTCATTGATCCTGGCTGATCCCCCCTCTGGTAGGGCTCTGGCTGACAAAGTGTCGTCAAAAAGCAGATTAAGAAGGAACTTGTGCTCCACAGCCTTGGAACTTGTGCTCCACAGCCTTGGTCCAGATGGCTGATGGTGATTGTTCTTCAAAATTAATCAGGGATTCTCCCAAAAGATTGCAGCTAAGTGCATTTGTACAAGTGCTTTCCAATTTAAGGGTCTGGAGCATAAGTGTAATTATGCCCCCCACTATCCAGAAATGATGCCGAAATATACCAGATACTAACGCTGTCATTGGGAGCTAAGTTCTGGGTAGTAGTGATTTGTAAACGGAGCCGTGGCATCAAGGTCCTGCCGATTCATATTGTCGAAACAAAAACTCAAAATTTATTCAAAACTAACTGACAAAGTGCTTAAATGACAGAAATTGACTTTTTGGTTTGGTCTATGTCCCATCTGCTAAAATTGAGGAGGCAGGATTCATGAACTTTCCTGGAGCCAGCCAACAGATGGCGAACAAAACACTTTGGTTACATTTTTCTCTTTTGTCTATATACTGGACCCTAGGGGTCATGAGATGAAAGAGGATATTGGATAAAACTAAAATCTGATTAAAAGTTGTATTTAAAAGTATGTATTTCTTTAAATTTATTGCCCAGGCTCAGACCTACAAGCTAAATGCTCAAATCAACATGCTAACATGATCACAGGAACAAACCCACTGATGTTTATGATGAACACAAACTTAGTTTTGCGGGTTACTGTGGTAACATTTGCTAAGTAGCACTACAGTATTTGCCTGTGAGAATGGTTAAAATGACGATGGCCGTTTTCACACATGAACTCCAGTTAATGTTCAGACCCAATTCTCTTGCCATTTTCCAGAGTTTACCCTTTTTGGCTATCAAGAATACATCAGAAGATTGTTCTGGGTCAGACGTCTTCACAACAACAGGAAATATCCTGAAAATTAAGATGAGGGGACGCACTTGGCCACAGCATGATGGAACCAGGACATAATGATAAATTCTGCCTCGGAAATCACATGTTATGTTTATAGCGCATCAACAACCTCTGCCTTTATCAGCAAAAATGTTCTGATCTTGTTGTCCTTCCATGTTGACATCTTCATTGGCGTATAGCACCTCTTTTTTCATCCTGAGACATTTATCCTTAGAAACATCACCAACACCTGCACTCAGACATTATCTTGCTGTGTTCTTACGTAATTTCCGAAAGATGTCCTGAGCAGAGTCAGCGTGAGAGGAGAACAACTTTGACTTGAATTGCTACCAACTCAAAGATGATCACGGGAAGTAGATGCTACTTCATATTGAGGGTTCACTAGCATAAAATGATGCACTGAGGGGAGATCGTGCCCTGTTTTCTCAGAGATCCCAAGACCAACAGGCAACATATCGATGTCTGAACGTGACTGATATATGGACAGGATAAGTTTATGTGTCCGGTGGTTTCTATTGATTATCTCAGTCAATAATGTTCTGGTCTTGGCACTCTGCTGGTAGAGTAAAATCCAATCCAGTCGCCTGCCCCCCCTCCCCCATGAATCCATATAAGGTAGGACCTTGCAAGAGAATCCTGTTTTTTTCCATGTGTAAAAAAGCACTTACTGTGCATTCTATCAATATTATTTCTTCCATTTGCAGGACATTCCTAGCTGCTATTTTCATGGAGCAGCTCTCGCTAACGTTTCTCAGCAAAGTGTGAGCAATCAACAGAGTGGCGTCGCTGATTGTGAGGAACGGCATCTTTAAATGTTAAGCTGTTAGAGTCGCCCGCAGTTCCTGCCAGCACAGGATAGAAGGGGTTGAAATTGTTTCCCAGTGCCCTTTTAAAGTAATTAATAATTGTTAGTGCTTCATTGTGTCTCTCAGACGTGTTTACAATGACAGCCAGGGAGGGGTGTTCCCCTCAAAGGTCACGTCATGGGCCTCCAAGGATACTGAAATTTGATGGTTTACTGTCTTTTGTACACTATGGCAGTACAGACGCTCCACTGTACATATTTATATTCTTCTTACCTTGATAGTTTTTATTACTCTTGAAAGCAAGGTTTATGTGGAAAGGCATATAAGGAAATTTTATTGTGCAGGACTGTACATATGATAATAAACGCTTTGAACTTGACCCTAAAAGAAAAGAAGACTGAGAGCATAAAAAGTTGTCTTTCAGTGATGCAGGTATTGGAGCTCTCCCTTTAATGTTCACCTATACACGCTTGAATCTCTGCAAAGGTTAAAGCCTGAACGGTACAAAACTGCATGTGTCACACTTTGTAGAATATTGACACAGTTTTTCATCTGCCATGTTAGTTATGCTTCTCATTTCTATTTGTGCTTTGAACATCTGCTGGTGTATGCCCCGCATAGACTGAGTGATTCAGAATTGTTAACAGTTCCTGCCGGTCATTGCTACTGTCACATGGCTGTATATTTCCGGAGCTAAATACAGGCATAGAACATGACCATCATTATTTCATTCTTGATGGGTGTACGAACATTACTCCCTACATACTGGAAATAATAACTCACAAAGACCGAAGCAAATTCAATTGAGCAAACTCCCCATTCTCCACACTCATCACCAACCCCAATGTTCCTCAACATATGGCTGCTGGAGGCGAAGGATGCAACATTTGACCCATGAAATACCAATTTTATAGATGATAAGTGAAGCTACACGTTAAACTGGGACCCAGAGGACTCAAGTGCTGAGACACAAGGAAAAAGGAAGTCAACCTCTGAGGCAAAAGACGAGGTAGGAATTCAAAGCTCGGTCACAGATGGAGACAAGGTTGCCACATCCTTCGGAGGCTGCTTTTGGGGCCGACTGGGCAACAGCACTGCAACTAGACTGTCCCATTTCGAAAACTACTTCGAATGCGGCCAACAAATGTGTCCTTCCATCCCAGAGAAACGAAAGCTACAACGGGTGGATCTTTACTGGCCCAAACTATCCCAGAATTCACTGTGATTCAGGGACAATTTTTAACCTTGTTTCAAAGAGGTAATGGCGCCGGAAACTGATGAGATGTCAGAGTGTGCCCACACTAAAGAAAATATGCATGGTTCATATTCATGTACATCATCACCACAAGCATGCACAAAGACAGACACTTACTGACAAAATGATCGCACGTTAAGGCATCGTGCGGTAAAATTAAATGCGATAATTATCAAACATCTGCCAAGGCTGAAGGCGGGTTAGGTAATCAATGGGGAGCGGAAAAACAGACAATGGCAGGAAGAAAAACAATCTTAAATGAGAGAGTAAGTGACAAAATAAAACAGGAAGCAACTAAAAATACATGTATTTGTTTGGGTATTTATCAAGCAAAGGAAGCTCAGATTTGATAGGTGATACATCGTCCTAGCAATCAGAGCTCTGCTTTTGTTGTCCCACCTTACAGTGAGTTTCTTCACACACCTCTGGAGCTGATACATCTCTGGCTAATCTCTTGTGCTCCTCGGTGGGGGTGGAAAGACCCATGTTGACAATCTTCCTCCGAGCTCCAAATCGTGGAACGGGCTCGGACAAACCTTTCCCATGCAAGCAGCAACCTGTCCCTCTAATATCTTTGAAGCAGCACTGTCCTTGCATGAGTCTGGGCATCAAGGTGCAACAAACAGACCACCAGCAGATCTGTGACCTGTCAAGTTTCTTTCTTCCCAAACAGTCAAGCTGCATCAGGCCTCAGAAAACTCAACTGCCATAAATAAATAAACATGAAAAGCATGTGGCACTGAGAGACTCGGTCTCCGTCTACTTTGCTACCGTTTCTCAACAGCTTCAGATAAATTACTATTTTCGGATGTTAAGTTCTCACTTTTCCCTGATTCAGCACCAGTACTAGATAAGAGGAAGTCTTTGAGTGAGTGTTGTATATGGGCGGAGTAGTAGTGGCACAAAAAAGTGTCTCAAACAAAACTAGATGTACCGTTGTGATGTTATAAAGGAATAATTTGGCATATTGGGAAATATGCTTATTTTCTCAATTGAGGAAATATTTTTCTGGTTAATAGGAGGCTGCCGCTCTTCCTCTCTACCACACTATGAACATTTTGGATCTGATCTGTGTGATTTTTTTTCAGGAATAGAATCCGACAGCTTATTTTATTTTGACGAAAGAATATCAAACTCCCAGTGTGTGGTGTATTTCCCTGTGTATAAAAGAAGGATGAAAGCTGTAGCCACGCTCTTCTGTATTCATTAACAGAGATAAATCCTCTTTTTTCCAGCTTCAAAAATCCCACTGCAATGTGTGTTCTCACCTTCATTCATGTGTGCAGCTGTGGGTGTATTTGTGTGTGTACTGCGCACTGCATCCAGCTCAAGCTCTTCAGCCCTATTATTATCATGCCAAGGTCAGAGGAGTGGGACACATAGCAGAGGAAGACAGATAAGAGGGATAGAAATGGTTAGAGAAATCAGATTACTGCATTTCCACTGACTGATAGCCAGCTGAGCCGAAATGTAAAAGCCCAAGTAATGTCAGCATTGAATACAACCGTCTGTTGTTTCTCCGTCGTGCCTGAACCCTGTGCCGCTGAATCCCTCTCCATCAGCCTCATGCGGCCATAAGACGCGAAGCAGAGCTCTGCATGATGATACACAGCTAGAAGACATCAGCTGACGGCCATAAAGAACAACCACACACGTCTGGGGAGATAAACCCATTAACCACTAAATAGCTTTTAGGCGACTCTCATGTGTGTATGCATGTGTGACCTGGAGGAAATGAGGGAGAGAGAGAGAGAAGGGGCTGGGTATTGATAAATGAAGCCAAACTGAAATTGAAACACACGCACTTCCAAAAAACGTTACAGAACTCGTTCTCGCAAGGCAATTCTGCACATTTGGTGCCTCTAATCGACTGAATGGACATGAAGAAATACTGATGAAATTGTGATTCTTTCCCTTTTTCATCTCTTGCCTGTTCTCCTCTTTTGTCTCTTCAGCTGAGGAATGTGAAGAGGAATAAAAGACACAACAACACGACAACAACCATTAAAACAATCTCTTACCTATGTTGCTTTGTTAGTTCCAATCAACAGAGCCGGGATCTCAGCAGAAGTGTGATTGTTGGGATTTTAATCTGGATGACACAATAGTTTGCTTCTGTCTTAAAATGAATGATATATTCCCCTTCTTTTATTTTACTTCTTGTTTTCCTATATCTTTTGCCAAGAATCGTAACTTCAAAGCAATACATTTGCAGCTGTGAAAAATAATCATATATTTCTGAATTCAGTTCTATGAAAATGCATCTTGAGCTGTCTGAGTGTAGTTTCTTGTTAATCAAGAGGTATATGCATTATGAGGCTATTTTTATCTAATCATTATTCAATTTCTGATCTGCAATTACAAGGCAACTTAAAATATAATTACAAATGTCAATGGAAAATTCGTATGCATTATCCATACAATCCAAACTAACTGCACAACAAAGCACATGATTGCAATGCTATGCTCTATTTAAAAACAAACACACAAGTTTATAACCCATGATAAAAATGTATTATCAAGGTCAATCAATATAATGCAAACTCATCACATATTTGCAAACATGTCCATCTCCAGATTTTTCTCATGTGACAGCAGCAGCTGCCACCTGCTGTACTTACATACTTTGGGTGTCCTTTAGATGAACGACCTGACTTCTAAGAAGTGCTAAATTATTAACCATTTTTGCAAGAGTAGCTTCAAGATGAGTTATAAACAATATTGCAGTTTCTCTAAGCTCCATGAATCCTGGATGGATTATGCAGCCGTGGATATCACAGTTTCTCTGATCTCTGAAAATCCTGAAGGATTATACAGCTGGCCTACAAGGCTTCAAAGAATATAGGAGAGCTTTAAAAACTGCAACGCAGCAACTTGTGTGATGTGCCATCAAAGACTAACTGAATTAGACCTGTGCAGTTTCGCGATGTAATGAAATTAAAAGGGACGTACCTGAGACCAGACATTAGATTGTCGATATTTGTTGTAAGCCACAAATTATAACCCTAAATTAAGTATCAGTGCTCTCTTGGTTGAAACATGCTGCATGATGCACAATTAAGATTCATCTTTCTCTCTGCCATCTGCCATAAAAAACTGTAAATGTCACAACATCAAATAAAGAAGGTTTTTATGGTTAAATTTGGAGAATACTAGACAGCAATCCACTTACCTTGGCGCCCATATTATATGTGCCCCAATCAAGTCAATAATTTGATGAGGCATACCCTGGATTAGTTTCACCTAGAAAAGCTTGAGACGCTCTTAAGAGATAAGTAAGTTTTATGTACAGAACCCACAGTACTGTATGTACTAGTACTGCCCTACAAGTCAGTAGCCAGTCAGATTGACTCTAAGCCTCAGTATACCCTCAGGTTAGGCTCTTAACGTTATCGCGATTAACAGGCAGAAAAACCTGATGACGCTGATAACTGAAGACTATTATTTTCATCATAACAACCAGCCTGACAGAGCTTGAATATGATGGTTACATCCCCCCCCCCCCCCTCTCTTCTCTCCCTCTTTGCCGCTCATCTTTCACATTTTTCTCCGCTCACCCCAACCGGGCGAGGCAGTCTTTTTTTCTCTCCACAGTTGCAAACTGCTTGCGCGTTGTGGTAAATGATCTAGTTTCTTTATACATTGTATACAAATAAGTTGTATTATTATCATTATTATTTTGTGTGCAGTAAGGCAATGCATGCACATATATAACTATTCCCAATACTTCTTATCGTCATTATTATTCTTCGTTCTTCTGCCTCAAATTTCGTCCTGCTACTCCCCCCACGAAAAATACATCAGAACGTGCATCTCGGTCGGGAATGATGTGATCCGACTTTTATCTAATTTTGTAAATTGCGAAAAACAGCGGAACCTTCAATGGCAGCCTTCATCTCTGAAACCAGTGACAGTGTCAGTGGTCATAGATCACAGGAATCTCTGATTTCTCCGACATTTGCAAAGCTGAAAGTATTGATTTCCCTTTTTTCAAGCTGGACCCCAGCCAGTCTGTGTCTCTCTCTCACTCAAACAGACCCAGTCTCTGGATCTGGAAGGAAGTACGCTGCACACATTCAACATTTCAAGGGAGGAACTTTCTAGGTATTATTACTAAGCTGTTTGTTCGATATGTATCGAGCCTATGCAGAGCTTAAATATGATGGTTACAGCAGTGTGGTTGAAGTTATAAGACAGACTTTCAGGCATATTGGCATTCAAATCAATATCCTCCCCTCTAACACACACACACACCTTTTATGTAGTTTCATAAATGTGTCTGAGCTTGACCTCCATTAGCCGTGACAAATAACAATAAAGAAATCGATTAATACCAAAAGCTTGTGTCCGCATTGGTCAGTTATTGACAAATCAGGCCTGAATGGACAGTTTTAATGACCTTTCCTCTGGATATATTCCCTTGTAAGCTGATTGGCCGAGAGTCACAACAGAGGCGGGCTCATACATTGTCTGCCGTCGGTGATTGGTTGTTTTCACGGCGGAAGGAAGACGGATCTACGTTCCTCATTGGGCAGAATCATCAGACGGCCCGTCGCCGGATTGGTCCGTACACTTGGCGCGAGAGGTTTCCCTCAAAGTTTTGAATTTTCAAACTGGATTCTTGATTCTCCACCGACCTGCAAGCTGCTGTGGTTCGGAGTTAGCACCGAGTCGGTGACACAAGTATTTTAATAATCGTTTGTTGGTAAAAACAGGAAGAATGGCGGACCCACTGAAGGTAACTGTTCGCGCATGTTTGTATTTGCTGCTCGCGCTTGTTTGTATTGGCTGCTCGTGCACGGTGAAGCTAGCTAACAGCTAGTTCCACTGCTCGCCGAACGATGAACTCCATGCTAACGGACAAAGTTAGCTAGCTGAAGTCGTACACTAGCTTAAAGCATGGACGTAATTACTGTTGTCACTGTTTTAGAAAAGCAAATGTAGTTAATTCAAAATGCACTGGTCAAGAAAACTTCATTTCTCAATGTGTGTATTGAGGAAAGAAGAGTCCGTCCCTTCCCCGACACATGGTCAAAGTTAATTATTTACATGAAGCAGCTAGTTATCTAACGCCACAGGTTTGTATTAATGTACTTGGATTTATACTGCGTGTCAACAACGTCTTTGCTCAGCGGTGTTTACAAACTTGTGCAAATGGTGCGTGTTACTGTAATGTACAGTTATAACAAGCGAAATACAAACCTAATTCTATTTCCCCTTCTGATGTGGCAGTGATTAACTCGATGAATCAGATCCCAGCAGACTGTATATAGAGTATTATTTTGTGTTTACCTAATGGCCTGAGTTTTCCTCCATGTCCACATTAACATTTAAGATTCAAATAATCGATAGGAGACTGTTTGAGCATTATCTGACCCTGCAGATGTTGGTTTGTAACATAGACAGAATAAAACATCAGAAAATTCACATTGCATTTCACTCTGTCGCTTGCAGCAAACCTTCGCTGACAACAAGCCATTGGAAAAGACAAAGAAAGATCCCAAGAGGATGTCGGTGGAGAGGATCTATCAGAAGAAGACGCAGCTGGAGCACATCCTGCTCCGGCCTGACTCCTACATAGGCTCAGTGGAGCCTGTGACCCAAGTAAGAAGTCGCACAGCAACCACACCTGTGTCTTCTTAAAGTGAATAGCTTCTATAGCTAACTTCTATTGATTTTAAGACCGCCAGTATATCTCACTTGAGCTAATGTAACTTACGCTGCAAAGTTGCATGATATCAATAACAAGATTAAAGCCTCAAGGTTCATATTATATGAAATTGATGCATCTTTATCCTTCTTCTTTTTTAGCAAATGTGGGTGTATGATGAGGGTGTTGGAATGAACTGCCGTGATGTCGTGTTTGTTCCTGGTCTTTACAAGATTTTTGATGAGATCCTTGGTGAGTGAACAGCTCTCATACTTTAAGATGGTGCACATTCTAAAAAAGACAACATTTTTGCCATCCCACTGTGGACCTATGATAATTAATCTATTTGTTTTTATATTCTTCCTACAGTTAATGCAGCTGACAATAAGCAGCGGGACAAGAGCATGTCCAGCATCAAAGTCAATATTGACGTGTGAGTAATATGAGATGGTACACCCAGAATATTGAATATTCTTACCCAAGTGTCTCTTTGACAAGTTGTAAAAAAAAAAAAGCTCTCTGTACTCCTTGAAGAATATAATGAAATATGTTTGTATTTTTTCCCTCTTAGTGAAAACAACACCATCAGTGTGTGGAATAATGGGAAGGGTATTCCTGTGGTGCAGCACAAGGTGGAGAAGGTCTTTGTGCCTGCTCTCATCTTCGGACAGCTCCTCACCTCCAGTAACTATGATGATGACGAGAAGAAAGTCACTGGTGAGACTAGTTGTGAAACAACCATTTTGTTTTGATGACAGTGCCCATCGGACATATCCATTGATGAACTTTAAAGAAAATACATTGTTTGAAGAACCTGGGTTTTTATTTAAGTAGTTTTGTTCATCTTGCCTATTGGTCATGATAGCATTTATCTCACCATAGACCTTTCTCAGGTCTTGGCCTGTGATAACAATGCTAGACGACTACATTACAATTTACAATAAACAATAATATCTGAAACATTTAATAGTAAGTTAAAATTACAACAAATTCTCCCTGTATGTTTTATGAGGTGGCCGAAGGTCCTTAAATTCACAGTGGTTGGGTCTTATCTGTTTGTCCACTTAACCTTGATTATTTCTCTGCTGTGCCAGACCGAAGTATTGTTAATTCTAGCATGCATTGTTTCATTTGTCTGTTTCTAGTCAAGTTGATTTAACTAAAGCCATTCTAGCCAGTGTAGCTAGTTTATGAACATTGTAAAATGCAACTTTATCGATATGTGGCTTGAGAAGGACAAGTGTTGGTTAAATGCCAGTGCCTGAAAGTACATATGAGGCTAACTGCACTCTATCGAAATTCTGTATACCATGGGACAGTGCGTATCAACGTGGTGGAGTCTAACAGACATAAATGTGTTTACTTTGAAAATACTATTTAATATTTTGATGTGTGTTTCCCTTGCACATTTGAATTGTTAATAGCTGTAGAAACAGTTAATTAGAATTATATGGGCTCCATTAAAGTGCAGATCCAGAATTAGTTTTTGTCATAATGGAGGGCTAAACTGAGCATCGGGTAGTAAACAGTATTTAGAGTCACATATAGAGCTTATAATAAACCTCCAACGACCAGGTTTGGTGTTCCATCAGAAGAACCTTTTCCAAACCAGCAACTTAATCCTTATCTCTTCAACAACACTTGTTTTTTAGGTGGACGTAATGGATATGGTGCAAAGCTTTGCAATATCTTCAGCACGAAGTTCACTGTGGAGACTTCCTGTAAACAGTCAAAGAAATATTTCAAGCAGGTGAGGAGGAGACGAAATTATGCTTACCCCTTTTTACGTTCAGCTTCATCTAAAAGTGAAAAAATTTCATTTTTAATGTATGTCCGTTTATTCTACAGACTTGGTACGACAACATGGGCAGGACCGTAGATGCCAAGATCACAGCCTTTGAAGGAGAGGAATACACATGCATCACCTTCAAGCCAGATCTACCCAAGTTCAAGATGAGCAGCTTGGACAAAGATATTGTGGCACTGATGACCAGGAGGGCCTACGACATTGCTGGAGCCGCTAAGGGTGTCCGTGTGTATTTCAATGGCAAGAAGCTGCCAGTAAGTTATTTGACTGTTTCAGTTTTTTAGAAAGTATTCAGACTACTATATATTATTTGGGGCATTTATGAAATCTTTTTTTTTTTTTTTTTTTTTTTTTTACATCTTCAATTGCTACACAGCTTTGATGTCCGATGTATTTTAAATGATACAAAACGGCATAATCTCTCTACCATTTCTAACTGCCCATCGATTGAGTTTGTTTATGTGCGAGGGACAGGGCTCATTAATCAACACACTAAATACTTTCCATTAGCCAGAGTTGGCTGAATGAGCTAATCTTCATCCATTGTCCCTAGCCAGTTTTCACAAGGCCATCTGAACTTAATGGTCTATTTTATATAATTACAAATGACAATGGATAATTCCTGTGCATTTTATATACCATCCAAAGCAACTATACAAAAAAAAATCCATCATTAAAACCCCAGATCCCCTAAAAATAAGCAACTTAACCAGAATCAAAAATTATTATTAGAATAAAACATCCAAAGCCACACTTAGAATACAAAGCCTCAAATATACATATAAACTAAACTACATGAGATAAATTTGAATGATAACAATTTGGTTTGCTTTCAGCCACATCTTAAGTTTATATGCAAAGGTTCGATTAGCTCTTAGGATTTTGCTGATGATCACATACGTTTGTATATTAATTGTTCTCCAGGTTACGGGCTTCCGAAGCTACGTGGACATGTATGTGAAGGACAAGGTGGATGAGCTTGGTGTGCCCCTCGTCATCATCCATGAGGCTGTGGATGAGCGCTGGGAGGTCTGCCTCACCATGAGCGAGAAAGGTTTCCAGCAAGTCAGCTTTGTCAACAGTATTGCCACGACCAAGGTAATTCTACATTCTAATGCGTTAACTGTGTTTTTGGGTGTTGCAGAGTGATTGATACATGAGTCCGGGTTACGACCCTGATGCCATACCATCATTTCATTTTTTTAAGTGATCTATTGGAATACTGATTGTCAATGCTGATTTGATGTATTTCGTCAGCCCTGATAAAATTCAATTCTTAATGCAGCTATGAAGCATTTTATGGCTGACTGATCTAGTAGACCAGGGTTCTCTGGCATCTAAGTACAAGTTTGGCTTCTCTCCCAGTCACTTAGCGTCACTGTGATTAAGACTTATGACATTTATTCTGTAAAAGGGATCTAATGTTTGTTCTTTGGACCTCAGGGAGGGAGGCACGTCGACTATGTGGCTGACCAGGTGGTCAAGAAGCTTATTGAAGTGGTGAAGAAAAAGAACAAAGCTGGGGTGGCCGTCAAGCCTTTTCAGGTACAGTCATCATATATTATATTTATTGTATAATGAAGCTGGAATTTAGCGATTATTGGTATTGTATTGAGATGATCAAATATTGTTTTACCAAAGATATGACCCTGTATTATTCACTCCTTCTGCAGGTGAAGAACCACATGTGGCTGTTTGTCAACTGCCTGATTGAGAACCCCACCTTTGACTCTCAGACCAAAGAAAACATGACACTGCAGCAGAAGAGTTTTGGATCCAACTGTAGTCTCAGTGACAAGTTCATCAAACAGGTGCTAATAAAAAAATAAAATAATGTTTTATTGTTTACCTCAAAGTTGTATTTCTTCAGATTCCTGATTACCCTTCATTTTTGTTCCCAACAGGCCACATCCTGTGGGATTGTGGAAAGTATAATGAACTGGGTGAAGTTCAAAGCTCTATCGCAGCTCAATAAGAAATGCTCAGCTGTCAAGCACACCAAAATCAAAGGGGTACCAAAACTAGATGATGCTAATGATGCAGGTATTGTCTACCAATCCCATTCTTTCCTCTTTAAATACAGTTTGGCCATTTCAAAAGACAAATGATCGGTAATAACCATGTTTTCTGGCAGGTGGGAAGAACTCCATTGGCTGCACTCTGATCCTTACTGAGGGAGACTCAGCCAAAACACTGGCCGTGTCTGGGCTCGGAGTTATCGGCAGGGACCGCTATGGCGTCTTTCCACTGAGGGGAAAAATGCTTAATGTCCGGGAGGCCACTCACAAACAGGTGAGGCCCAGCCAGAAATGAGTCGTCTATTAGATGGCAGCATACTGTTTTTGCAGATCCATACAGATTCTTAAATGGTGTAGTGAAACACTTTTATAATGGGTTCAATCAAAGAAAACCCCATTTAATTGATAATTTGGTTAGAAAATTTTGAGGTCAAGGAGAAATATGTCTTATTTTCCCGAATAGTAATTTTTAATCATCTAATTCTTTAAGTTTACCCAACAGCTGAAAGTGACTTTGTTTTACTCTTACCTCTCAGATTATGGAGAACGCCGAGATAAACAGCATCATTAAGATCATCGGTCTTCAGTACAAGAAGAACTACAGCGACCCAGAATCTCTCAAGACTCTGCGTTATGGCAAGATCATGATCATGACAGACCAGGTGTGCTTTCATCACGTACCGATGTGTTTGATTTACTTAACCAATATTTGTTCTATTTATTGAAAACCTTTTTTATGACCATTGGTTAAAGTTTAAGTTTAACTTGTTTTAAATATATTTATATTAATGGACTCTCTTCCTGTGACAGGATCAAGATGGCTCCCACATTAAGGGCTTGCTGATCAACTTCATCCACCACAACTGGCCGTCTTTGCTGCGCCATAACTTCCTGGAAGAGTTCATTACCCCCATCATCAAGGTACCAAAATTCACTGGATGGGTTGATTTAAAATCTTGGTTGTAGAGGCCAGTAAATCACAGGGATACATAGTTTGGGTGTATGACTTGCTCTTATCACTTTATTATTATTACATTATTCAAAGGTGGAAAATAATGAGGAGCAGTACCAGATAACTGAATTATTGTCGATTTTCAGCCCTGATAGTCTTTCTATATATATCCTGCTTGAATTTACAACAATACTGCCATCTGGTGGCAAAAGACTGCAACACTCTAATTGTTGGTTTTGGTCTGTCTAAAATGTTGACATAAGAAAATATGAAGACAAAGTGTTCGAAGAGGTCTTTTATTTCTCTCTCTGTAGGTGACTTTCAAGAAAACTCAGCAGTCTTTCTACAGTATCCCTGAGTTCAATGAGTGGAAGGATGGTCAGGCCAACCACAAATCTTGGAGAATAAAATACTACAAAGGTTTGTTACAAACCCCTGTGTGGTAGTAAGATAGACAAGTAAGCAACACTTTACACCTGACTATTGTCATGGTTATAGGTCTGTGTATTAACAATTCTTCATCCAAGAAGCAATCTCACTTTGTTGAATTTGTCATCACAGGTTTGGGAACCAGCACATCGCAGGAAGCCAAGGAGTACTTCTGTGATATGCAGAGACACCGTATCCCATTCAAGTACGCTGGTCCTGAAGACGATGAAGCTATCACCCTTGTAAGATGTTACACATCTCTTCCTCATTTTCATAGAGTGATATGCGTCTCAAGGCATCACAACATTCTTGGCAAACATTTTTGATATCACGTAATGTACACCCACATGATACAATTTAATCATCACGAATTTCTTGCGAGGATACAATTAGTGTTGGGAATGTCAATAATTAAATTCTTGTGTCTCTTTTAGGCCTTTAGCAAAAAGAAAATAGAAGAGCGGAAAGAGTGGCTGACCAATTTCATGAACAACAGGCGTCAGCGCAGAGAGCACAACCTCCCCGAGGTAACGTCCCAGCCACTGTCAACCACTATGTGATTTTAGTTCTGTTATAAGTGAAGATTTAATGTATGTTTTGCTGTCTCTTCTCAGGACTACCTGTACGGTCAGACCACAAAGTCCCTCTCCTACAACCAATTTATCAACAAGGAGCTGGTACATTTCTCCAACTCTGACAACGAGAGGTCACTTCCCTGCCTGGTGGATGGTGCGTGAAATGATCATGTTCACCTTAAATAAAGAAATGTAACTCATAAGAAATACTGGGAGAGTCTAACGTTTGTGTGTGTGTGTCAGGTCTAAAACCTGGCCAGAGGAAGGTGTTGTTCTGTTGCTTAAAGAGAAACGACAAACGTGAAGTCAAGGTGGCCCAGTTGGCTGGCTCAGTTGCTGAGATGTCGGCGTACCACCATGGAGAGGTGAGATAACTTCACCCTTTAATGAGCTTGTGACTCAGTTTACACCAGACAGACGACTTTTGTTAACTAGCTTCCTTTAGCTGTTCAGACATGTCCTGCAAATAAAGTCAGGAGAATTGATAACAGAGTTTACCCACAGTCCTCCTTTCACACATACACAACACAGCGGGAGGTTCTCAGCACAGCCGCTTTCAAAACAGCCACAAATCCTCTGCATTATTCAGTCGAGAGGTGGGGATTTTCTTGTCAACACACAGACACCGGTGTCGACTCTTATCGCCACAAACTCACTAGACATTTTTGTCTGTGTTTTCTTTGTTAATCACACTTCTTTTTCACAAGGAGGTATTTTTTTTTGTCTTGCTTATTTAAACTTATTTAGTTTCATTAACTCTAATGATGTACTTCTTCACAACTCTTCTCATTTCCAGATCTCTCTGATGATGACCATTGTTGGCTTGGCCCAGAACTTTGTGGGAAGCAACAACCTGAACCTGTTGCAGCCTCAGGGTCAGTTTGGAACCAGGTTGCACGGTGGCAAGGACTCTGCCAGCCCTCGTTACATCTTCACCATGCTCAGGTCAGCCGCCTCCCGCATCTACAAATAGTCTCAATCCTTTGGCCTCCGGCAGTAACCTACATGGTTTCAGAATTTACAGGAGTTAATTTCATTGTTTTAGTCTGATTAACTTAACGATCCTTCCACCGTTATGTCCCTCCAGCCCTCTGGCCCGCCTTATTTTCCCAGCTGTGGACGACAACCTGCTCAAGTACAACTTTGATGACAACCAGCGCGTAGAGCCAGAGTGGTACATACCCATCATCCCCACTGTGCTGGTGAATGGAGCCGATGGTATCGGCACAGGTTGGGCCAGCAGGATCCCGAACTTCAACATAAGAGAGATCGTCGCCAACATCCACCGAATGCTCAACCGCGAGGAGCCGCTGCCCATGGTGAGGACAGGAAGTGGCTGTTGTTGCTCTCTAAAACAATTTTCTGAAACAGATGATGAGGGGGATTCTTTTTTTTTGCATAGCTTCCAAACTACAAAGGCTTCAAGGGCACAATTGAGCATTTGGCGGACAACCATTACATGAACACCGGCGAGGTCGCCATCATTGATTCCACCACCATCGAGATATCTGAATTGCCCGTCAAAACTTGGACACAGGTCAGTTTTTTTTAAACCTCATCTTTCTTAAGAATGCTCCATCATGTACATATTTATTCAGCAGTTAGGGCTTTAATTTCCTCTTCATGTCATTTAATGTCATTCTGTGTTCCTTAGACCTACAAGGAGAATGTACTGGAGCCAATGTTGAATGGCACAGAGAAGGTTTCTCCTCTGATCACCGACTACAAGGAGTACCACACCGACACCACTGTGCGCTTTGTGGTCAAGATGGCAGAAGAGAAGCTGATTGAGGCGGAAGCTGCCGGCCTCCATAAAGTCTTCAAACTGCAGAGTCCCCTCACCTGCAATTCTATGGTAATGGCTGCCACATACATGCACACAGTTTATATTCCCAAAGGAGTGAAAAAGTCTTCTAAAAACATCCCGTATTTTTTTTTTTTATAGGTTCTGTTTGACCATGTTGGCAGCCTGAAGAAGTACGAGTCTGTGCAGGATATTCTCAAGGACTTCTTTGAGTTGAGGATGAAGTACTATTCGCTGAGAAAGGACTGGTTGGTCGGCATGCTGGGGGCAGAGAGCGCCAGACTCACCAATCAGGCCCGCTTCATCCTGGAGAAAATCGAGGGCCTCCTGGTCATTGGTTAGTGGCATGTTGCAAGTTATTGTTTAGAGTACACCATGTGGCAATTTAACTCAAAGACAAGCAAACAAGAAAAATAGATATTTGTATTTGTACATTTTTGCGATCGAAAAGTTTGTCTTAGGAAGCCTCAATTTAGAGGATAATTTTTGCCATTATTAATGAGACCTGTTGTTTGTGTATCAACTCTGTTTACCTACTTGTAGAGAACAAGCCAAAGAAGGAACTGATCCGCATGCTGCAGCAGATGGGCTACGACTCGGATCCAGTCAAGGCTTGGAAACAGGCTCAAGAGAAGGTGAGTCAATTTGATCCAACTGGTTTTCAGTGAGGAATGTTGAATGCTCAGCCCCCACTTGTGCAAAACCAATTATTTATTTGTTTTCATGCTTTTAGAATGAGGAGCAGCTGGAGGAGGGAGAGGAGGAGGAAGGAGAAGAGAAGGAAGACCCCAGTGCGCCGGATTACAACTACCTACTCAGCATGCCCATGTGGTTCCTGAGCAAAGAGAAGAAAGAGGAGCTGTGCAAACAGAGGGATGCTAAGGTCTGATGTTCAGCTCTGCCACAAGCTCACGAATAGACAAAATCTAAACTTTAACATTGGAATCTATCATCTAAACTTTGCCCGTTTTTCACTCAATTTTTTTCTACAGATAACAGAGCTGAACACCCTGAAGAAGAAGTCACCATCAGACTTGTGGAGGGAAGACCTTGCTGCTTTCTCTGAGGAACTAGTGGTATGTACTCTGAATTTTTCTCTTGGATTTTTCTCTCATAATGTGGCTAACTGACATATCATTATATACATATTGAGTGTTGATCTGCGCTTTGAATTCTAATTAACTTCCGTGTTGTCAGCGTCAAACTTTTCCCCCCTTAATCTTCTTCTGCTCTTGTTCTTCCTTATTCTCAGAACGTTGAGGCCAAAGAAAAGGAGGGTAACGCCATGCCACCCAAAAAGGGGACTGGAAAAGGCAAAGCCGTGAAGGTGAAGCAGGAGACTCTGCCCACTCCCCAGGGCCGCCGAGTCATCCCACGGGTCACCAGTACCATGAAAGCTGAGGCCAGCAAGAAAGCAGAAGTCAAGAAAGGCAAGAAGATCAAGGTATGTCTCTTCAAATTTCGTGAATTGGGGTGGTAGTGGAATCATCCAAACCCTGTCTGTATCTTGCTGTAGCACAATCCCCAATTGTAAGATGTTGCTTGACTTTGTTATTGTGGCTGCAGGGTGAAGATGTTGTGGTGAAAATGGAGTTTGGCGAAGATGCAGAGAACGCAGAGCCAGAGGAGGAGCTTGGCTTGGCTGCACGACTTGGCAAGAAAACTAAAACACAGCCAAAAGTTAAAGGTAGAGAAATGTTTACCCTACCATGTTTTGAGTTTTAGTGCGGTAGCCATCACGGACCATGTGACTTTCTGTTTGCACTACCTTTTTTTTTGATAGCCAGTAAAATATTCCCCTTTCAACTCAAAGTATTGTTTAAAAAAAGCTGGATTGTGTTTATATTAAATATAACTTAAAAAAGAAACGTATTTCTCTTCAGCCGCATCAAAGCTAGGCAAGCAGACCACCATTCAGTTCAAGCCCGCTGCCAAGAAGCCCAAGAAGGACCCGTGGTCGGAGGACGAGTCTCAAGATCTGTCCAGCGGGGACATGGAGACGGAGGAGGTGGTGGAGGCCAGGGAACGTGTCGAGCGTAAAACTAAAGGTGAGTCTGAGCCCAATCCCCCTCGTCAGTAAGAGTTAAGACGAGTGTATTGAGATATTTCTCATCATATGAAAAGGCTGCTTGCTCCTACACCCTGTATACTCAGCACATTGTTTTAAGTGCTTCCCTTACAAAGACCACCAGATGTGACATTCCAGACTCGTTTTGGTATTTTGAATTACAACAGAGCTAGAACTCATTTCCTGAGTCCCTCCGCTCTTATCTCAATCTACTTCTTACTTGATGACTGATCTATTATGAGGTAGACTCTTGTATAACAACCCCCCCTCCCCCCAAAAAATCCACCCTTTCTGTTTCTTTGCTCTTCAGCTGCAGTAAAGTACAGCGTCTCTGACAGTGAAGATGACTTTGATGACTGGGGGAAGAAGGATGCTCCAAAAAAGAAAGCGGTTGTCAGTGATGACGAATCCAGCTTCGCCCCAGACAACAGCATCGTGGTCGACAGCGAAATGGACTCTCCAGCGCCACCACCCAAAGTCCCAGAACCTGCGTGAGTATTAGACAACAGCCTCTATCAATAAAGCTTCTTGCCCATTGAGTGTCTTTCTGTTTATTTACCTCATATGTCCTCATTTCTATGCAGGAAGAAAGTGACAAAGCCCAAATCAACTGTGAAAAAGGCTGAGACCAAGTCGAGCTGTAAGTGTTTTCCCAGCATAGCCGTGTGTGATGAGTCTGATAAAATGTTGAGCCTGATAATCAACTGGTTTCTCTTTGTGGGTCTGTTCAGCTCAGTCCGATGATCAGGCGCCCGCGTCCAAGGCTCCAGTTCAACGCAAAACCAAAGAGGCTGCGCCCAAGAAAGCTGCAGCTGCTAAGAAACCAGCTGCTCCCAAGAAGAAGGCTGCAGGTATTTATGTTTATTTTATTAAAAGGGACAATTCACATTGAATAGTCCAACAACTTGGATAGTGTAAATGTGCCAGATTTAGCCATGCAGTCTAGTTTATAACTCCAGGATGAATAAACATACAAATTACACATTAACACATGTATGATAATCAGAATTACATGCACCGACTTAGCATGAATAAATAACAAGGATATATGAAAAATGTACAAAGGATTGCGGAAGGTACAAAACTACAAATGATTGGTAAAACAATAATATGTGTTAAAAAGTTGAAAAAAGAAAACATGTGTGTAACCTAAGAATGAGGAGCTTAGTGCTGCTTGTATCATACAGGATAGAGAGCAAATGTATAGTTTTAATAGAAGAAAAGATTTGTTTTTAGCATAAAATTGTAGTTACAGTTACGACACTCACAAAAGTCCAATTTGTAATATGTGATGTATTTGTAGAACTCGTATAGATTAAACACTTTAGGTGAGTGTTTCATGTTAGCTAATTGCCATATTTGACTGTGGTTTGTTTTTCTTGTTCTTTTCTCTTAGATGCGAAGCAGCCGTCGATCCTGGACGCTCTCTCTAAGACCAAACCTATCTCCAAAACTACCTCCAAGCCCTTCTCTTCGTTTGACTCGAGTGATTCAGAAGCTGATGTTAAAGTTACAAAGGCGAAGGTGGCTCTCAAGCGGAAACAAGTTGTCAGTGACGACTCCGACAGCGGCTCCGACAACCTCATGTCCCGCCTCAAGGCCAAAATGACCGCCGGCAGCAAGGTCAGCTTTCACTCTGAATTCAGATTTTTCCATGGAAGTCTCTAGAGGCTT
Source organism: Platichthys flesus (assembly GCF_949316205.1). Lineage (NCBI taxonomy): Eukaryota > Metazoa > Chordata > Actinopteri > Pleuronectiformes > Pleuronectidae > Platichthys > Platichthys flesus. The sequence continues at coordinate 10,277,923 of NC_084964.1, read as the reverse complement.
ATGTAGGACTTATTTTGTGATTTTCCAGTCTCTTAACACCTTGTTTGTGCCTGAATATTTTTCTTTGGTATAGAAAACGAAGAAATGGGAAGAGGACGACAGCTTCCAGGTTTCAGATCAGGAGGCGGCAGAACCTATCAAAGCCACAGCAGCGAAAGAGAAGCCCACACGTGCCCGCAAACCTGTTGCCTACATCCTGGACTCCGACTCAGATGAAGACTTTTAAATTTTGCATCCAAGTTAAACTACTTATTCAAGATTCTTTAGTAACTTTAACACCTATGTTGTGCCATGTGTTTAAAACGGCTTCACTTTAATAAATTGGGGTGTGGTGGCTGCACACCCCGAGCCTGAATACGTCCTGTAGAGGCTCAAGTTTCTGATCTGTTGCACAGCAAAGAAAACGAGTTTTAAATACATATTTGTTTGTGTTGTTTGTTGACTTGTTTGTGTGTGTTGGTCACGTTTTAAGCCTGAAAATGTATTACTTGAAAGTTCCTCTGTTTGCAATCTGATGTTTTGTCCTGTAAATATTTCAATGGCTGTTCGTTTTTATACGTAGAAAAAATAAAGCTAACGTGTTTGTACTGATTTGTGTTCTCGTGGAATTTCAATTTGCATGAAAATCTTGCTCGACCGCTAACGTCTCATGAACCGTGTCGCCGATTGTGTCTGTACAAGTCAGGTTCTCATGAGTGTGTAAGGAAGGGTGGACCATCTGTCACATGTGTTAGATTCACTGGGGAACGGGTCGCTTAGAAATATGAATGGGTGAGTTTCATTTAATTTTAAAAGATAGCGACTGACTTCAAGGCTTTTTGTTTTCAGTCTCAAGACCTGTTTGATCATTGACAGTTGTAGTGATAAGTTATCGGTATATTAAGCCACAATAAAAATGTTAATCAGTAGTGATTAGAATGTTGTTTACAGTAAATGCAGTGGTTTTAATGAAGCTGATCCGTGTAATCGTTGATTCACTGGGAAGTTGTGACTGAACAAATCCTAAACTCAAAACCACAGTCGTTTTCACATGTTCTCCTGTGAGCAGGGCAACCGGTGGTACAGCTTAGCACAGATCCTTCCTGCCATTTAGGAAGCGCTTTGAAAATGCTCATCAAGATTTAGCCTCTCTCTGGGTAAACATCACTTTTGTGTTGTACTCCGGTGGGGGAGGAATTTCCTCAAACCGCCGCCGCCCTGTCAATTATAAGCACCGGGCAAAACCTCGATCCCGGGCCATTTGGAGCGAGCGAGAGCGACACAAGTCAGGCTGGACATGAGCTTAACGTCTGGATCGGATGTGACTTCATACCTTGGAGTCATACCTGTGTGGCAGGAGATAAATGAGAAGAGCCCCAGACAGGATTTTTTAGGCTTATCAGAGGTCTAGGTTGCAGGTGTCACTGAAACACCTTTTGCTGAACCTGTTCTGTCGTCTGATCGCATCTGAGTCGAGTATCCGACTCGACCAGCCGGTGTTTTTCCAACCGTTGGCGCTTGTAAGTGACTGAGACTGAATTCATCTCGCTTAGGCCTTTGCAACTCCAAATTAAAACCCACACTCAGGGGTAGAGTACATGCCAGTGTTGCTGTTGTATTCCTTGAATTGCTGTTATTGCAGGTTGTATAATCCTGTTTTACTTTTAGGTCTTTGGAATCTGAGGCGCTATCACTGATTCAGACGCAGGAGCCGGGGACCAAACTTTGACCTGCAGATCAGTCTCACTGAGTCATGAAATTGGGATAACAGGTCACTAGTTTCTGTTTTCATCCAGAGGCAGCTGTCACTCCGAGAAGGACGGGTGGATAAATCACTGCACTCCCAAGGATCCTTACCCGGGACACTGCTGCAATCATGGGGGAATGGGGCTACCTCGGCGGTCTCTTCGACACCCTCCAGGCCCACTCGCCGATGCTTGGCCGTTTCTGGCTCTTGCTCATGCTCGTGTTCAGGATTCTGATCCTGGGAACCGTCGCCAGTGACTTGTTCGACGACGAGCAGGAGGAGTTTGCCTGCAACACCCTCCAGCCGGGCTGCAAGCAGGTGTGCTACGACATGGCCTTCCCCATCTCCCAGTACAGATTCTGGGTGTTCCACATTGTCCTCATCGCCACGCCGTCTCTGGTCTTCCTCATGTACGCCATGCACCACCACAACAAGAGGGAAAGACGCTCCCAATCCAGCAGCCAGCAGCAGAGAGAGGACCGGCGCATCCGGAGGCTCTACATCGTCAACGTGGCCTTTCGCTTGGTGGCAGAAGTTGGCTTCCTGGTGGGCCAGTGGAAGCTGTACGGCTTCAAGGTGGAGGCCCAGTTCCCCTGTAGCCGCTTTCCCTGCCCCTACACCGTGGACTGCTTCGTCTCCCGCCCTGCAGAGAAGACCATCTTCCTCTGCTTCTACTTCGCTGTGGGGGTGATATCAGCCGTTGCCAGCTTAGCCGAGTTTCTCTACGGCTCCATGAAGTGGTTTTGCACGGGCCGGAAGCCCTCCCACGTAGAGCGCTCCTGCGATTGCCAGAACTGCCAGAACCTCAAAAACTGCAAGCAAGAGGAGGAGGAGGAGGAGGAGGAGGAGGAGCAGCTGGCCAAAGGAAGGCCGGGGTCACAGAGTGCGCCCGGCAGCGTGAGGCTGAAGGGAGGTTTGCAGAGGAGCAGTCGAAAGGTCTCAAGCATCGGCCACAAGCACAGGGGCGGCAAACATGTGAGCTGCAGGACATTCATGGTGTGAGAGAGAGAGAGAGAGAGAGAGAGAGCCTTGGGGATGCAGGTCGTCTTTCTCTTTGTTAATTTATTGTTAAGTATCTTTCTAATTCCTGTTATTCAATTCATTTCACTCTTAAAGAGCTGAGGCGTGGCTTATGATGTGAGACGTCATGAGGAAATGCTCGAGAGAAAAGACTGATGATAGAACGGATGCGTGCCAGATATTTGTGTGTCGTTTGCTTCAGTTAGTCATAACAGACGACAAAGGACAGAGCGGAGCACACTGTGTAACAATGACTTGATCTTTGTTTTAAAGAGACCTGATTGCACATCCCTGTATCACATCCTGTGAGATGGGAAACAAAAACCCTGAAGCAGTATTTAGAGAACACTCTGTCATTCTAGTGGTTTTGCACATTGAATTTATAAATGACATTAACTGTCTCTGAAACCGGGAAACCACCTTTATTTAAATTCCTTTTTAGGAAATATGCTTATTCACTTTCCTGCAGCAGACACAGTTTGTCAACTTGAAAGACTGGAGTTAGGAAACTTCATGTGGATTCATGAGGCGATAGAGAGACACTAAACATTTGTGCACTGATTTTACTAAGGTCTTACGTTTGTCTATCTACATTGATCAATGTAAGATCGACCATGTTTGATGTTTTGGTACAACTTTATAACAATACACCATTTACAATAAAGGGTTTTAGCTAACTGTTATCGTTAATAGTTAGAAATGTATTTGATAAAACTTTAAAGATCGTTTCATTAGCCATAATTAAAATCAACTTTTGCATTACCAGGTTGTGAAAAGTGCCTTTTTGACTTTATTTTTAACTTGTTAAGCATCATGAGCAGCGCACTCATTGTAGTATTACCAAACACAATGGCTGAGCACCAGCTGAAAGGAATTTCTTTAACCCAAACGTTATAATGGCTTGTAACTGGTCTATGAATCAATAATAACAATAGATCATGAATATTCATATACTAAATGTTTATCAGAAGCACTTTATAACAATGGCATTTCACTTTTCAGTCAATCAAATTTAAATGGCTGATTCAGGTTTGTAATATTTTCAACATAGTTACATTGTAACACATGTAACTATGTTTGAATGTATGAAACAATATTGAATTCTTCTCTACTGTGAAGTTCACGTTCCCACAATTCAGTTGTCAGCTAAAATTATATCATGCAACGGCTGCAAGAAATGGTGGAAACACATTTTGTCCTTCGGTTTCAATTTTAAATTCAAGGAGGAATTGTATGTGATGTCTCTCTGCTCTAAACTGCTTTGTCATGTTCATCAGTGCTAATGTAAAAACTCAGTGCCAAGTCTCCTGGTGACTTGGCAGATCTGAATATAGAGTATAGAAGAATGTTTTCACATTCATCTTCTGAAGAGGGGAAATCTTTAACCTCATTTTAACACAAACACGTTATTAAAAACATTATATATGATTTACAACACAATGTATCTTTGTATGCAATTATTGTGTCCAGCACTTAAACTGTATATTAAACAATTTGCTGCAGATTCGTAGATTTTGTATTTTTCCATATTTTAATATTTTTCTACAACTAAGTATATTCAACTTTTTGGGGTACAAAACAAAACATTACCTGTATCATTCATGTATAATGTTAAAGAGAAATAAACACTGTCCAATCCAACATACAAATCCAAGCAGTGTTTTCTTATCTCTAAATGTTGAGTTTGCTGGGTCCTGCTTTCGACTCAAATAGAGAAATATTTTGAACATTTTATATAAAGCTTGTACTTGTACCCTGAAAAGAAGATTCTTGAGTTGTGTGTCCTTCGGTTTTCAGACCCTTTTCTTTGTACAGTCACGGGTTTATTCAGCCATTTTTTCTTTTGGCTTTTGAATATGTTGCAAATCAACCTCCTGCAGAACAACCTCCGTATATCACATACACCAAAACATGAAAAGACTTCATAAACCCACAACGTCAGTCCAGTAAAGCGCGTAACCTTGCCTGTAGGTGCACTTGGTTGACAGTAGGTGGCGGCAGAGGAGCAGGAAATGACGCTGGTGTGAATAATGAAGCTGTCATCCACCGCGAGATGACTTCATGCCACATTATTCCTCTGACAGCGTCCACCACTCGGAGTCATCACGGGTGGCTTCGGGCACCGAGGCCGCCGACTCACGCGTCCTGAAATAGTGACATCCTGGTCATTCAGCCGTTCCACCTTTAAAACGGCTGAATGACCCCCCCCCCCCCCCCCAATCACAGCTCCACGTAACCGGGAACGAGCTGAATCTGTTGCTTTCTGATGATCATTTCCTGATTTACGACACAAGGAAAACGTGCTCAACCTTTGAGAGCCCCAGAGGCCACTGATCCAAGTGACTCATCAGAACACAAAGTCATCTGAGCACCGTGCAAACAGGTTTATTTCTGACTCACACACATGCACACAAACACACACACCTCCTGCTGTTCCCTGGACGCATCATATATGCAGATTGCATAGCGGTGCAGGCTCTTTGATGTGCATGGAACAGAATTCTAGATGTGTTTTATATAACCGCTCCAGAGGGAAGGAAAGTGGAGTCGAAGAGGATTAGCATCAAAACATTTCCCCATTTCCTTTCGTGTGCCTGCGTCGATACCTCAAGTCTGCCTTGTCAAACTGGAAGTCTGCCTTTTTCTCCCTCTGTCTATATCTTCTTCTCCCCAGACGTCCTCTCTCTCTCTCTTTCTTTTTCTGCTTCTTCTTCTTCTCTTTTTTTCCATGCCTCTCTCTTCTACGCTCCATCTTTTCTGAATCCGGGGAGGCCTCGCTGCTGGAGTCTGTCGCACAGAAAATGTAGGTCATCTGTTTTCAGAGACTCCCTTCACACCAACACCAGGGGAGGTGCGGGGAAGTGATAACATCACACACACAAACAAACACACACACACACACACACTCACACGCCGACACACAGTCATGTCTAAATTACTTCAAAGGACATTCTATTACATTCCATAAATATCCATGAAACTTACTCAAAACTTAACCATAGTTTCTATATAGCAAAACCTAACCTCAACCCAAACTTAAACCTAACTTAAACTAAACCTTAACCTAAATCTAAACCTTACCCTAAACCTAACTTGTATCTAAACCTAAACTGAGCCTACAACAAATATTAACGTTATGGGGACTAGATTTTTGTCCCCATAAGGAAGACAAGTCCCCATAAAGTAACTGTAGCAAACAGTTTGAGGTCCCCACAATGTCAGTAATACCTGGACAACAAACACACAGGCAGCTCCAGCAATGTCTCATTCAAGGTGAAGGGAATAAAGAGAGAAAGTGGTGTGTGTGTGTATGTGTGAGTGTGTGTGTTTGTGTGTGTGTGTGTGTGTGTGTGTGTGTGTGTGTGTATGTGTGTGTGTGCGTGTGTGTGTGGTCAGCTCCACTGGGGGCTCTGTCAACACTCACCTGAGCCGACTGACAGCCCCACATGCCGCCTCTCTGAGCATCTCACCTTCTGCTGAGACACACAGGGACAGCTCTAAGAAGACTGTGTTTTTCAAGACGCATCATTCCCGTAGTTTGCTCCACACAGATACGATTAACTACTCACTCGGCTGCATTAAGCTTTGATTTGGTTTATTCACGGCACAGTGCCCAATCCGTCCCAACAGCTTGTTTACTGGCCTGACTCCGGCTTAACTTGTGAGCCAATAGTGTTGACTCGAGTTAAAGTGAGGATACACTAAACAAAATTTAACGACAACAACTTGAGATAATTTGCGAGGAGGTTTCCTGGAAATATAATGTCATAGTAAAAGATGATAGCAGTTCAGTGAAAGTACCCTCTTGCTTTACTTGAGTTCATTAAAATAAAATAAAATAAATAATATATAGTTATGAGCTGATGTTGATTAATGTTCACAGAAAAAGTGGCTCGATAGGACAAAGCACGTTTGTGGAGCTGCTGCAGTGGAGACGGCGCAATCATTTTCAAACTCAATTTTACGCTTATTTTGGAAAAAGCAAGTTGTGCAATTCAGTGATTTCGACTTCATTGTCAGAGTGCCAATTGAACACTTTCTCAATTTTTCCCTGTAATTGGTTCCACATTAAATGGTCATTTATAGAAAGCGTCCTGAGAAACTGCAGCAAACATCATCGGTTTCCTCTCAAGAAAAATTAAAAGGGAAAAGATGGAGCATGCTAGGAAGCCAATTCAAATAAAATTCCAATATGAGCATATTTGGAATAAGCAGGTCTGTTAGCTTTCATTCTGCTTCACTTTCCATGAGTGGCTATCAGATGTTAAGATCCTCTCCCTGATGTTTTCAAACTCCCGTCCTTATATCTTGATGTGATGGTTTATTAACTTATTAACAGGGACAAATAGCCTCTCAGGGGTTAAAAATAAGGTTTAGACCCCAATTTACACCTAGTTCTTACATCACGCTTGGGTCAGAAGTGCATTTAGAAAAAAAAACTGGGCAGGCTACTCACAGGGCGAGGGAGGCGCAGGCTGGATGTCAGTGTCACTGTCAGTCACGTCATCGGGCCATATGTAAAATGAAGAGCGACGCAGAATCGCAAGGCGCCTTCGCTGCAGAGGGCTTTTAGAATCCCCTCAAGTGGGCATCAGTGGGGTGGAGGACCATGGTGGTCCCGAGCCCAAAGCCGGAGCTCTTGAAGGCGAGGAGAGGGTAGAGACCCAACTCGCAGTGGTAATGTTCATATAGAGGGTTAGTGGACGTTTTGAATAAGTTATAGCTGTGTAACGACCATGAATATCTTTGCAGATCTGACAAAGCCTTTACGACGAATCAAAAGGAGGACTGGAGTCAGTGGGTTCCATCCTGTGGGAAATATTTGTGCAACAGAGGAAAAACATCAGTGTATCACAAAAGTCTGGAGGATCCTCCGGGGTCCATAAATGTCGAAACTAAATTTAATGTCAATTCATAAATAAGCGGTGTAGATATCTCCGTCTATGCCAAAGCTGGGACCTGACATATATCATACAGTGTCAACACATGTATGGATGCTGTGTGTGAGCGGAGGTGTACCCGCTGCAGGGGATCGTCCGTTATGACCATCTGTGGCGCTGACGACGACATATGTGTTTCTGTGACCCCTGACCCCCGACACCCCGCTCGCCACTGAGGCGGTTGCGAGTCGCCCAGGACGGCACAGCGGCTCACATCTCTGTCCTCCTCCCTTGAAGCCGCTGAAGCGCGCCGGGGCAAGTTTATGGCGTCGCCGAGGAGCCAGGGGTCACCGCACATCACACCTCGCCACTCCATCTCATTTTCCCCCCGTTAGCCATCCATCTGTACAACCACAGTCCCCCCCCCCCCCCCCCCCAGCCCCGCCCGTGCCACCGGGCGCGCTGCAGTGTGAAAGCAGCCTTTGCAGTGAAATACCCCTGCTGCCTCCACTCTTCCCTCTCTTCCTCTCTTCCTCCATTCCGCCATCTGCTTTCTTCCCTTCTTCCTGTCCAACCCTGCCTGGGGAGGGTGGGGCTGCAAAGTGAATGGTACTCCGTCATCTGAACCCTCCACTCCTCCACCCCTCTTTCTCTCATTTTCTCAAGGAAAATATTGTGTAATAGAAAAGCCTTTGGGCTCTCGGCCACAGAGCCATGTTACATACAGTGAGGATGACTGCTCTGCTCCCTGCCGACACGCTGACTCTCTCTGACGAGGAGGATGCGTCTTCGCTTCCCAGTGTGTGTGTGTGGTGAGATGTGTTAGATGGCGGTAAAGTAAATTGTTTTGGTTCATTTGTGGCTCTGTGAAGTCAGCACATCTGGGTTCGGAGAGCTTCTTTCCATAACAAGGCATCGCCCGGGTCGCTGAAGCGGCAGGGCCCAGAACATCGGGTTGCAATATTCTCCCGACATGAAATGCACAGTGTGCCGGGACAGACGGACTTCATCTGGCTCTGATTTCATCCGTCTCCAATCGTGATTTCCATTTAGTGCACATTCTTCTGAGAAACGGAAAAGGAAATTACTTTTTCCTCTGTGATGATTTTATCCGCAAATGGCTGATGGGAGAGATGGATGGGATGGATGGATGCATGACGGATGGATGGAGGGTTGGATGGGTGTAAAGTTGGGAGGTTGAGCACTCTCCACTGGTTTCTGTCAAACCTCCATCGGTGCTCACTTGTATTGGACGTCCTTGTGGTCCTCGTGGGAGATTAGAAATTGTGTGTGTGTGTGTGTGTGTGTGTGCACTCAAGTGAAGGCCCTGTGTGTGTCCTTGTGAAATGTGTGTGTGTGTGTGTGTGTGTGTGTGCTTCGACCCGTGTGTGCAGAGCTGTCCAGAGTGGTGTGCTCAGCAGTCGTGCTCGGCTGCACACTAACACGATGTGACAGGGCAGAAATACCAGTACCGACCGCGCGCTCGCCCACCCACCGTCACACACACCAGCTCTCCTACCCGACACACTCACCATCAACCCCTCCCCCCGCCCCCTCGCCCACATCCCCATCACCCCACCCCGCCCGCACCACCGCGCCCCCTCCCCATTGGCTGTCTACTTCCGTCACTCCACGTCTTCTGCTCGGAGACAGAACCATAAGCCCTCCGCCGTCCCCCTCCCCCCCTTCATATCACCTCACCCAGAACCCCCCCCCCCCATCCCTCCCCTTGTATGCCCTGCTTACGTGGGGTCCTAGTGTGCATCAGTGAGTGACATATTATGCAATGTCCCATTATGTAACGCTACATTTTCATATGCTCATCCGCCCAGCCCCTTGAGACGAGTCCCTCTGCTTGCTCAGTCTTTCTTCCAGTATCCTCCTGCTGGTTTGTTTGCCTCCCAAACGATGAGCCAAGGTGACAGTCACAGCAGGAGACGAGTCAGATGACATTTGCGACTGGCGCAGCTTGAACCGTGACCTCTGCTCCTTTGCAGCTGGTGAGTTCATGGTGACAGGACAAGGAGGGAATCTCAAATGCCGCCCCATCTTCTCATCTCAACGTCCCGGTGTCACAGGACAAGGAGACACCTTCCTTTAAACCTTCACCGCCGGGCTCCGGTGAAAGTTGACCTCGTCACTCAGCACCTGGCTTCATATTTATACCATTACACATTTACACGCCCCGGTGCCGCTGGATAAAGGCCCAGTCTCTGAGCCACTGAGCAGCTCCACTTTGGCGGTTGGAGTTTTCAGTGCCTTGCTCAAGGACATTTAAGCTTCTCTTGTCAATTGAGGAGCGAGCTGCTGAAGACACTTTACAAAAAAAACAGATATAACTCCTTTAAATCCTTCACTATTCACCCACTCAGATACATACACACACACACACACACACACACACACACACACACACACAGTCGTGACTCCTTGGCTTTAGAGGACATCCCATGGACTATCATCTATTTCCTGGAGACCTACTCTAACCTTAACCATAGTTACCACTTGCCTAACCATCAAAACATTTTTAAAATTTTAAATTTGGACAATGGAACTGCCTAAATAGATTTAGGTCCCCATAACATGAGTTATACCTGGACCATACACACACACACACACACACGCACACACACACACACACACACACATCGAACACAAACACACACACACACAAAAACACACATGACTTTGAATTGACTTAAATAGGACCTCCCAAATTAAGTTTTCCCTTATTAGGTCGGGCTCTGCTTCCTATTTAGATCTATTAGTCCTTTAAGGTTGCTGTTTAAACTGGAAATGGTCCTAAGAGATAACAAAAATGAGTACACACACTCAGGGAGATGTTATTGGAAGAGAGTGATGTTTAAAAATATGAGAATATGAGATATGGATAAATTAAGTTTGAAAGTAAATCTTAATATAAGCGTGACTCAGAGTGTCCAGCCGGAGGAGAAAACAGCTGAAGTGTATATGTGTCTCAGTGTGTGTGCAGGTCAAATTGACTTCAACAATATCTGTGGGGGCATTGCAGCATGTGTACATTGAATTAAGCTTTTTTTTTTCATGCACACACAAACCCAGCCAGGCCCGTGGAGTTTCAGCCTGAGTGTGTTTTTCATCCTTGTCTTATTTTTTCTCCAGTGAACATTTGAAAAAGGTCAGTTTGCACCACGCCAGGTTAAGTAAACACCTGAGCACTTCCTCCACCATGTTGACAGCAAAGATGGCAGCCTGAGAGAGGAGGACAGGGGATTAAAGCCACAGTTAAAGCGACAGCCTCCCTCCCTCCCTCTGCCACTTTGACCTTTTACACAGCAGAATCTATATTAAGACTGAACACCCTGTTTTTTTTATTTTCTTTCTGCATCACTCTCCCTCTCACCTCTCCTCCCCTCTGTGGGCTTACGTGTTCTTTCTCCCCCTCCTCGTCCTCCTCCATCTCTCCTCGCCCTCCCTCCGTTCTGTGTTTTTCTCTCTCCTCTGGGAGACAGCTGAATGCACGGGCCTCGTGGATCACTGCGCTTCAAGACACCGTCTCTAAAAAATCGCTCCGTTTTTCCACAAAGCATTTGAAAGCGCTTCATGAGCAGGAGGGCCGGCTTCGACATGATGCTGCAGATTCCTGCCTCGAGTTTTTTGCTCCGCAAGCTGACGTTTGAGTCACAAAGACAGATCCGGCTTTGATGCATTATTGATTTGATATGATTTTCTTGTCCCAGTCACCCATCATTAATTCACGTGAAGGTTTTTAAAGAAGTTTAAAGGCGGCAGTTTTGGTTCATAGCATCATTCTACTTGAATTTTCTACTTCAAATGTCTAGAAAAGGAGATGTGGCGATGCCAAGCACGTCTCTTCCAGGTTTCATCTACATTAGTGTAAGTTTCACAGCAGCACAGCCCTGGAGGCATACATCTTGGATCTTCTCCAGTCCAGTAGAGGCGTTGATGAAGGGGCAGGTTGGTAAGGGGTGGGGGGGGGCTGGTGGAGAGTACATTTTGGCTGCTTTCCAGTCCAGTGGGCATGAAGCAGGCCTCAAAGGCTCCTGGGATTTCCCTTTACACCAAACCCCTCTGCCCTCCATTAACCAATTAGAGGAGAGAATTGCTTAACTGGACATATGAAAGTCTGCGTGCAGGCTGCAGGGGAGAAGCAGCGTCATGGGGAAGTAGATGATGGAGCGTAGGTACGGAGAGAGGGAGAAAACGGTGGAATGCAAATGCAAAAACACAGTCGACATCATGAGGTAGCAGTCCTCAGTCGACTCCGATGCATCTGATTCCTCCGTCGCACAATCCACCCTCGAACGTGTGCTGCCGGACGCACAGTGATAGATGTTTATGAGCTAATGTCAATTTTCTCGTGTGAATTTACTGTCAGCGGATGATGAATGCACTCAATATCGCTGGTTATTCATCTCATATATTTCTCTGCCACAGACTCCCATTGCAGCACAGTGTCTCGTGTGCACCAATAGGTGTCGACATTGCCCAGCTTGTCACTCGGGCGATCAGGCCACGAGGAGAGAGAGCGAGAGAGACCGAGAGACAGAGAGAGAGAGAGAGAGAGGGAGAGAGGGAGGGAGAGCTCCCCTTTGAAAACTACTGGAGCATGATGTGGTGTAATGCTGCATTGTTGCCATAGGTCTCTCGGAGTGAGTGTGACAGAAACAAAGACATCTTTCTGTGTGTGCGTGTTCGTCTGAATGTTACAGGTTCATGCATAAACAAGTAGCGTTTTGTGTGCAGATGCTAAGTTCAGGGAGTGCACGGCCTGTGACAGGTGAAGGACGCCGACAATACGCACAGGGTCACTGCACCCTCGTCGTCAGCCTTTTATGTATGTGCCTGTGTGCGCCCCGTCCTTGTCCTGGCCGTGCTCCCGTAAGAGACCCACATCAATTCGTACGGGCCTCTTGCCCTTTTCCCGGGGCTGCCTGGGAAATGTGATGTGACATGTGGGATGAGCAAGACGGGGCGAGGAGGAGGAGGAGGAGGAGGAGGAGGAGGAGGAGGAGGAGGAGGAGGGGATAGGTGAGGTTGTTGTAGGTGGATTCCAGAGAAATGCCCAAGGTAAGGCTGTGGAGTACAGACACAGACTCAGGCAGTGTGTGAACAAGAAGATATACCGTAGATTGAGAGATGTAAACTCCACCAAAGCATCCATCCTCCCATTATCTATGCTTATTCTGTAAGGGTGGCATGGGAGGCTTGGACACACCTTCACCAGCATTCTGCAGGACACAAACAACCATTCACACTCACATTCACACCTATGTTTAAGTTAGAGTGTCCAATAATCCCGATCTGCATGTTGAGAGGAAGCAGGAGGAAACCCCACGCAGACACGAGGACAAGTGCAAACCCCAAACGGTCAGGCCCCTGGCAGAAGACCCGCTGCACCACTGTGCCGCCCTGCACATAAACAACAGAGCATTAATACTTCGTCAACAACACAAATTCAAAGTTTTAAACAAAACTGACACAAGTAGCACAACAATTCTGACACCGGTGTATTTTTTATTATAAACTGATAAGTCCTGGAAGGCTCCTCACCTTGTTGGACGACCTTGGATTAAATTGAAATTTGCTCGATTGCTTTTAGGCACCAAACAGGAACTATGGTGGTTTATTGACAACATGGGCTTGTTAGCATTCACTGTGAGTATGTAAGAGAGTAGCTCAAGGCCTTAATAAATCTAATGAATAATAATAACCTCATTTATATAGCACCTTGTAAATTTGTGCTTTACAAACATAAATATGATCAACTTTTAATTAATTTTGAATTTATAGAGTATACAGAAATATAAATATACAGTATTTTGTATTTATCTGAAGTTTTGTTCAAGGTAATCTATTGTGTGGTCAAATGCAGTGTATTGCGTTTTGTCTGGGCCATAGACAAGCAAAAGATATAAAAGATTTCAATTTATTGCTGCATCATTGGATGATTAAGCTCTGAATCTTGAATTTCGAAATAAATAAATAAATACAAGTAAAAGCCTATCGACGCAAAGAAGCAAAGAGTGGTAGAAAGAAGTAACACATATAAAAAGCCGGTAAAACCAGAAACAATAAAATAATACAGCCAAATAAAATAGGATCAATCGAGCAGTGGCATAAATGAACTCCAGAAGAAAACGATCTGGTAAAACACAAGGTTCTTGATCCAACACAAGAGAAAATGAGAGTATACAAAATAAAGTCATGCACAGTTGATTTTCAGATATCCATAGTTTTTTAACCATACATTTAAATCTTACTATGCAAAGTGCTTTGAGATAATGTATGTTGTGATTTGGCCTAAAGAAATAGAATTGAATGTGTTCTCTAATGGCCCAACAGAACTGACAACATGCATGTAGGCTCCTGTAGTAATGTTAATGTGCGGTTGCAGTTTCAGCAGCTTTCAGCAGCTTTTAAAAACGTCCTTGCATGTCCACTAGTAACAGATGAGAGGTGACATGTACCGGACCTGCACCTTGTTCTGTACCAGGAGCTCCAGCTTGAGGGAGAAAGTTTGGAGGACGTGTTTGTTACTTCACTCCAGCTATTTAATTCCATCAGTGCATTCGGATACAGTAGCTTGTGGTGAGCAGACACTTGTGTCTGTAATGGGCAGCAGATGAGAAAGAGGGTGAGGAGGGGGGATGACAGCGAGAAGGAAAATGAGTGGAGGTGAAATCTATTAGTGTGACAGGCTTTCTATAAAGCTGGAGACCTCGGGGGGGGGGGACACACAAACTCTGAATGCTGAGTGCGACACCAAGAGAGGGAGGGAGGGGAGGGGGCCGAGTCAAAGACATACAAGATGAGACAAGAGGCTGAAATTAAAGGAAGTAAAAGAAGTGACAGAAACAGAAGGAGAATTATTCGTATGACACCTCCGAAGGGATTCCTGACTTTGTGAAAGAGCAAATTCACTGTGTGTGAGTGTGTGTGTGTGTGTGGAAAGTGTGTAGAATGCATGTACATTGATGCGTGTGCATGTTACCCCTCCTCTCTCCCTCTTTTCTGAGCGCTTCCAGGATGAGTGTGCTCCATATGTATGTCAGCTCCAATCACTCATTCAAACATGGAGGGAGGAGGGAGAGGAAAGGGGGGAGGCGGTGGGGGAGGCTCAGTCATGTCCACATCAAGCTGTGGCGACAACTACGTTTTCAGGCAAAAACTGTCCACACGAGCGTTTTGGCTCCGTAAACCACGTATCATGGGACCACTAACGTACAGTGGGCCCGTCTGTGGCCCTGGACGAGGGAATTGTCTCAGATCGCTTGAATAGGAGCACCTCTCCTACACAGGAAAGCAGTTGTGTCATTGTAAAATGCAGAATTTAAGAGCACAACAGCTGTTAGCCAAGAAAACCGGGTTGTAATTAACTTTCTAGTCCTAAATTTCCCTCAGAATCAACAAAATATCTATCAATCTATTTATCTATCTATCTATCTATCTATCTATCTATCTATCTATCTATCTATCTATCTATCTATCTATCTATCTATCTATCTATCTATCTGTCTATCTATCTATCTATCTCTCTCTCTATATCTCTCTCTCTCTATCTTCTACACTGGTGGCGGAGGCTGATTCTGGTTGCTTTTTGATGTAATAGGAGCCTGAAGAATCAGTAAAGGCTACGTCTTGACCGATAAGACCCACGTCATCGCCATTATTTCCAAATATCTCAATTTCTACCTGTAAAATGCACCCCTGGAGTTTTCAAACTAAAATGCAGCCAGCAGCGTTTTTAACATCCTCCATCTTAGCGTCTCTGAAACTCTGCAGCGGTGTGGACGTCAGGCGTGTCTGTGTCTGAGTTGATGCATCTTTAAAAGGAAAACGTTGTAGTGTGGATGTAGCCTGAGCATCTCAGACCTGAGACCTGTGGGTGCTTTTAGTTTTTTTTTTGGTAGGAGGTGATAGATGAGAGAGGAGGAAGGTGGCGTTAGGGGAGGGAGGGAGGGTTGGACGGCATTAATATTCTTTTAGCGGTTTCAGCTTGTGAGGAGAATCACTGCTAAGCTACATTCCTCCCTCCTTTAATTTCCCGATCTCTCTTTCCCGATCTCTTCTCTTTTCTTTCCTTCCCCTTCATATTTCTGCCTCTCACTGGATTATTGTTTCCCCGCTGCCAGTTCCCCTCTCCCTCCACACGCTGCCCCACCCATGTGTACTTTGACACCAAAACCCCCCCGAGCCTTCGGTGTCCTAGACCCCAGTCATGTGACGCTGACCTGCTATGTTTTACAAGGCTGCAGTGCATTGAAGGGGGCCTCCGAGGAAAAGGGCTCCGTTCACCAGCGGCAGGAAACAAAGCACAATTCGGAGAGGAGTGTGTGTGTGTGTGTGTGTCTGTGTGTCTGTGTGTCTGTGTGGATATATGGGGGCGGGGGAGGGGGGGTCAGGAAGCAGTATTTCAAGGGATGGAACTCCACTATAAAAGTTTGACATCAAGAAACACAGAGTATTCAAGCGAGTCCGTGTTCAAACGTGCTGCGTCGTTGTCTGCCTGCGACGGAAAGACTTTGATCAGAGCGACTTGGATTTTGTCCACCTGGCTGACGTTAGATATTTCAACTTTTATTGACACGCTTAGATGAGCTCTGGCCTTAATCTCCTCTCTCCTTTTCTATCCCTTTCCCTCGCCGGTCTCTCTTCCTCTCGCTCTCCATCCGCATTAAATCTCACGCATCCTCTCCTCCTCTCCTCCTCTCCCTCCCTCTCTCTCGCTCCCCTCTTCTCCAATTCTAGTTTATTCCCAAATGAATTGACCTTCGCCATCGCTCAGCCCTGCAGAGCCGTAACTCTGCTCTCGCTCGCTCTGTGGCCGTAATCTACGGCCGGAGACGCAGACGGATCCTGTTGCCTCCCACGCACAAGTGCACGCATGCACCAGTACAGCAAATGCACAAAAGGGGACTTCTCACAGCACAGTAAGTAAGCCTATATGAAGGAATGACCACGGATGCTTACAGGCAGGCAAGCGTGGAGACACACAAACACACGCACGCACACACACACACACACACACATCTGTATCATTCCTGGGAGATTTGAGCCCATTAAATAAGAGCAGCCCAGTCCAGACTCTCAGATCGCTGCCGTTACCCCCTCTTTGTTCCCCAAACCAGTAACAGCTGTGCTCCTCCACAGTTGTAAGTCACTCACTCAGTGGAAATTTAAAAGCCATTAACCGAGCCCCTCATTGCTACCCCACCCCTCTGTGTGCATGAGTGTGTGTGTGTTTGTGCGTGTGTGTGTGTATGTATGTATGTGTGTGTCAGTCTTGCTCATCTGCTTCACAGACACACTTTTGTATGCGCACTTGTGTGTGTATACGCGCTGCAAGTCCAAATACCTGGCAGTGCATTCGACGCAGCGTTTCTTAAAGAGGCCTCTCTCGTCGAATCAGGAGGTTTCCGAGTGGAATGTTTTGGGCCACAGCGCGGACGGTCGTGCCGCGATCCGCCTCCCACACCTTGAACGCTCCGCTGCGTCCCAGCCGTGAGTAGCTGGGAGGGGTCACGCTGGGTCATGTTGTCTTTGAGCGTGAAACAACAAAAACAAGGCCCCGCTGAAATAGCTCGCCGCTTGTCCACTTTCTTGGCTTAGCCGGCGCATTACTGTGCCAGGAAAGAACAACAAGCCCGGAGCCTTTCATAAGGCGAGCCCTTCGAGCTCATTATATAGACGCAGGCGCAGCTGCATGCTTGAACACACACAGCAAGCAGATGTTCACAGAGACAGAGACGGAGAGACAAGGAAAGGAGGAGATAAAGGAAATGGGGAGCGGGACCGTAACATGGATGGTGGACATTCGGATGCCAAAAGTTAAATCGATGGTTCTTTCCCCTGTTTTTCTTTTGTCTCCTTCCCCTCCTTCCCTCCCTCCTCTATCTCCTGTGGAGATCTCTCATTTCCTGCAGGCCCAATGTTGATTTCATACTAGAGCTCAGGGCTTAGAGTTGGAGTCTGTGAGATGGGTAAGGGGGAACATGGGGAGGAGAAGTGTGGTGGTATTTGGGCTCGGGCCAAAAACAACCTTCACCTCCACTTCTCTCAACTGCTCTGCTGATTTTTTAAATGTAAGCAAGCGAGCAGACATTTTTCTTTACTTGCTCGACAATCACGCACCTCAACACCTGGGAGAGGCCACAGTGCAACTACAGTCTGTAGTTGGACTCTTCCTGTGGAGACTTTACTAGTCAGCACGTTGGTGGATTATTTTTTATCACAGATTCCATAACGTGTCTTGCTCAAGAGCACCTCAACAGCAGTTTAAGGAGAGCAGAGTTCACTTCATTCATTCGTCCAGTGGAGATTTCTCAAGTTCGCCAGGTCCTTCTCTTTTTATTAAAATCGCAAATTCTATCCCTGCAGTTAAATTTATAAAAACTTGATGTCCTCTGTTATCCGAGCTTCATTTGTTGTTGACAAAGATTAACTAGCGGTACTATTAGCATTTACGAGCCAATGATAACATGACTGCTCCCCAAAAACGAAGCCAATATAGCACCACCTGGTGGCTGATGGCAGTGTAGGTCATGAACCCCATGTCCTCCGTGTTAGTGGATGGGTCACGGACCAAACTAGAATGTCAAAGTATACATCAAAATTTTTCAGCCGTTTCTAGATAGTTAGTATTGATTAGTTAAAAATAATGATTGACAGCTGAGACTGACTCGCTATTGGTCGCGCTGTATCCCTTAGTTGCTACTGCACAGACTCCAAATGAGCAAGAGGCCAGCATTCTTATGTGGGATATTTTGGCTTCATTTCTGGATAGTGGTAGGAAGTACCGGCACATCGTCAATCTTTATATACATGCTATGGCCCCTGTCACAATACTGATGGCAAAATAGCATTTCAAGTAAAAGTTTGGTAAAGAGCTACATGTTTCCGGTGCCATAGCCAGTTAGCTTGGCTTGAACTGAAAACAAAAGCAGACAATACCTGGCTTTGTCTAAAGGCAACAAAATCCACTCATTAGCTCTTTTAAATATCTCTAATTAAAATCTTAAATACAAATATATATTTTTTTGAGTGTTAAAGGTGCTGATGGGCAGTTTCTCTTGACTCACTGCTTTTGTTATTCAATGTTTTCCGTTATTTATTAAAATATTTTACTCATTGTGCCACAGTTGGTTGTTCTAGGAACTAAGTGTTTCATAAAACAGTTCCATTCATCAATTTAGTGTGAAAAACGTGATTCAGTGTAAATCCCGATGTTACACTATACCTCCTAGTCATCATGACCTTATAAAAATCCAAGACCTTTGTGGGTATGAATGACACACAGTCTGATGGAGGAACTTGCCTGGGTTAGAGTTTCATAGTGCCAGTTTCTATGTGGTGTCACTTTGACCTTTTCTAGTCGCGGCAGATAACTTTGTCAGCATACAAAACCACAATGAGTCACATGCATGAAAACTCACCCTTTTTTTTCACCTTTTGCTCTGGGTATTTATGTTACCAGCAGTAACCAAGGAAGAGAAAAAAGGGCTGTGTTAGTCTGCGGCCTCTTTCTGGCCTAGACGCCGATAACACACAAAGTTAGACTCCCATGCACGACTGATTCTAACGCACCAATAACTGTGTGGCACAAGGGCAATTTCTGCTCTTGACTTCCTCTCTTGTATTGTTCACAGACATGAGGCCTTCTAGACATGAACAGCTGCAGACCCCAGCTTTCACTTCCCCTTTTATGAAACCACACATGTATCGGTTACCACAACAAGTTCCCCAAACGTGGCCTCCCATGCTCCCTGTACCTCCCCCCCATGCCAACACATGAACACGTGTGCCTGCATGTGGAATCAGACAAAAATTTCGGCCACCAAGTTCCCCATGAGACAGTTTGTAAAGGCTGTCCTTCATGTGAAGCAATGACGTTACCAGATATGCGAAAAAACATTGCAGGGTTTTGTGAGATATAAAAAAAAAAAAAATTTGAGAGGGGAAAATATTTCTTTAGCGTTGAAGGGCGGTGTCAGTAACCCGCACTTCCTGTGTGCAGGTCTCTCAACGTTAGTTCTTTACGTTTGTGCACTCACTATAGCTAACCACAGCACACATACCTAATTTGGCATACTGTTGCTACCATGGACCCCAAAACACACACACACACACACACACAGACACACACAGACCCGAACACAGCGGCATTGCGTGACTGAGGCTTCACACCTCTCTTTCTCTCTTTCACTCAACGAAAGCATGAAAAAATCCTTCACCCACAGAAATGTGAGAAGTGTGTGTGTGTCTATGTCTGAGTGTGTCTGTGTGTGTGTGTGTGTGTGTGTGTCTACGTCTGAGTGTGTCTGTGTGTGTGTGTGTGTGTGTGTGTGTGTGTCTGTGTCTGTGGCTGTGTCTATGTCTGAGTGGGTCTGTGTGTGTGTCTGTGTGTGTGTCTATGTCTGAGTGGGTCTCTGTGTGTGTGTGTGTGTGTGTGTACCTGTGTTTGTGTGCCTGTGTGTGTCAGTGTGTGTACGTCTGGGGCAAAGACTGCCTTGCCCTTGTTTGGCCTCTGTCTTTAGCAGAAATACGGGGAATTAGCTACAGACTTTACCCGCAGATTGCCTTTCAGACATGCACAACGCAGCGGGAGGTTCTCTGCACAGACGTGTTCACAACAGCATCAAATCCGCTGCATTATTCAGGTGAGAGGTGAAGCAGCTGGGGACAGCCGGCAGAGACAGGAAGTGACGTATTTACTGCTGCAGAGATCATATGATAATGTGTACAGCACCTCGACACTGGTGTCGGCTCCCATCACCACAAACTCTCTTGATGTCTTCGTCGGCATCTTCTACTTTTATACGCTTTTTTTGCCAGGAGAATAATATCATAATTTTTGCGTCCATCGAGTGTAAGAAGTCTCTCATCACCACCACCCCCCCCCCCACCCCCCTGCCCGCACCCTCTCATGCACCGTCTCTTAGCGCACAGTCTGCGACTTCTCAGCTTTGTTCAGAAGCAGCCAGAAGACGTGCCTACACATTCACCCTGCATCATGAGAACACAGCGTGTAACTTGTGAATGAACTCATCCTCCTCGCTGTCTCTCATCGTGCTCTCCTGTGATTTCAGTAAAAGCAAAGGTGCGGGCTGAACAATAGTTCCTGCATGATCTCATTCCCTCTACCAGCACTCCTGTCATGGAGACGGTTTGTCCATGATTAGGAAATAAAAGCAACCAGGCTTTAAAAAAATCTATCAGCAAGGAAGGTGTTACATTAGGCCTGTTTCTGCAGCTGGGAGTTGTTGATCCACTGCACCTCTGCCCACAGGCTGGAAACCTCTGTGTTTTTTTAGGGAGAGGGGGCCATGTGGCTAATTGAGCTGTTCCCAGGTCAGCCTGTGACAGCGTGCCACCCTGTGCCAAGGTGTTGGGGTTTCCCAGGGTTCAGTAATAGATGCTTTTAGACCCCGGAAAGTGTGTCCAATTGCCCTGCCTTGCTGGCACACAGAGCGGGACAAGGGAAGGACGGAGTGGTCGCACTTATCCCAGCGGAGAGATGTTGGGTCAAGTGAGCCTTTTGATAACTTGGGAGATGTGGATTCAGTGAGTGGTTGTGCATGCTGAGTGTGGTTATATGAAAGGGGGGGGGGGGGGGGGGGGGGGGTCTGCATCCAGGCTACGACTATCGTTTCATTTTCAAACAAAAATGATCTCTGTCCACATGAATGAATCAGTTTATATATCACATGACCGTTCATGTCCACAGGGCCACACAGATGGCTCAAACAATCTCTTGTCTCCTTTGCATGTAAGCAGTTGTGTTATTGTAAAATGCAGAATTTAACTGCGCCACGGCTGCTAGCAAAGACAACAGGGTCAACAGCGCTTGTCATTGATTATGCGTGTTGCGTTCTTCACTGGTAGCCGAGGCTTATGCCGGTGGTTTTCTTCTTAAGGGGGGTCATGTGATAGGAGCCTGGCCAATCAGCAAAGGTTAAGTCGTGACTGAAAGGACAAAATCAGCAATTGGATGTGAGAGTATTCATCATGGTTTCCAAACGTCTCTCCGTTTCTGTTCGTCCAGATCAAAACTCAGCCCAAGAGTCTTCAAACTGAAAGGGTTTCAACAGCGTTTCTAAACTTCTTGTTTTTGTGGCTTAATGCGTTTTCAAAGCAAAACTATGGATGTAGCCAAGATGCAAAATAAAATGCACTCAAATGAGGACGCAACATTATCGCTACACTGCTGTTTGTAGTTACAGGATAAATAAATGTATGATCTCTTCTCATGGCGTACAATAATTAGAATCGCATTATTTGTGATTTGTGCTATGACGTCATGATTGACAGCTGAGACTCGCTTGTGATTGGTCGAGAGCGTGTATTGCCAGTATTTCTAACTCTGGCTCAGAATGTGCAAGATGGCAGCGTTCGTAGCCGAGATATTTTGGAGTTATTTCTGGAAAGTGGATGGAATAGGAGCCGGTGATGTGTCGATGTACAAAACTCAAAGAGTGTCCTTCGGCCTTGTCACAAACATGGGAAACTTTGTCACCTCTGACACTCCTTGACAAATTTAGATTTTAAATTTAATACCCCTTTTTGGTTAATATAAAACATGATTTGATCTTGAGGCATAAATATTATTTCCTTTACTGGAGCTGCACTCAGACTTTTAATCAAATTACCATGTAATCAGTTAATGGGTGATCAAAGAGATGCAGCAGAAAACTGATTCTCACTTGCTCTTTCCTAGAAGCAGTCGACCTTCTAGGAAACCTTCTAGAGATCCTCCTACATCAATGAACAACAGCTTGTTTGGCACTTTCACGGCTTTATTTTCCAGTTGTTCGGCCTCTTCCCTCAGACGCGCTTTCTGTGGCAGTGGAGAAACGAAAAGAAACTTGTGCAAATTTCCGTCTTAATAACGTCAGGGCTTTCCACTGAAATCCCAGCAGCGTTTCACAGAGAAGTGGAACCAGCTCGACATGATCGCTGGAAGCCGCATCTCGAATGACATATGCTGCAAGTACAAATAGACATTTGAAGCATTCATATATCAAAACAGTAATTTCCTGCATAGTTTCAGCGCATGTAGGAGTTTAACTTTCTTTTTGCGGTGTTCCTGGGGAGTGACGGGGTGGGGGGTAAAGCTGGAGGGAGCTTTGCCGGCTGTGCGGGATCAGTTTCAGGATTGTAAACATGGCCGGGTGCCCCCCCCCCCCCCCCCCCCCCCTCCACCCCAACTCTTTCCCAACCCTGAAAAGTGCCTCTTTTGAAATGCTTGAGCCTTTGGGTGTGCCCCCCCCCCCCCCCCCAAAAAAAAAGAAAACCCATCCCACCCAGCACAACCCCCCCCCCCCCCCTTTCCTCTTCGTGTTTCCTGTTGAGCTGGCTAGACTCCTTTGACAGATTTACAACTCCGGGGTCAAAGTTTTCCGACGGCAGCAGATAAATCTTACACGGACCCCCTCCCCTTCCTCCTTCACCTGATGATAAAAAGACACACACTTGGAACAGCTGCCGTGCGCTGCCCACACACAACACACATACACACGCACACACGCACACACCCCTTCCCCACATCCTTTCATGTGTCAAGTGCCAAAGTTCTGTGTCTATGTGCATCAACATGTGTGAGGACGCCTGCGTTTATATGTTCTGGAAGAGGTGTGTGCAGATGCCTTTGTGCACGTGTGTGTGTGTGTGCTCTTGTACAGATATCTTTGTGTTGACCATTTTTAGTGTGTGTGTGAGCGTGTGTGTGTGAGCGTGTGTATGCGCACTGGAGGATAAGTGCCTTGCAGTTTTGCGGTCAACAGAAAGAAATGGAGGTCATTGTTCTGAGACTATGGAGGCAGGTTCCAATTTTTTTCCCTTCTTCGTCTACTCCTCCATTACATTTTTAATGTTTTGGTCCCAGTGTGATGCTGAGTCTTTTTGTCTCCTCTCCTCCTCCTCCCCTCGATAGATATGAAGAGCAGGAGTGTGTGCCATTGAGCCATCACGCCATAATTTGTATTTGCTAGCCCCTCTCCCTCTTACTCTCTCTCTCTCTCTCTCTCTTCTCCCTCTCTCTCTCTCTCTCTCTCTCTCTCACACACACTCACTCACTATATCTATCCCTCTCTCTCTCTCTCTCTCTCCTTCTCTCTCTCTCTCTCTCTCTCTCTCTCTCTCTCTCTCTCTCTCTCTCTCTCTCTCTCTCTCTCTCTCTCTCTCTCTCGCTCATCCCACCCACTGTAACATCAATTTCTATTCATTCAACCTCCTTTTATCAGCGCGAAGTATTGAGGATCACAGTCAAAAAATATAAACCC
This sequence comes from Platichthys flesus, assembly GCF_949316205.1. Taxonomy (NCBI): domain Eukaryota; kingdom Metazoa; phylum Chordata; class Actinopteri; order Pleuronectiformes; family Pleuronectidae; genus Platichthys; species Platichthys flesus. Next base: position 10,254,017 of record NC_084964.1, on the reverse strand, counting down.
ACACAGATCTTGGGGCCATGTCTCTCCCACTCTTTCTCTCTCCCACTCTTTGCTTCCTCCGCATCTACTCTGCTCTCTGTTCCATCCCAACGTTACTAAGCGTTTGTCATTTTTCTGTTCGAGAAGCTACGAATGGAAAATAAGTTGGATATTTTTCCTGTCCTTTGATCATACACCATGAACAAACTGAAGAGAGAAAAGGACCTTGGCTGTTTATGTTTTTGATTTAATCACAGACATTTTCGTTATTATAAAGTGTAACAAAATGGAATGTTGCATATATAGTGTATGGAGACCTTGGCTCAGCCTTGGTCTGCTCAAGTGGGCTGAAAAAGTATCTTTCTCACCGAAGGCCTTGTGTAGCCCATGCTGTTTTATTGAGTAAGTGGAGAACAGGCTCCCTTTTTTTCCCTTTCCTTGAGCTCCTTGAGCCTCGCAACCTTGTAAATCACTATCGATTTTCCTCTAATTTTAACCTTACAGTAATATCATATTCTTTATAGCCTGCAACAACAAACATTCCCCGATATACACACACATTCTTCCCGTGGCGTCGGATCAATGGACATGATTGATTTGGTGGTGCACTGGCAGCCGGTCCTGATCAATGTTAGCTTGGCTGACGGCCGCAGACCGTACGTCACTGTCGCTCACGATGTGTGTTGGAGTAAGGGTGAGTGAGTCTTCGGTTACTCCCATCACTGATAGATAGATAGTCATTGTTTTTTAAAATATCATATTGAACACAATTGGCTTTGGTTATAGTGTTGCAGACGGATGAAAAGTGATTGGAGGGGTTCCCGCGTTTTACTTTTAGACTGTTGTTTTGGGCGTTTTTGCCTTCATTTAATAGCAGGCAATAAAAAGGGAGACAGGAAACAAGGAGAGAGACTGAGGTCACATCCATACGACTGCAAGTATGTTTTTGTTTCAAAAGTTGAAAAGCTTTTTTAAACCAAAACGATCTCTGTCCACACAAGTCTTCTGGCTCTGTATCAGTTTTAATCCTTGCCCATACTAAGACGCCTGAAAACACACATCATGTGAATGGGAATAGTCGCAGATTGCTCGAACAATGGTTAATCGCATGTAAGCAGTTGGATCATTGTCAAACTTTAACTGCACAACAGTTGTTAAATTTGTAAGCTTCAGTATGGATGTTGCTTTTTACACTTGCAGCTAAGCCTATTGTTGGTTGTTCTCTTCTGGAAGGCGTCATGTGATAAGACCACTATGATCAGCGAAGGCTATGTTGAGACCAAAAGATGCGGCCTTGAGTGTCTACGTCATCGTTTTCAAACATCTCAGTTTCAGCCCATCAACCCCGGACCCCAGGCGTGTCTGTAGCAGAGTTGATGCATTTTAAAAACAACAATGTAGTAGTGAGGATGTAACCTGAGGAGTATGACTGGCAAAGGAGGTCCTGAGCCAGAGGGCAACCCGGAATGTATTTAGGTACAGCATGTGACACGCTGTCAGGACATTTCACGTCCAGCTAAAGAATCACTATAGAACTTCTCAAAAAGAACTTCAGAGTCAACTTCCTCAGAAAAAGTGATGAAAATCTCAAAGCGTATACACACTTTCGTTGCTGAGACACACCCTGTCCACGGATCATCCTGTTTTGCAAACTTAGCTCACACACACACACACAGACATGTGCAAACACCCGCAGACCGCGAGCAAACTATCAGATTTGCAGTGTAGCACATCAAATATTACAAAACATCACATGCCTTGTGAAACACTTCATGTGCTGCAGCGTACACGCTTTGCCAAGCAGTGACCTTGAATACTTAAGAGGCCCCTCGGTGCAAGTTTCTCCCCCAGTGCTCTTCACACACCAGTGCCGGGTGGGATGAGTGATATGATGGCGGCGGAGGAAGAGAGGAGCGGAGGGACTCAGCCAGTGACAGGGAGGAGGGTTAAAACAGATAAAGGAGAGGAAACGAGGTGAAGGGAGGCTGTGGGCAGGGGGGTTGAGTGGTACCATCTGACTCTCTCTGGGGAAATCTTATCATGGCGTATTTGGGGGGAGGTGAACTTCCTATTGGAGCGAAAGATTGGGATGAACAGATCCAAAGTAGGGGGGGGGCTACAGGGGATTAACAAATGAACAAACTTGTTGTCCTGTCCTCCACCCTCCCTCTTTTCCCCTCTCCGTCCCTTCATCCTCCGTTCCTGCCAACAGGACATGCTCTATATATCCGGCTGGGTCCCCACATAACCTCTCTGGAGTTTTTATGGTCAGCGTGTCTTTTCACAAGACCTGTTATTGGATTACAGTTCGCTCCAAAGACTCTCTTCTCCTGCTCTCCTGCTCTCATGTTCTGTACTCCCTCTCTGTCTATTACCGGTCGTGCTACTCATTCCAGCTCTCCTTTAAACCACTCTCTCTCCCTCGCTCTTGTTCTAAGCGCGTCTGTATTTGTTCTTGTCCTGAGGGAGGAGGTGCAGGGATGGATAGAGAAGGGAGGAAGACAGAGAAAGAGAGCTAATGCAGCCATTTAGTCGGTCTCAGTTTGAATATTTTTTTTCTCTCCCTCTTGGCTCTGTACACCTTGTGCTGTTCCACTGGTGCTATAATGGTCATAATATCAAGCGACAGGCCGGGTTTCCACTCCGATAAGCCCGTGTCCTTAAAACAGGGGACAAACGAGAGAGCGGGTGGATGACAGCGAGAGGGAGGGATGGGAAAAGAGGGGGATATCAAAAAATAATGAGATGTTTGAGGGAGGGGGGGTTGGGTCAGGGGGATGAGGGAGGAGAGGATAAAATATACATTCGGCTCACTTCCTCCCCCCCTGAGCAGCACAGAGGTCGACTCTTCTATGAGAGATCCTGTGACCTTTCAGAGCAAACTTTGATGTTAACTTTGCATGATGTGCTTGGCTGCTCCAATGTGGTGGGAGAAAGAGAGAGAGAGAGAGAGAGAGAGAGAGAGAGAGAGAGAGAGAGAGGGAAAGAAAGAAAGAAAGAGAGGTAGAGAAAGAAAAAAAGAGTGAGAGAGAGAGAGCATGGACTGTATTCCTGAAACTAGGCCAGTCACTGTCTAGAAATTTGGACTCATGTTCCCGTTTCCAACCATTTCCCGGAGGAGCTAGCCTGCCTGTCGTCTGCTTGCTCGGCCAGTTCTCTGTCTTCCCTGCTGCCTTTGCTGTCCTCGTCTGTTGTTCTCTGTTGTATGATGCTCTGCAGGATGATAAGTTAATAGATTATATGAATCAACAAATGAGAATTGGGTGTGCATCTCTTGAAGGGCAAGGCTTGTGATGTTTTAGATGTACGGCGGCCGTGAAGCCTCGCGCAAGAACATTCACCGTAAACAGGAATAGAAAAAGCCACACAACGGAAACACAACTACAACGGAAGTGAGCGACAATTGATGTTGACAATGAAACGAGCGGAGTTACTTACCGCGGTAGAGCCATAGATGTGTGGGTCAAGTCAGTCGTTGCATAAAATTAGATGCTTGTCTCTATGAGGTATTACGGTACAGGTGCTTGGAGCAAACAAATGGGAAGAACGCACCTGTGCCGTATAATCTCAAAGAGACAAGCATCTAATTATAGGCAGCGACTAATTTATCCAGGTTCACACACACGCCGGCCTTCTTGACCACAGCAAGTAAGTCTGCTCGTTTCATGGTCAACATTTACTGTCACTCACTTCTGTTGTTTTAGAGAGATAAAAAAAACTACTATTCAAACAAGAATGCCAAATATTTCCTGATTGCAGCCTCTGAAACATGTTTCCCATTTTTTTTATATTAACGTAAACTGAATATCTTCTGGACTCATATTTACCTCTGCCAAAGAGGTTAGGTTTCACCCTTGTACATTTGTTTGTTGGTTGGTTTGTTTGTATGTTTTTTTGTTTGTTTGTATTTTTTGTTTGTTTGTTGGTTTGTATGTTTGTATGTTTGTTTATTTGTTTGTTTGTTTGTGAGAGAGATTACACAAACAACTGGGCGGATTCTCATGAAACTTGGTGGAGGGATGTGGTATGGGTCAGCGAAGAACCTCATTAAATTTCCGTGCTGATTTGTATCAGGGGGCAGATCCAGGAATTTCTTTCTTTCATATTGCGAAGTAAGGGATTTGTTTTTGACATCTTGACTGTTGTCTCAGGGAATAATTAACTGCTCTTGATGAAATACAAAAATTGGCACATTAAGCAAACTGATATATCAGAGTGTGTGAAATTTGGTGTAGCTTGACTGAATTGAAGGGGGCCGTTGAGTAATGATTCCATGTCATTTGAGATTAGATTAATTAGGATGATTACTGGCAGATCTTAATACTGGAAATTATCCTCATTTTTTTTTTTAATCCCATTTGACAACTTCATACATGACACACTGAGGCAAAAGCTTGCCTCGGGTGCTCCGCTGATAAACAAAAAACGAGAACAACAATGCGTTGCCGGAGTTGCTGTGCACACTTGGCAGTGTTACATGCACGTCACATGTTTTGGTACATGTTGATCTTTGTCCTTTGTCCTGCTCTACGATAATCTTCGACACTCGCACACACACAGCACATGCAGTTATCTCTCTGTGCTCAACTCCTAGCTTCAGTGCCTTTATCCGCCTGCTTCTTGAGGGCACGGACACAATAACACGTACCATCTGCGCAGTATGATAAAAAGTAACCCAATACAACACCACAGGGAAAAGTATGGGCTTGCAGGCTGAATCGGTGCTTATCTGGTGCAGTTTTAACAATAACTCAGCATAACAATCCTCACAAAGACGGTGTTTATTGCAGGGCTACTGCGTTGTATCGCAGTAGCTTTTGCAGGTGTTCGTTCCGGCCGTGTGTGTATCTTTTTAAAGCGGCCAGCCGGTAACGTTACCTCAGTGTTCTTTCAGTTTCCTTGTTGGAGAATATTTATTTCTGAAGTCAGAGGAGGAGACGTACAAAGTGACAGAGATGGAGAGCGCCCAATGAAAGAAGGCCATCTCTCAATCCACATTTAGAGCAAAGGGGTTGGGACCTTCAGGTGTTGCGGCCTCTTTCCTGAGCTTCTGCTACCGAACCTCTTATATCATTGCTCATCTGCTTGGGCAGGGTGAAGTCGGCATGCGGATGGGAGGAGGGGGGGGGGGGGACCCGTGTGATGGAGGGCCCGGGCACCGACATAAAAGTCTTGTGTTGACATCTGTCGGCCTACCTACTCCTCCGCCGCGCCTGGCACTGCCAGCCCATTAGCATCATGTTGCGCCTGGCACTAATCCAGGCCAGGACAGTGCGACCTTAATCTCTGTCACTGAGCCCCTAACACATCTGGCTATCTCTAGATACAAGAGTCAGGCCGGTTGCTCCCGGGTGCCCTGTGGGCGGCGTCATAATCCCTGACTGTTTTTACAGCCTCCTCACAACATCACTATAGGTTAGCCCTCATTAAACTGCACTTCCTAATCAGCTCTGACATAATGAGTAGCTCAGACTTGTTGTGGATTAACATGGACACACGGCGCTGTTCCAACCTGACGATACTCTTATAAATCTATTCCCCCTTTTGCCACATGCAGGATCTTGCCACTCTTTCGAGAGATGCTGTGGTCCTCACAAACATGTGACTGTCTGAGTTATAGAAAACACAGACTGGTCACATCTCTGAAAAGGGTAACTCGTGCTAGGAACCTTGTAAACAGAATTTTTGTTTTGTTTTTTGTAACGTTCATTGGCTTAAGTACAATGTCAATAAGCTCAGTGAGTAATCCACTTACAAGGACTGTCACCTTGGCTATCAAAGTGTAATGCCAGACAGACGCTGCGAGGATTTGGTCCCATTTTAGTCCCAAACCTGTCGTGCTGTGTTTATTTGAAAAAGGGCACAGAGTGTTCGCCGGACGATTTGGATTTCTGTCATGTCAGAACTTTTGTCAACTCTCTCGTGTGAGCATTTCCATGGTCAAGTTCCCCAAATGTGCTGTGACTAAAACTGTAGTGTTGAGTATCAGTTATAAAATTGACCTTCACGTCAGAGCAGACAATATTCTCTGTATCTTCCTGTCATTTGGGTCCCCGTACTTTATAATTCTTGCTCTATTTTCATCGAAAGATCCCACAAAGTAATGCAGGCCTTCTCTTTTCCTGTCAACACTGAGGATGCAGATTTCTTTGGAACGCGACAAAACAGACTTCGAGCTTTGAGCCTGTGTTCGGTGTGAGCTCTCGATCGCTTGAGCCCTGCGTGAGCTGAGAAGTTTATTCCTGGAGGCGAGCAGATTGAAATGTGATGCGTGAGATTACACAATCAATGAAAATCTCAGAGGGTCTGCCCAGTTTTAGAAAATGAACTGTCTGCCCACAGGGGACATTTTCGTTTAGAGTCTAATTGGGATAATTGCACGGCCACAGCCCCCGGTGGTATCCTGCCAGCTTCGGATGCTTTATATTGACACAGCTGATAAAGAATCGGTTCTGCGAAGAGAAACATGATATTACTTTATGTGTTAATTCATTTTAAGAGGCATCACAATTATGTTTTGAAAGTGTCTGCAAACAGTATATGATACTGAGAAAGTCAGCAAATATAGATAATAAGCTTCCTTCTGACTCCGACAAACCACATGGCCAGTGGCCAATAGAGAAAACAAGTCTAAATGGCTATTTCCCAAAAAGTCCATTATCAAATGTGTTTATTTATGTCCTTTTACTCAAGAAAAAAAATATTTCATATACACAGGAACAAGATAAATCAAAAGGTTTCAGTATCTCGACTCGTGCCAAAATTCCTGTTATTACTTGATACTGTATCTACACACTCAATAAACTTTACTGTGTTGTCCTTGGTGACAAGAGATAAGGTTAGGCAATAATATGCAAGCATGCTGCAGCCGTTCTCTTGCTGCCCTTGTGTTGTGTTTTATTTTTTTTCTTCTTGCAGCAAAATCAGCTTCCTCCCAATGACATGCAGATTGTGTTAAGTTAACATGGAGGCTGTAAATGGACCTTACGTGTGAATGTGGATTCGATTGGCGGTTTCTCTCTCTAGGTGTACGCCACCTCACTCCCAACTCCCCTGAGGATTAAGTGGTATCGAAAATGGATGGATAATAGATCAATGGAACACTAACCTGCACCGTTCTCACAACAGAAAACAAGTTATTGAATATTTCTGCTTTACTTTTCTCTTTACTACAGTGTGACTGACTAAGCTACGAGTCATGAGGGGCACATTAAGGTGACTTCTACACAGGAAACCTAAAGAGAGAGAGAGAGAGAGAGGGGGAGAGAGAAAGAGAGAGCAAGACATTTGGGTGGTGATAAACGACCAAAACCTCAAACTTCCTCCCCCGAGTTCAAATTAACTCTTGCTCTCTCACAACGGAAAGACACACTTGATGCCCAGCTTGGCAGCTAGAAGTTTTCACAGTTGCCCTCCTCCGTCTTTTGTTTATCAACATTTTTAAAAGCCTATATTACATAAAGAAAGTCTCGCTCTGAGGCCAGAACCCTACTGTGAGAGGCAGGATTTTTAAAAGACCTGTTTTATCTACTCTCCAGCAGCGTTTACTTTACATTCACCGCCCTCTGAGACGCTCCCGTGCTCAGCCATGCGTCGCACCCTTCAATTCTCATCACTCGCAGGTTTTCCTGTTTGTTCCTGTTGTTCCCCCTTTTTTGTCTCAGCGTGACACAGTAATCAATAGGCAATTAAAAAAGGCAACATGGCAGAGGGATTACACGTTTTAGCCTCCTTAGTCCCAGTGTCGGTTTAGCCTTCTCAGGGATGTGTTGCATTGTGTATTTGAGGCCTTATATTCCCATTATTGGACAGAAAAACACAAATATAGCTCAAAGATTACTTGTGAAAGCTCACCACACTGCTTTAAGCATTAGTTTCTGTCATCGCAGGTATGATAAGGGAGTGTTTTTTAAGAAATTGTCATATTATTTGCCATTTTCCTGTCACTGGAAGAAGTTGACAACTTGTTTGAGTAGCGTTTAAAGCTGCGGCTCACGATCACTCTTAAAGGAGGAGGAAGACGAGCCAGCTCAAGGTCAGATGACACTCAGCGGTAATCTTAACCAGGAAGAGGTGTTGAAACCACCCATCCTGTGTGTGAGGGAATAGCTGCTGCTGGTTGGCAAGGAATTCACACACACACACACACACACACACACACACACACACACACACACGCCACAGTTGCAGCTTGTTGCATGACATGAGCCCTCGCCCACCATTACAGCCGCTCTCACATACCTGAGGAGCAGATCAAGCATGTGTAACCTCACGGTTTAAACTGTGTTGTCTGTTTGCTGGGATTGAGTTGTGTTTAAGCAGTGGGTTCTCCCCCTCCCTGCACCATGCGTGTGTTTGTGTGTGTGTGAACTGTTTTATCGCAATGCTGACACTTCATAAGATAGACCTTTGACCCTGGTAGATAGCCGACCAGAGGATAGATGTCCTCCATCAGTCGGATCTAGTCCAAACCCAGAACCTCTGATATGACAAACCTGTGATTTTGGATCTCTTCTGGGAGAAGCTTCAGAGGAGGGAGGTGTGTATGAGGTGAATGTTTGTATAAAGACACTTTTCCACTAATACCCATTTAATCTGGCTTTTGTACGCGATGGGAATGTTTACCATCGGCATGCACCCCTGGATCAGGTGACTCTGCAGTAGACGCAGGTTTCTTATCGGCTCCAGCTCCAGTGACGCAAACATGACACCTGGGTGAAAGAGCTAATTTCGTCCTCTTCTTTATTTTGCCAGTCTAGACGCTGACGCCGCACCTCTTCTTAGCCAGGTTACGATGCAAAGGAGTCATTCACTTTCTTTAGAGGCTTTACTCACGTTTATAAAACCTGTGTGATAACCCGCTAATGTTGGTGTAAAAGAGGTTCAAGTTTAAAAAGAAAAAGATCTCCATTAGACATGTTGTGCGTCCTTGTAATGGCTGATGATATTTTATGCTGTTAAAATCCCTGGTAAGTGCGAGAGTAAAATTCTACACTCCCCTGCAATAAAGCGAGTTTCTGGGTGTCTCTGTTTTTGCATGTGTGTGGTACAATCCCAGGAAAAAGTGTGGTATGGTTTGCATTAATGCGAGGGATGAAAAAAAGAAAGAAAGAAAGAAAAAAATCACTTCTGGCGAAGTCCCGAAACTTCCACTTCTCCCCTCTCTGCCTCTCTCCCTCTCTCCTCCTTTCTCTGACACTTTTCACATTTTACAGGCTGCCATTTCCACTAAATTAGTGCCCAGGGTTTTAATTGCAGTTTATGAAGCTCATTTATTGGCACAAGAGTCCATGTTTGTGTGATCTGGCATTTAGCGAGGCAGGCCTGGTCCTCTCCAAGCCTCCCTGCGGTTTTGCATTTCTTCCCCCCTCTGTTGTTTTTTTTCTCCCCCTCCTTCTTTTCTTTTTAACACCAGAATGTTGTTGGGCTTAACCGTACACGCTGCTGTTTTTATAGAGAATTAGCACTTCTCTGCCCAGCACTGGCTGTGCGGCTCCACACTGGAAGTGTTGCCTTTAAATCAGCCCATCCCCTTTGAAACCGCACAGGCACGTGCCAAGAGTCGCACATTTACCATGCGCAGCGTTTCTCGCTTCATCAAAGCACTGACACCGCTAAGTAATGTTGTGGTGGCAAAACATGATACACAATAAATGTAGCATGTCGTTTATGATCGTTACGCATGCCATAGGTTACAGCGCTGGTGATCCTGATGGAAAGAGCCGCCATCGTGATGACCCGTGACAATCTCGCTCTCGCCGAATTTCTCTTTCACTTCCCCCCTCTCTCTCTCTCTCTCTCCTCCGCATCGTCCCCTCCCTGGCATTCCAGTGACACCCTGGAGGCTAATTAAGCCTTAATTACATTTGTTGGAATTGATTTGTGATTTAGACTTTCCTCTGTTGTTCCAGCTCATTGGCCCCCATAGAAATGTCATTAATGCACCATTATTTTCACGGGCGGTCTAATTAAAGGGACAGACTCTCTGGGCTTCCTCTGATGAGACGCTGGGATGGGAAACATGATGGTGACTGGCACCCCGATGATTCCAAAATGGAAGACGCGGTTGGAGGCAGAGGGTGTAACATAACCGTATGTGTGGGTATGAAGGCGCTGTGCGGATGAAGGCTGCCAGGTGGTTAGTTCGGGATGGAAATCTAATTCATGGTGCATGACATGTCATCATATGATGTGTTTGTTTGGGTTAGATGATGAGGAGATGGAGATGCGTGTATGATATTTTATTTAGTTAACAGCACCTCCAGCTGTAAAGGAATAGTTTGGAGAAATAGGTTGCAGAGAAATGGGAGAAGTGTTGCGGAAGAGGTTTGATGTTTTATTTCTCGACTGCAGGCTAAACTTAGATCAATCACAGGAGTTGAATGTTTCTCCACACAAAACACAAACAGAGATCATTTTTGTAGGTGTTTTAGATCCAGACCACATTCTAACTAATCTTTATCAACAGCTCTCTGCATATGAATGCAGCTTTAATTAAATGCAGTAAGCCGATTGCCATTTCGGTCGATGTGGTCCAACTCTTTTGCTCCCTACTCGATCTTTATACTTTCAGGCAACCAAGCTCTGCTCAAACTCAAACAAGGACATGGCAAAGGTTTTGAATCTTTTAGGCTCTCAACCAGAGAGGAGATCGAGGACATTCTCAGAATGAACATGACTCCTGACCTTGAAGTCACAATAATAATGATCAGACTTTTTCACATGCAGCGGAAATTTGATGGGAAGAGGTGGAAATGAAAGACACACAAATATGACCCTGACGCACATTCATCTGTATTTCCCTCTGGATGCGTTCCCAGGCCTTAAAAAACTCTGTCTCAATGGGCGACCCGAGCAGCTGAGCGACAGACCACTTGCTAAGGAGGGGAACGCACGCTTGATTCCCCTTAGCAGAAATAAAAAGCTGAATTTGGAGTTACCCGATTGTTTGTGCTTCTTTTAAAACACTGGTCTATCCTCAGGGAGGCTTGTTGGAGGGAGGGGGGAGAAAAAAGGGAGAGGGGGTTTTGCGGTGCGTTCACATGTGGAAGCTCAAAGCGGTAACAATCTTTCCCAGCCTGCTCTGGCCTCATATGGCCTATGGTATCCTGCTCAGAGCACCACAGCACAGGACTATTCCTTTTCTCTGTCTATTTCTCTGGCTGCTCCCCTCTCTCTGTGTCTCTGCTCACGAACACGCCGCCTGCCACTCTCCTCTGCCCTCGATTTTTAGTGCACTTCTATCAGCATGTACCCTCTCTGTCTGCTATGATTGTGCATAATGAGACCCGGGCCAAAATGCTGGCTGGCAGGCTGACGGGTGTGTCAGACAACTGCTTCACAGTTGGCCAGGCTGGTGAGAGAGGGGGAGGTATAGAGGGAAGGAGAGAGAGAGAGAGAGAGGGAGACTAAAAGGCAGAGGGAGGGAACGACAGAGCTGGAGATAGAAAGGGAGAACAGGGAATGGGGTCACTTGAGTTTGTTGCTCATAGGATATCAAGCAGCTCACTCCCTCCACCCCATTTGGTAGCTTGGCTTCGCTGTTGCCTCCCTCCCTATCTCATCAAAACCGCCATCTTTGGGAGTTTTACTATAACAACACTGTCCTTCATAAAACGATCCAGCAGTCCCGCTTCAGAATCCCGGCTTAATCGTTCCATGTAAACAATGATGATGAAGTTCAAGCGAGGCATTAAGTAAGCTTAAGTCTTGTATTTCTTTTATATGGCACTGGCAGAGCTCAGCAGACGATATTAAATACCCCGAGAGAGGCGGCTGATAAACAAGAAAAGTTCTGCTTTGTTACAGGTTGCTTTGCAGGGGATGAAAACCGCCAACAAAACAGTCTGTTGAGCAACGCAGAGAGAAGTTAGCCGTGTCGGGAGTATGAACTGTCCCTCACAAAGGTGTTTTCCTTAACTTTGTCAGTTCCCTGCGATTGCTGAGTCATCTGGAAAAAGCAGCGCTCTCACATTCTTTATTCTTGGGTAATGCAGCATAAGAGGACTTCCATTTTTAGCCTTAAGGCAAATTGCATTAAGCCACAGTTCAGTGAGCCCTAATGCTTTGAAAGTAACAAAAATCGACGGAGAGGGATGAAAGTTTTTTGATACTGCTCAGACATTCTCCCGGCGAGGCCTCATTTATACCTCCTCCCTGCCGCTGAGCAGGAAAAGAATGGGTTAAACCTGTCTGCAGCCCACATCTGGGAATCATTTGAAACATTCCAGAAGGCTTACCACATGTTTTCAGATGGACTTAGTCCTGCGAAAGGCTCGGCTGTCAGAGGTTTGAGAAATCATCTTTTTTTTTTTCGCCAGGAGGGAAAAAAATGGGAAAGAAAATTAAACTGTATAATGGGTTTTCTCTCTCGCAGGTGAGTTTAGGCAGGGATATGAGTGCGTTGCCAGAGCTGTCCGTTTGTGGGTTCGGCTGCGCTGCTGGTGGGGCCGCGTTGTGTAGGGAAACCTGTGTTGTCCCTGCGTGTTGGTGGCATGTTATTCAAATGTGTTCCGAGTGAAAGCTGTTCCTAAACAGCCAATCGCAGTTCAAAGGAGGCTGCTGGGCCCGGCTAAATGTTTCCATGCGGCTGATACAATCTCGTCGGCTTTCTCTTTCCTCCCCCTCACTCATTTCGGCTTTATTCTTCACAACCTAGCACCATAAAGTGAACCAACGTGAGAGCCGTGTCGCCTTTCACCACGCTTGTCCCGGCACACTTAGGACATTCATGTACTCCCAGGGTAGCTCCTTTTGAGCACAAAAATGGTGTCATAGGACTTTATTGGTACATATCTAGAAAGTCTCATTGGCCTTCAATGGTGGCAGCTTGATGATTTCACCATTAAGCTCTGGACCATGAATGACATACTATTAAAGGGGAGTTGCAAAGTGCATGATGAATAGTTGGTCACTGGGAGTCCCAAATAAACACAAGGCGCAGCAGCAGAATGGATGAGAGTCTCTGCAGATTGGTGACTGACCCCCGTTGCTTGGTACCTTCTCGGTTCTCTCTCTGCTGGGCCACTGGCCTGTCTCACTTCAGGCCCCATGGCTCTCATGTTACACGGGTAGCATTAGACACCCCGCTGTGAAGGTCCGCTGACATTTGGGCAACTTGAAATGTTTCTCTTGGGTGCAGAGGAGCCCCCCCCCCCCCACTCTCCCTTACCCGCTTGTTTCTGCCACCCTCTCTTTTTTTCTTCTCTCTGCGAACCAGGCCGTGACATGTGGTATGTGGCCCCACGCTGGGGGTGAAAGCATTCATCCTGCCGGCTAATGTTACCGCACTTTAGAAATAGCGCTGTATTTCCACACTGGACAGCAAATAGGCACCCGATGTTTGGAGGCGGAAACCGAGCACCTGTTTGGGGGACTCAGTGTGGGCTTTGTAGGAAACGAAACACGAGAGAGACACTCCACTGTGGTACTGTAACAATAACCATCAAGTGGGACTATTTAACAGTGTGCTATGTGCTTTCAAAGGAGGGAATCACATGATTAAGCTCTGCAAGGCAACTGAGAACGCTTAATGTTCAGCCGCTCAGTGTGAGTCTGTATTAAGTAATGCTCTCAACCCTCTGGGCTTGTGACGTCGGAAAGAAGTAGGAACATTATGGAAAATGGGCTGAGTACGATATCTGTACATTACTGAGCCCCAGCCTGCAGCCTGTTAGTTGACTGGGAACAGAGGGAAAACCGCTGCCCTGGCTCCGTCCAAACAGTAACAAAATCTGCCAGCATCGCCGGCTGAAACTCCACGAAGTGTCTGCTCTCAGCCAAGAAATAGTCCAGCACAATTAGTTTATCAATTAGTGAGCTTTAGCGGCACTGGTAGCCAATTTTTGGTAACCGCGGGATAGAGCCAGGGCAGCTGTTTACACCTGTTTCCAATCTTAATGCTAAGCCGAGTTAACCAGCTGCTTGTGGTTGTACACAGACAGGGGGGTTAGTAACAACTTTTTCAACAAACTCTGAAAGAAAGTACATTCCCCAAAACTTTCCAAAAACATCCCAGGGTTGTTTAAATTTACAGGCTGTGAAACTGTTAATTAGTGTTAAATTATTGTTGTTGGGTCGTGATCTGTTATGTAAATTTGTTATGAGTTTTGCACTTATTTATGAATGTTTATTTAAGATAAGTATTAAAGTTAGTATTAACTTTAAACTGTCAAGGGTCAAGGGTCAGCAATATGAGTATGAAATCTATAAATAATATATTCAAAAGAACAAAGCTCTCATTCTGGTAACACTTTCAATTTTACATAGCAATATATGCATTAGTCTTCCAATATTCTGTGAATCATCACAGGAAAACTGATACTGATTTGCTGACCTCTTAAGCGATCCTGAATCAGGGAATCAGGCATTATGGCATTCACTTGACTAACCACAAGCAGGCAAATATACATCACTGATCACTTGAAAAATGTTGAGTAGAAAGTACAAATATTTGCTGATATATGTAGTGGAGAAAAAACTAAAGTAAAGATGCGTTAAAATGTCCCGAAGTACAGTAGCATAGTAAATGTACTTGGCTATATCCCACCACTGGCATTAGACATGTTGGATCTTCAAAGCTTTTCCAAAGTGATGTTCTCTCTGTACAGTAGACAGACACACACACACACACACACACACACACACACACACACACACACACACACACCTCATGCATGAGCCTCACAAGCCTGTGTCCGACACCCAGAACGTTTGCCTGCGTACATGGAGAGTATGTAAAGCATTAAACAGAAAATGCATCACAAGACCTTTCACTATGCTTGGCATGTCCTCGTGGCTGTACAGTACACGCTGAAAAACACGTCTATATCTGTATCTGTATCCATGAGTGCAGGGGAGCTACACCAGACTGGAGAGCCATTAAGATTCAACTCCAGTAACTTCCAGTGCAAACCAGGCTACAAGCGGAGGATGCAGCTGGGCCAGGGAGACCCCAGAGGCCTTTACTATCCAACCATGAGATATGCAGAGGAAACCCAACGCTACACAATACAAATCCCCGCACTGAAGGAGAGTAAACCGAGGCGAGCCGACCCAGGCTACATGAACACATGCTATGCACACACCCGCATGCCGCGCCCCGCTTCCACCTGTCACGAGTCAGTGAAATAAGACAGCCCCACGTCTTCAACCAGTCTGTTATGACAGCAACTATATCCACCAGTACATGCTTTTAGAGTTTGACGACTCCCTCAGTCCAATGTAACTCGCATGCCTGTGTTTCTCATGCACCCCTCCAGCCCCAGACGCCCCCCCGCCCCCAGAGCTGCATTCCTCACTTGTGTAGTATGTGTGACAACTGACACAGCTTAGTACCAGTCAGAGCTTTTGTATAAGAACGTCTTAAAGGCAGCGGGAGGAAACAAGGAGGATACTGTCATTCGCACTGTCTGTCGCAGTGTCAATGCTCCCAGGGAAAGTTGAAAAAGCGGCTGATAAGGTGACACGGAGGTAAAGTATGTCACTTGGTATCTTGTTGGCTTTTGTCCAATCATGTGGGACTCCGGGTTTCACATCTAGCACCTGACACAAAACTTTGCTTTCTGGGTCGGGAAGCTATTGAGTGTAGCCGCTATCTCTGAGAGACTGGAGAGAACCTGAGCGCTCCCCTGGCTCACAAATCCCTCGCACGCAAACCCCACTCACAGGTGCATGCACTCCTTTGCACCGACTTCTGTATGCACACATATACACACACACACACACAAAAACACACAGAGACACATAAGGACACACACACACACATTGAGTATACAAGGGAGCATTAGGGCTGCAAATAACAGTTGTTTGAGTTATTCATCCATTTAAACTTTGATGCAGTATTTATTTTCAATGTCAATAAACTGTTGAAAATATGTAGAATCACAAATTAACAGGAGGTTCAAGTGTCTCAAAATAAACCATCATTGGTCTGTAATGAAAAATTCCAAAGGGTTTCTCAAATATAAATAAATTATATTTTTGAAACTGTAAATTATTTAATGCTAAATGTGCAACCAATTGTTTTACAGTTCATTGACACCATATGCATAGATGCACCTAAAACCACCTATTTATCTATTGAATACATATATTTTATGCAAATATTTACATATTATACTATTTTGTACATATATTCCACTACTTTTGTGAACCTAGCACTTTGATAAACCTAATTTAAGCCTCAAAACTATTTATCCACACGAGTAAAGGTATATTTTCACAAGGGATTTGAAGAATTTCTACAGACATAATGAGTTCGGTCTTAAACTAATAATTACATATTACATAAACAAATTTACTTTATTTCTTTATTTTCCTGTATTATGATATTTTTTTTTGCAATATCATTGCAAAGCAACTGCTGTTAAAACACTGACCCAACAATTAGCCGAGAGCCAATTTTCACACGCCGTCTCTTTGTGGGGCCCAATTAAAAACATGTTATGACGTCCATCAGAAATAAAAGAGTAGAGCTGCTTTCCGACATGCACTGAACTGAGGACGTAAGAAAGCAAATGTCAGATGCTTTAGGGAAATTTCTGGAGTTTTTCCTGCCAATCCCTTATAATGTCCGGAGTCCAAGTGAGGGGAATACTGTCTGAAAAAACCCCAAAATAATACAAATATCTCAGGATGTAAAAGAGCTGACATAAATAAAGAAGAAGCCCACAAAAGTACCAACTTGGAAAGACACTGAGATTTGAGAGCTTTTGGGGAAATGGGCTGTCACGGGTGTTGATAGTGTGAAATATAATAATACATTTTCCAGTGTTCATGTATAAAAATGGCTATTAAGTCAAACACAGCCGAAGATCACATATAATATATTTCAGCCCTATTAAGTTGTAGATAATAGAAAATGTGACCTAAAAAAAATTTTTTATTTCAAAAACAAAAACCAGCATCAACACACAGTGGGGTTGCTCTTATGTATAATTTGGTGGAGGAGCTGCTGATGGAGCTGCAGCTCTCGGCGTCTGCTTTGACAAGAGAGGCTGACTTCCTAAATGCAGAGTGACAAAAGGGAACAGTTCAGTCTGTGATGGAAGATATTTTAGAGGCTTTAATGGTGCGCTCAGCAGGGCACGGAGGCATAGTCACGCAATGAGGAGGGGCCAGATTGTTAAAATGTTCATACAAAAGATACATATTTGAATATCTGAAAAAGATCTACAGAAAGGGCCTGTGAGACGGAGGACGTTGAGGTGAAATTTTCTAGTATATGATTAGCTCTGTAAGGGACGCCTGATTGTTCATGATATTACACATTTGAAACAAATCTTTGCAAATATTAGAGTCCACACATTTTGAGTTTTGTAATTCATGGGTATATAATGCAAATAGGCAAATGTGCACAAGAATCTGCAATTGTGTATTCACAAATCTCAAATACACTTCTTTATTTGACATGTTCACAAATATTTTTACACACAGATTTTAATCACGCATTTGCAGATTCTATTTCATATTTACAAATCCGATTATTGACGCACACACAGATTCTAAATACACATTTAGTGAATTTTTTTTTACATTTTCAAATTTAAACAAACGCAGAGATTCTTAACACACATTTGCAGATTTCAGTGCACATCAGCAAATATCAGAACCCATTTACAAAATGTTAAACTCAAGAGATGATTGAGGAAGTCGCCACATACATTCACAAATTGTATTGCTACAATACCAGCCCCGTATCTCTTTCTTTGCACTCTCCTCTGCGAACCTATTTGGTTGCATTACACCGTTATCTGTTAAATAATGACACACTCCCTAAAGACCCCGCTGAGTTTAAGCTCACTTGAAGGGTTAAGCATCAGGCTCGTTCCTCCCCAACACCAGACACTGCCCGATGGAGCTTTTGAGCATCCTTTCAGTGAAGCTCAGAGGAGCTGAGGGGATGAGAGGCACAGTAAACGTGCAGTGAAACGAGCGTTGTTCTGTCCTCCTGTCGCCTCACATCACTTCCAGCAGAGCAGGGAGCACATCTGGAGGAGAGCGGGGACACCGTCCACTTTTTCCTATCTGTGTTTTTATGTGAGGGACTGGCCCCCCCATAAAAGGAGAGGGGCGGGGTCGGGGCTGGTGTTGGATTTCACAGCCAGAGGACGCAACTGCAATGGTTTCCTCCGCTGCCTCTGAGCAAAGCTGTGCCAAACTTGTCCCTGCGCCCTGAGACGCGGCTCTTCACCTCCGCGTTAGACCAAGAGGAGGAGGAGGAGGGGGAGGAGGAAGAGAGGAGGCTAATTTCACTCGGCGGCTCGCGAGAGGAGAGGTTTTGAAGAGGCGACGGGAAACTTTGAGGAGAAATAACAGAGAAATACAGCTGCAACTTCCAGCAGCAGCAGCAGCGAAGAAGAAGAAGAAGAAGACGCAGCAGGAGGAGGAGGAGGAGGAGCAGGAGAAGAAGTTTCCAGCAGCAGGAGCAGGAACAGTCCGAGCAGGGGACCGGGGAGGAGGAGTCAACAGGTCCCAGGTATTATCCACATCCACTTGTCAGTGACAGCTGGTCAACATTTCACAGCCTCCCTCCAGGTGTTAGCCTGTGGCGGGGGTTCACCGTGTGAACCCCTCTGTTCACCTGGAGGATTTTGAAATGCGTCACGCTTGGTTGGGTTATGTTACCGTTTATTTTATGTTTTTCCCGCTGACAGAAAGCGAGTGACCAGCTGGAGGGGAACCCCCTTGAAGTTCACGACCACTTCTGGCATTGTTAACAAATCGGAAAGTAGCTGATAACAAGCTAACCGGCTAATGTTCGATGCGAGCGACGCTGTTGTATTCAGTGGACGCTGGTTAGCACGCGAAGCTAACGCGTCTCCTCCGCTTGTAAACACACGTCCACGCTGTCACTTGGAGTCAATTAGTAAAAGAACAAGCTGCTAACCGCAGGGAGGGCTGCTACACTTAAGTGGGATATATGTGGAGTTAAAGGCGTGTGACAATGTGTCTGAGCGTGTTTTGTTTTTGCAGCGACAGGTCTAGGGAATGTGCAGGAATTGTAGGTCCACATTGTGCCTTTTGCAGATTTGGGTCTGCGTTGCTTCCTCGCAGAAAACGTGGTGAACTTTGCTCTATTGCACGATTCAAGTGGCTGTGGATATGATATCAGCCTTCATCTCAGTTAATGTGAGATTCAAGATTCACTTTATCCTCCCTCAAAGCCCTACCCACCCCTGCAATTATAAAAATACACATATATGTGTACACATGCACGAATCCCCATCATAAAACAAACATGGCAATCCATCACATTATTCTAGAGTGCGTGCCTGACCATACTGCAAATACATGCACTTATACATGTACAAGGATCCTAATGAATGCAGTCAGCAAAAATCTGTAATAAATATAAAACTCAACATCCAATCAAAAAAGTACAAGCCTAAATAGATAAGCAACACCAAGCGAGCTGAGATATCATCATCCTCCAGTGCCATTTCTGGCTTTATCAGCCACTATTTAAAATCTTTCTCCGAACAGAGGGGCAGCGGCTCATACTGCAGAATATGAGATGTGTCATTGACGATCTCATTGGCTTGTCTTAGAGTAGCCTGTTCATAAATAGTCTGCAGGGATATGTGCTCTTTAACACCAATGATTTTCCATGCAGTATAAATCAACACCGGTAGAGTTTGGTTCTAGTGGATGAGCAGGCAGGAGCTCACTTCACAGAAGGGGCAACCACAGCCTGCATTCTTCTCATGTGCTCTAATAAAGAGCTGCAAACCTGATGACCCGAGACACGCTAGCATTCCTCTGTTGCATCAACAACACAAACGCTCTCGCACACAAAAAGTACCTCAGCAAACTGACAGACATCTCAACCAATTTGTTAACACCTGTGATTAACCCCTGTCAAGATAATGTGCCAAATGGAGGTGTCGGGATCCCAGCAAATAAAATGTCAGCACTGTGTTATAACATTCATTTTACATGTACCCTGCAGCGCCACAGGCCTGAAGTGTTATCTTGTAAAATGTTGTCTTGTAAAAACCACAGATTACAGTGCTCATTACCCTTCATTTACGTCTGTAACAAGCACTTTGCAAGAGTTTGCCTCTGTTTGAGTCCGTTAAGTCGATGCCCTGCACAAATATGCTGATTGAACTTAAGGATACCACAGATTCCTCTCTCCACTTCTCTGATTCTGGCTGCAGACATGGAAGTGTCTGTGTGTGTGGGGTTGGAGGAGGAAGATGCTCTTTCCTGTGAAAACCTGTGACATTTAGAGCAAGATGCGTTAGAGGCCAAGTCACCCAGTGGGAGGTGTTTCTCAGGGTTTTCCCTCTCTGTCACGTCATCTTTATAATGATTCACGTTAGACACATTTGCTGAGACAGCATTGTCTTATGACCTTAATCCAAATAAGGTCATACCCAGAATACACAATAATCAAAGACTTCTTGGGAATTACCACTTTAATCAAATTACCACAGTCGTTTTAACAGCATTTTGTGACATCAACCCACTTGACACTGCTTAACGGCACGTCCTGGGTTTGAGTATACACGAGTAGTAGGACATACTTTTGACATGAGGCATAAACACACTATGCTGTATAACATGTAAAAGAGGATATCAATGGAATATTTAATGAGCAACTCATTTAAGCATCATGATCAAAATGATGTGGTGTTCTGAATAATGTCATTGGTTGGAGTATTGCTGTGCATCTAATTCTAGTCAATGATTAACGGTTGTGCCATCACTATAATTGCTTTGGTTAATTGTCAGATTTGTTTACCTGCCTGGTAAACTGTCACATTAGATACTAATTTGAATACTAACCTTTTAGATGTACTTCATAAGTGTTTTAATGTAATGCCTGATCCCATGTCATGGCCGTACTGAATTTAAAATATGTGGTTTCTTTCTCAGTGGTAGGGATGTGTTGATCTATAAATGAGTAAATCTCATATATTAATTTGTGCTCTGACGTAATGAGAGAATTGATATCCCCAAATCATCATTGACAGCAGCTCTAGTCACATGTTCCTCCATGCTGCCTCCTCCTACAGTATAGAGGAACATTGAGAAGAGTTTTTACAACGATGAATTCAAAAACAAATAACTAATTATATATGTGTTTATTCAAGGCAATCCCCACTCAGTGTAATCAAAATTTAGTGCCGTTCTGTTCTGTAGCACAAGGCGAGAGATTTAACGTGATACCGTCAAACCCTCTCTGTCGAGCTTCAACGGGAAGTCGTCTCTCGCTCTTCGTGTGAACAGTGCCAGTTAAAAGCCTCACAAGTTTCACATGGTACTAAATGTGTCATCGTCAGGGAGGCAGTGGCACACTTACATCCCCCCTCCCCTCACCAGGGCCCCTCTCCTTCCTCTTCAGATTGTAAAAAGTCAAGTGCGAATGACACTGGAAAGGAAATATCTTTCTTCTTCTCAGTAAAACACTGTGATAGTGAATCAGTAGCTCCAAGCTTTGTCAGGTTTATTTGTCACATTTTATGACGGTTCCTTTTTGTTTGCTCATCTCGTCTGGAACGAATTACTTTATCTAATGAAGGACAATGAGTGATGAAAGGCGAGATGTGACATATTTTGGGTCAAAGTTTTGCAGGGTTCAATCTAATTGCATTCAATTGACATAAATTATGTTGTTCTTTTCTTCTGTATAATGAAATTATATAAGGTCAACTTTTTGTGTCGGATTTTGGGTCACTTATAATCATTTGTTTACAAAGGAGAGTGAATGCAGCTTTTCCTTCCTTCTATTATTATCAGTTGCAAATAGAGGCTGTCATCCGTGCAGGTCACCATATTGAGTCATATTAATTTTGCTTTCGACCCAGCTTCCTCTGAGAAAGCCTGGTGTGTCAGGTCGTGCAGTCTGTCGTGATAGAGGCAGCCTCAACACAGTGGACTGCTCCCCGTTTCTGACGAGCCAGTCTGACTCACGGCACAAACTGATCAGCCACTGACAGATGAGACATGGTGCCCACGATGGCAGGGCACCCAAGAGATGTCAGAGATGTGAACACCTCTAACCAGTCCCACACGTTCAGTCTGTAGTAGCTTTGTTTCAGTGAAAACAACCCTGCAGAATTAAGAGTTTCCCTCTGCTGTCAATAGGAAAAAACACAACGTGCTTTGTTGTTGAGAGCCAGCGTCGATGTGTTCATGTTTCGGTTCGCCAGTTTATTGATGTAGCAAATAAAATCCTTTTGGTTTCAGCAAATAGTGTTTTGGCTAATCGAGAAACAGTCCCACAAACGGAGTACGGTGAAACCAAGTAGTGTAGCTTTGCACAAAAAAAAACTGCCTTGACCTAAATGAAACAGGCCCCGACTCGGTCAGAATAAGTAGAAATAAATTGGGATATTACAGTGGTTTGGCAGTTGTTCCCGATGACGTAGTCATTGCCTCAGGGACTCGGGCGAGTGTGGGAAAAGGAGGAGAGAAGAAGGGTGGGAGCCGATACCAGGAGAGTGTAGCGGAGTCTGAGTGGATTTTTTTGAAGGGGGAGTGGGGCCGCTGTGATGTTGGGATGTGGGAGCTCCACTCACATAAGCCAGCGGCACATTATTAGGTAGGCTTTTGCATACTGATTCTCTTGTACTGCCGCTCTCCATACGGCAAACTGGCCTGCACGGCCCTGTCAGCCACATGAGAGTTAACCCCCCTCTCCTTTTCACACCACTTCCTTTTATTCCTCTTTTTATGGCTTTGATGGTATTAAATAATCTTTACATGTCAGAGTGCACAGCTCCCAGTGTTCATGTCGGGAGAGCGAGAGAGCAATTAGGTCAGAGTGGTAGAATAACTTGGTTTCATCCCAGTCTTAAAGTGGCAGGGTACCTCACTACAACTTGTGCTTTTATATTCACCTCAAACCTTTGGAGTAAGACTTTCAAAGAGGTCCAAGGCCAGTGGGGTTATCAAAGCACTCAGAGAGAGAACTGTTTATCTTCCCCTTTATAGCCTCATAATAAAATGTCCCAGAATGGATTATTGCTTGTGATATTTAAGGTTTCTCACCACGTTAATTTGCCTGAAGAATCAGGCCAAATTTGTCTCCTTTTCTCTAATTAGGGTGCGCTGATGCCCAATATAACCTCTTATCCTGGTTATTGATTCTGGGTGTGTTTTAAGCTTCCGATTGTTTTGGCAGACCCTGAAATTATCGACATCTGTAACTGCAGCTGTTGGACTGATTTCTCTTTATTTTATTTATTTTCAGAAAAAGATCAAGATGAAGATCATACTGAACAATAATATACGGAAAGCCCTGTATTTATTTTGTCATAATTTCCGTTTCGCATGATCTGTGCTGTAAAGTTTCCCATAGGATGTTGTCACATGTCAAGATTGCATTTCTACCATTTGGCATGTGATCGTTCTGGCCCGTGTCACAGCATTTCATTGCCCTCTTCACAGAGTTTCATATTATTTTCCACGCTCATTTTGTACCTTGGCTTTTTATGAAAGTGTCTCTGCCCGGTCGGACTGTCCCCCGGCGTGACGGCTGACATTTCCAGTGAAAGAGGCCTATTGTTGGATCTTAATCCCCCTCCACCCTCTTCTCCATAAAACAATGGTATCAATTGCTTCCACTGAGTACATCCACAGCTCTGAGTGAGAGACAGGCTGGCCGGGCTCTTGGCGGGCCTGCCAGCCATCCTACCAGGCAGCCAGACCGACCTCTTAATTTCCAGTGATAGCTCTGTGCTTGGGCCCAAAGATTCCTCTTCAGGCATGTGCGCTTATATTATCTCTGTAGCATGACAACTAGCCCTTGATCGTGACTGCCTGCTACCTCGTAAAGTCACAAATAATGGCTTGTGTATATATTTATTTTCCCAGGGAGACAGTTGAGCAGACCTGTGGCTTCGACACACTCCCCCATCCCCCATCGTCTTAATGAATGGTCTCCATTCTATTTTCCTTCATTTTCCCCAGGACACTGCCATTAACTTTTGACAGATGATATGTTCTCTGCCCGAAACAGTGATCCTGAGCGCACTGTGACTGGAAATGCCTTTTCTCCATCTCTCTTTTTCTCTCTATCCTCCTTTTTTTTCCTGTTGGTCTCTCTCTGTCAGAACTGGAGGACATGCTGCTAATATTCCTTTTAGAGCAGCGTCAAACTGCTGAGCTGCCAAGTTAACCCTCTGCTGCCATGAGTCAGACAGTGAGCCAGATAGTCGTGTCACTTACACAGATGTCTGACTAGCCAATCTGTCCTTAAGCGCTCTTTAAAACACCAGTACTACTTCGAGCCAAGTGTGTGTCTGCAGTCAGTTATTACATCGTCGTGATTTTTGTTCAAAACCCTCCATCTGCTCTGTTGACATTGGTTTAATTTCAGTTTCTCTTTCTTTAGTAACTGAATCTTTGACAATAGAATATATATTCAAAAGAATACAGCTCAGGTGCCAGATAGAAACATATCTAAGTAGGCAAAAAGATTAGACTTGTCACTCTGAATGGCTCCAGATTATGTCTGCAACTAATGGTTATTTTCTTTATCGATTCATCCGCTGATTATTTTTCCTGCATCGAGTCCAAGTTGATGTCATCAAATGCGTTGGTGTTTCCCGCTCACAGATGAAAATGTTCAGTTTAAAGTGATAAAAAAGCAAAGAAAAGCAAAAAAGGCTCACAATGGAAAAACCTGGAAATGTTTTTTGTGGTTTTGCTTGTAAAAATCAAATGACTTGAATGAATAAATGATTATCAAACAAATCCACCAGTGCATGGGTGGGTAACCTTTTTCCTATCAAGGGCCATTTTAGTTTTTATAATATCCTTCGAGGGCCACACAGACTTATTGAACACAAATTACACTAACCCCTCTAATGCGATGCCTGGAACTGCTTCTCGTTGGCGAGGTGTCTGACGTCTGATGGTGATGTCAGTCACAGCTGGTTTTTGACAAAATGCATTTTTTATTTTTTTTTGCTGAATAAAAATATATATATATATATATATTCTTGTATTTTAAAAAATGATATCACAGGCTGGATCAATCAGCTTCCTCAGCGGGAGGTTTCCGACCCCTGCTCTTAGTTACTTAACGCTTGGGGTTCTCTTCAGCGTGCCAGATCCAGGCTTCCTAATTAAGACTCTTGACAGGTTCTGTGTCATTCTTATAGGCAACATAACATGTGAGTCTCCTCTTCAGTGGTCATGTCTACTTTCAAAGCACTGCACAAGCCAAAGCATCTTAACACTGGTTTGAGTGGAACAAATCCTCTCCATTGTGCCTCCTGTGTGGGCGTATGTGGCAGTTGACAGTGTATTCTGCATCTACTGGGGTTGCAGCTGCCTGCACATTAGCTTGAGTTGCCATAGGCCACATTTATCAGTGTGAAATAAACGCCGTGGTGAAGACACAATGGTCCTGAACAAGGATGATTCAGCTGTTGCTGCTTCTAGCTTGAACGGCTAGCTGGGCCTAAGTGGCTCAGCTCATAGCATCGTTATTGTGCTGCTCTGCTAACTTGGCTTGTGCAAGCAAAGTCTATGAAGCTAGTGAGCCGCTGCTACTTATTCTGTCTCCACTGGTTGTCATCATAGTGCAGCCAGACATAGTGAAGAGCCATCGCACCAGATCACTGTCATGCTTCACTGTTGAAGTACAGAGCCTGTTAGATGAGTGTGTTTGCCATAGGAGTTGACATTTTATAAATGAAAAGCACATTTATAAAATTACCACCAAAAACTGAGCAGCAAAAGTCCATTATGGGCTAATCACATTTACCTTTAGTTTCTTTTTAAAGCGCTAATTAATCTTCCCTGTCTTCTTTCTATAAATGCTGCAGAAATATTTGTTGCGTTTGTATATTTTGCAGTTGACTCATATAAAAAGTAAACTGTACATAATTGTATGGAAGTATCAGATATGCACCCAGCAAACTCAGCCTGCAGATGTTTGCCAGCAAGAAAGCATAACCCATGGGTATAAGTTATACTCTTTCAGTCAGTGAGACTGTGGGACACTATCCATAATGGCGGATCCTTTGATTTGTTTTTGTTTCAAATTTTGTGTCAACATAATTTTCATTCTCTTGGCTTTATGTGTCGCAGTAATAATTCTGTAATATGGCGCACCAGGCAGCATATGGCTGCCATTTATGATCAACAGCCTCAGTAAAGAGGTGACTGGAATATGCAAATGCCTGCATGCTAATGGAATAGTAATGTAATGAAGCACGCTGTATATGGCCAATAATGAGCTCTGGTTATTGAGGGTTGATGGTTTCTTCTCAGCCTTTGTTGTTTCACAAGCTGCAGCTTTCTTATTTGTTCTTCATGGCACACGTACAC
The DNA here is from genome assembly GCF_949316205.1 of Platichthys flesus. Lineage (NCBI taxonomy): Eukaryota > Metazoa > Chordata > Actinopteri > Pleuronectiformes > Pleuronectidae > Platichthys > Platichthys flesus. The sequence goes on along the minus strand of NC_084964.1, from coordinate 10,227,746 downwards.
ACCATCACCCAAAACACGCATGAACACAAACACATATAACCACAGACTTGGTTACATGAACATTGCGTTCTAATTGATTCATGGCGTCGGATGAAAAACACATTTATAAATACCTGGAACGCCTATTGAAATCATGAAACTAAATTGGCCAGAACTGAGACAGATGCAGTGCAGTAAATTAAACAAGCAATCTCCAATGTTGGGTGACAGCACAATGGTGATTAGGGTTTCATGTGAGCTGTCCTACATTATTTATGGCTGTGCTGTTGGCTGCCTGCAGTTGAATAGACCCACAGTCCATTGACTGGGCACATTACAGGAGGCCGACTCGTAGCGAGAGGGGGAGTTAAAAATGACTCTATTTCTTCTTGAGGAGGTCCATTTTCATCTAAATGAAGGTGGAAGCCCCAAGCGTATTGTTTCCAGGCTCTGTAAGAGTGAAATGTGTCGTCTGTGTTGCACAAGGCTTCTGTGCACAGCTCTGCTCTGTGTTCCAGGGTGATTTCTGCAGAACCTCCCATTTGTTCCATCACTAGTTCTCTTAGTCAATGCCTACTCAGCTGCCCACTGCCCATTGCCAACTCACAAAATTGGCTGTTTTTTGTTCACAGTTGGACTTATGGATATTTGTTTGATCCCAGATTTCATTTAATATATATTTGTATTTTCCTACATGACATTCCTGGTTGGAATGGTCTGTTTGTTTGGACTAAAGCGATGGTTTCAGCTTTCAACTGCTGCTGCACAGAGAGCTGTTCACCTTTTATTCAAAGTCTGGTGAAGCTCGACTCAGTGCACAGAACCCCAATGTGAAGATTCAGATTGTCGTGAATGCTGTTGACGTTATCGACAGTGTCACTTACATTGAAGATAACGCTACAGAGCGTTGGTCAAGTGTTTATTAAAATGTTACTAATACTGAACGTAATGTGTGAGCTGATAAGTTAAATGGTTCGTGATGTATCCATTTCACAGACAGATAGACAGACAGACAGAGATTTCTGGAATATAAGATGGATATGCGCAAATCACAGTCTGTTCTAGATATTCTATATCTAGATATTTTCTTCTCAGCTATATGAGAATAATGGATATTTCAGGTAAAATTCAGCATTTGTGAACACAAGTGTTTCCACCTTCAAATGCATGCTATTGCTGTTTGTCTGTTTGGAAAAGTATTTAATGGAAATTCCTGTTTATTTGTTGTATCATTTTCAATGCAACCCTTTGCATAAAAAAACAAATTTCAGTGTTCAGATTATGACAAAAAGAAGGATTGGGAGGAGATTGAGTTTAAGTCCATTAAAAATGCCTTGATGGCCTCAATCCCTGCTGGATCACTCCGGTACACACCTAGTTTGAGCTTGCTAAGCATTACAGGATGCAGTTCATAATACAAAAAAGATCCACACGGTCAACAGGATTAAGGCTTGAAAACTCCTCTTGAGTGGTTTGGGCCGTCTTTTTTCGAGAGAGTGATCTTTACCACATTCAAGGACTGGGAGTGACTCACCGATTTCATTGTCAAAATTTCAAGAGAGATGCGGAAGGCAAATACAAATATCCTCCTATATGGCCTTAACAAGCATTTTGTATGTACATCAACACTTCCTTCCCACCCCAGTAGCAAAATATAAAGCGTCAGTGATCATTAGGGTTAAATCCATAAAAAGGCAATAGATGATAGATATTGCCCCAAAAGTGTTTGAGTTGTGTAAGTGTGGAGTAGAGATGTAGTGAGTGTTTCTGGGATGCCTGAAGTGTCTTAATCATCGTGTTTGCCTCAGTGTTGCAATATTTATATTTATCAGTTACATTTTAAGGTTTCAGTGGTGATCATATAATGTTAACATTTTCGATTTAAATCTTTTAGCTTGTAGTGTTGTAAGGTAAAATTGTGCTCATACCTGAATTTAAATTTCTAACAACAATAAAAAGGATCCTTTGTATGCTTCTGTGTTTTACTTAAGATATCTTTAGACAAGACCTCCGGGTAAAATCCAGAGAAATGGCTACAGACTTTACCACACAGTCTTGGTGCCTAACACACGTGCACAACACAGCGGAAGATTTTCTGCACAGATGCGTTCACAACCGCATCATTCAGGCGAGAGGGGCAGCAGCCGGGTGCGGCAGAAAGAGACAGGAAGTGACGTATTTATTCTGCTGTGGAGATCACATGTTTTATTTTGATTCAGCCCCCTGACACCGTTGTCTGCTCTTATTACCACAACACTAGATACCTCGCCAGTGTCTTCTACATGTTTGCAACTACTTTTTCACCAGGAAATATTTGTTTTCTTTTAGTTTTTTCATTTTATGAGTCTGTCACATGTTAGAAGGATCATCAACTTCAACAATTTCAGTTCAGCACTACACCTCCTGTGTGAATGCCTTTTGGATCATGCTTGAGTGCCTTGAGTGATTTGCCTGAGGGACTTGGAAGCTTGTGTTTGCAACTGAAAACTGCTAATCTTCACAGTGCATGTTGGACATTCAAATTGATTGCCATCTGTAATTTGTGTTTTGTTTGTACATTTCACATCTAGTAGCATCATTGTAGATTTTCTGCCCGTACACAAGTTATTAAGTGGCTAACAAGAAGGCTATGTTTGTTTTGTTTATGAAATTAACTGTCATCTTCACTTTGATGGATGTCTGTTGCGTGAGTGTGTGTCCTAATTGTCCTCGCCCACAACAGCGTTTTTTCATTTTCAGTTGGCCCCTGGCCCAGGATACCCACTCAAACTCAAGTCCACTTGTCCAGACCAGCGAAACAATACTGACCTGCCATGCTTCTTCAGAGAGCCACTGTCCTGGCGGACAGTCCCCTGGGGGGTGGGGTGTATTTGGATAAGTCTGGGCCAAATTCAGTCCCGGCATTCAATTGCTTCTTTGTCATTTCCACCATGTGAATGTCAGTGTGGCTGAGTGGTGGCTCCATGGATTCCCTGCTTTCAGGTAACTTGCATGACTCTGATCAGGACTTAAACAGCGCGGCTTGCCTCCCCTTTAACCACAACCGCAGCCCCTTCATCCTCCAACCATTGTTTATCTATCGAGTGAAACTTACTTTTTAGCCTCTCTCATGAAGCATGAAATACAAGCTTTTATATTGGCACTGGCAGGTATTTAAACTTCTGATCTAATCCAGGCTGTGCTCATTAAATCGTCAAAATGATGTAACGTTTCGCTGCCGCTTCTGTGTGCCAGCATGGCATGTTGTTCCACTTAGGTATTCCAGTATTTGTCTCTGTCATAAACACATGGCATCTGTTTGACTGCAGTGGGCCCAGTCTTCATTTGGACTTTGACGTTGAAATGTGGCTAGATTCTGTATAGAGAAGCTGCCTGGCTTCTCATTTAGCAGCTTGCGAAGGTATGATAAATGTTACTAATCACCTATTGACCCACAAGGGTCAAGCCTTTGCCCTCTTGCCCATCACCCTCCTCCTCCTTGCTGTCTTCTTCCTGCCCTTTACACTGTGGATATCCTTTATCTTGCTCAGGCCATAGTTTTCCTCTCCTAACACTGCTTGTCCACTGGCAGCTACGAAGCAACATAAGTTTTAGCTTTCCTTGTTTCAGTCAAATATGATAATTTATTTCGCTTCTACATTTATCTCTCCAAAAATATGAAAAACACTTATGTTATGAATGTGATTAGATACAGCGAGCTAAGAGATATGCTTTCCTCTATGTCTCTCAGCTTTAGTTTGGACCTTTGCACTTCTAATATCACAGCCAGCTTGTAGGACCTTACTGAAGAGATAAGTAAAAAGAGGAAAGTGTGAGATTATCAGAGAAATAATCTTCTGAAGGAAATGAATTTGGACAAAATACCAAGGACAAGGAGCTATAAATGTGTATGTGCACACACAGACTGAGTGTGCGTGTGCTTGATGGGGTTTCTGTTCCGCTTTTTTCCACTGGCAGAGTGTAGTAATCGAAGAGGAGCTTTTGTTCTTTTGAAAATCCACCTGATAATGTTGGTAGCTGGCTCTTTGCCTGAGCTGGTTGGATTCAAAAGACGAAATAGAAAACAACTCCGCTCCAAGTCCAGTGTTACACACTTTACACCCAACACAGTGGCCCAGATTTCCTACAATCCCCTGGTGGAGCAGCTCTTCTGTTTTTGGCACATTTCATTTTCAAGGCAGAACCCTCTGAGTTGAAGAGTGCAACACAGGTAGGAATAATAATGCTGGCAACACAATAATGGCATCAACACAATGCTACATTTTCCGGGTTCACAGCTAGGCCCTTACTCCATCCTCCCCCTTCCACGTTCTGACTTTAATGTTCCACATGAGACTGATTGAGCCATTTCGTATATTGCTAAGCTGCGTGAAGAGTGCTACTTTTATAATGAAAGAATAATGCTAAATCAAGGCTTGACAAATCTACTTTCTCCATGTCTCCACATGGAGAGTTGGGCTCTAATTTTAGTGCCATTTATCTCTTCAGCTGCTTTTGAGAATTAGTTCCAAATAACAAAAGTGTGAAAATGTGAAGGGTTTTGGAGGAGTTGGATTGGAGGGTGGTTGGAGTTGGGTGTTGTCAGGGAAGCGAGGCTGTGAAAAAGAGATTGTCTAGTGGTTGAGTTTTTTTTTTGTGGTGGTTAGGCAGCAGGCAGCTGTTTGAACAGAAATGTTTGAAGGATTTTTCAGTCGCCATCGGTCCCACCACCCAGCGTCTCGAGTGACTTCTTGAGATCACAAAACCTGATGGAGCTTACGAACAACGCAGACAGTGAAAAATCAAAAATATATATTTTCTCCCCCTCTTTCTCATGTTCAGTTCCTGGTTGTTTCTTATTGAATGTGTGAGTAGTAAGTAGACTGCTGAAACAAACAAACAAAGTTCATCTCAGTCAAAATCCCTTCTCACTAAGGCACTAAGGCCTTGATGGTTTAGACCTTTCCATATCATCTGTATTTGGCTACTGGGACACATCATCAATACTGAACAACCATCAATACCTCTCTGGAGGCAATTGCATTTAAAACAATGGAGGACACAGTGTTGGTGTGCATTCAGCTCATTTGAAAAGCCGTCAACTTATTGATTCTCCTTCAAGGTCGGCATCAATTCCTCTCTGCCCTGTTTTTTCTGTTTGCGACAGCGGAGGGCAAACACATGTATAAAAAAATAAAAAATAATACTACTCAATTGACTCGGGAGGGGACGACCCATTAAAAAAAACTACCATGGCAATTTCCACTCATATTCTCCTCGCTGGGAGAGGAGCCTTTGTCATTGCGGGCAGTGTTTATGTGTGATTATGTAATCTATCAGGGTATTAGCATAAAGGGGAGGGGGTGGGGTGTCGAGGGGTTGGAAGGTAATAGTGGTGCTACTGATGATCATCGTCTAGCAACTGCCCAAGGGCAGGAATGTTTTGTGCGCCGATGTGTCCGACAGGTGGCTAGGAGACGCTAATTGATTAATGATCAGAGTGATATATGAGCCCCTGCGGCCAGCCCAAACATAAAAGCTCAGAGCACCGGTGTCGCTCTAAATCATTTCCAACCAGGCCAGTAAACCCAAAACAGTTCCCTCATTAGCATATGAAAGACCAATCAGAAGCTGGACTGTCCTTCCAAGCGCCTTTGTGGACCGCCTATTGTCAACATCCTGAGTCTGAATTAACAGGCGAGCATTTTATGCCAGATGAATAATGACAACAAAGATGGTTTTATAATAAGGGTCACTCAGCACTAATGAATCATTAACATCTCCACGATCTATGCCTTTGATATTGTTGGGTTTTAGCCCCTTTTTCTGCCTCTGCAGCGCTTTGAGAAGAGCAACACATTTGCCCAGATGACTGTATATCGTAAGAGGAACTCTTGTCTCCTAAACTGTAGGAGATGCAACCTGCTGTTTACTACCGAGCATAACATAATGTTTTCAACTTCAAAGTTGAATTAATGTCTTCTCAACGTTTGTTATAACAACTATAATTCTTCATACCTAGAGGTGAGCTCCTTTTACATTGCTGTTCTTGCTCTGTACATCAAACAGCTGACATATTTTCAATTCAAGTGGTGTCAGGTTCTTGCTGAATGATTGAACATTAGTGGAATTCACCTGCTCCCAGTTGGTCATATTTTGCACTTGGTGTTCCATGTCACACTGTCGAGGTGAATTAGTTTATCTGTCTCGCCTCTCTGCTTCTGTCTCTCTGAATCTCCCTCCGTCTCTTCCTCTCACTCTCTCTGGTTATTTACCATTCCACGGGGGGCCTTTCGTGACCCTCTTCATTGTTTTGTTTGGATGACTCTGAAGGACAATGGCAGTCTGGAGCCTTGGCCGGCACTCAGCGTGTGTGAATCTGCGTCTTTCCATTGGGAGTGCTGTCCTCCGATGTCAAGAAAGGTTATGTGATCTATGTGCGACTGAAGGGGGTTTCCACCGCCGAGAGTCAGAGCCTCAAAGAGAGGGATTTATATTGTGTCAGCGTGTGTGTTGGTGAGTGTGTGTATGTGCGTGAGTGCATACGGCCTGTGGAATTTTATACAACAAAGTGAGTTAAAACAACACGTTGTGTCTGTTTTACTGTGAGCTCATGACTCTCGCCACAGGGCTGCCATTCCCAAATAACCACACACTTGGAGGCTGCTGGTCGTACCCTCAATCAGTTTTTTACACATTTGTAGTGAGCAGCAGTGGGGGGAGGGCATTGTTGTCAGAAAGAGTAAGTGAATGTCCCAGAGACGATCAAACCTTTTTAACCATCAGCACTACAGCAGCCCAAATCCAAGTCCCAGGTGCCGATGCTAGGCCGTACACGTAAGATCGGGTGACCCCACTGTATTATCCTTTCAGGCTCTCTGCTCGGTGAGTCTGTGTGTCCCCGAGCAATTGAGGTCTTTTAGGTGCAGTAAATTGGGTTCAATTTGAAAAGCAGATGGACTTGTCTGGCCAGGCTCCAGCAGCGAGGGCCCCCTCTTCACAATGTGTGTGCGTGTGTGTATGTGTGTTAAAGGTGAGTGTCTGCATTGAGATGCTTTTGCCCATCAGCGAAGATAAAGACGCGATTACCACAGGCTACTCCTGTCCACTCTCATCAGTGTATGGGCTCTGGGCTCTCACACACAGATACACACACACACACACAAGCATAAACGTTGTCCTCATTTCATCCTACCTGCTGTCTTTAAATTAAGCTGTTCCTGGTCTACCGGACTGACAAAACCTCCGCTGTAATAACAAACACCATCTCATTATATCATATGGTAGACTGGGTCACTGTCAGCTAGTTTGTCTAGGAATTGTCGTCATACAAAGCAAATGCACCAGAGTCACACCTTCAATGGATGGAGGTATGGTCTGATGCAATGAAATGACTGTATAATTACTCTACAAGGCAAATAAATCACTGGATTAATCACTTGGATTTTGTTGACCTCTGTCACTGAAAAATTGAATGAACCACAATGGACCAGGCTTGTCAGGTGATTTAAAGACATGTTGAGAAATTTTGTTGGAATAAACCCACACATACAATATAAAAAAGCCACGCAAGACAATGCAAACAACACACTAGTAAAACTTATAATGTTCAGTTTGTGGTGGTGACTCAGATCTTTGTATGAAATTCAAGGACGTGGTTTTACGTTATTATCATAAACTGATCAAGGACACATATTATATATTAGGTTGTTTTTGGTACCGGATATTTGCATTTGATTGGACTGAGGTGCAACTATTCATGGTGTATTTGTTCATACCCAGTGGTTAAACAAACGTTACAAACCAAGCCATGAATGAAACAATCAACTGGCAAAAACTTTGTGAATGTGGAACTGGTATTTGATTGAATGTCTTAATATTGAATTGAGGCTTGTCCACCAGCTTGGAAGTTTGTCCCAGGGAGATAAATTTTTTGTATTTTTTGGGGAAAAATGCTATTTTTACATCTCTGCAGTTTGACTGTCCTCGGGAGCTTGTGATAACAAATTAGTGTGAAATTCATTTGCTCCTTGTAAAATGGCACAGAGGCCACTCTGACCTAGAGGGAGGGGATTTTTTTTTTGTGGTGGTATCATGACACATCTTAAAAGCAACCATTACCATGGCTGTCAGAAAAGCTCTGTCCTGATATAACATGCCGCATTCTTTTTTTAACTAGCTATTACAGAAATGTTCTTTTTATTGTGACAAGTGGCTGGTGAAGTAAAATAATCATTTTAAATGTCATTGGTTTCTCTTGAAAATGCCTTTGGAAAAACTTGGCCTGCTCCAAAGGTCTGCAGTTAATGGGAGCTGGATGGATCCTGTAGCCAGGAACTGCTAAAAAAAAAAGATGGTCTGCTTTCTCTGTTTTTTCCTCAAACAGAAAGACAGTGTGTACTCCCTGCTTTTGAATGCTTTTGACACAAACCAATTTTCTATTCCAATATTATTGACCATGATTGTGCAGCTTGGCATTTATGTTGAACGCATAAACCAACAATTGCCTTTTTACATGTGCAAACCACCACCCTGTAATTGCCATCCAGTTGTTTTTGGTTAAAAACAATTCCACAAAGCATTTTCCATGCTTTCTGCAGCACAAAGGTGCTGTTTATCAGAGATTCCAAGTGCCATGTGACTCCTTCAATTTAGACCTCCAAGCGGACATGTTGGTAAATACTTCTGATATTTCTACAACACGCATAAACAAAATGGCATTGTTCACATAAACCTGTGACGCTAGATCCTCGTGTGCAGCGGCCATTCATCTTTCCAAAATCAGCCAAGCTCTCCTTCTATGAAAAGATGACACGCCACTTTAGTTTGTCTCCATGTTGGCAATGAAGGCGCCTCTGTGTCCCTATTTGTGCATCAGGCTGAGGGGATTTCTAGGCAGCCACCTGATTCGCATTGCTGTAATTGAGTTGTGGCCATAAGCACTACTGTGCCTGCCTGGGCCCTAGGTAATTCTCACACCACAAAAGCACTGTTTTACTCCAGTTTTCACATGATGTCTGAGGCACAAACATAGTGAGTGAGAAAGTCCAATCTATTGGAAAAGGGCGGGGAGATTACAGGCAGCATGAGAGCGAGGGAAGGAAAAAGAGTGTAAGAGGTTTGTGTAGTGAAAGAGTTCTGAGCCAGAGAGGCTAGGGAGTCACTGAGTCTGCAGCACGTGGATAAGGACCACAAAGCTCTTGGTTTCAAATGTCTCTCTCTCTTTCTTTCTCTCTCCTCAGAGCTTAGGAGCTGCAATCGATTCAAGGGGAGATTTCCTTGGACAAGGACAGGGAGATTGACGTTTTTGGGGTAAGCCCGAATTTGTCACTCCTCTCATCTCTGGGTAATTGGACCTCTTCACACTCCACACATGTGTGTGTAGGGTTCCAAACACCATCTTGCTGTCTATATAGTAGCATTGTTCCTCATCATGTGACTGCCATGTTAGGTTTGTGGTCGGGTTCACACGATATGTGGCTGATGACTGAGCATTTTGTCTGTTGTGACACATCTTCTGCCTTTTACTACCTCGGTAAAACTTACAGTTTGTGCTCAGCTGAATGTCTTTGCAAACCTGTGGAATCATTTTCAATCACGTGTACACACTTATACTCTGTGTACTGTTTAGAGGACTTACTGAATCCTGTGGCCTGCATGCTGCCAGTGGTGGGATTAGGTCTAATCCCTGATCTGTTGCATCAGAGTTGGAGCTGGCAGCTAGGAGATTTGCTCCGTCATGTTAAAGTGACAAAGACGAAACAAAAACAGCTGTTTATTATTAAGAACTGGCTTGAAGAACTAGGACCATCACTCAGTGTGTATATAGACTTATTTATTGTGTCTGATCATCTTACTTGTATCAGCTGCAAAACATTATGGCAGCTGAAATAATAACACTATTGATTTTATTCTGTCATTTCCCTTTATTGCATTTCATGCTGATTTGCCAGGATGTTGACAAAATAATAACTGACAGAAAGGAGCAGAAAAGGTTGGTCAGTTCTTCTTGGCCGATCATAGCACCATATCCCCAGGACTGAGACAGAATTTCTCCTATCCTGTCCTGTTTGGTCTTCTCCTGCCTCTAGACACTTGCATTTATCCTTTCCTGTCCTGCTCTGTCATGTCACAGTTTGACCTGTCCAATCCTGTCCAGTCCTTTCCTTCTTGATCTCTTACCACAGAGGAACAACATCCACCCCCATACCAGCCTTAAAGCTAAAGCAAATAGGATGGTAAGTGCAACAAAACCCCAGCCGACACTGCTATCAGTGGATGGCCATGCCAGTGAGGTTTTGTGTTTTTTTGTGCGTCTAGCGTCTAGTCACACTCCTACAAGACATCCATGTGTCGTAACTGGGAATGACAAGTGGTCTGGCAGATACACCACTGGTAGCAACCGGTCTGGCATACAGCTGTCCTCATGGACTGAGGCTGACACTTTGGTCATATATGCGTACAACTCTGATTTCCTGCCTCTCCTTTTGTCTTTCTACACCCTTTGATTTGTGCTCTTGGAAAAAGTCATACTACTGTGTTGACTTAGCTCTTGTGAGGTTAGAAGTTGGCAAAGGTAGCCGGAAAGATATGGGAGAATAAAAGTAGGGCAGCTTTCTTTTTTAACTTCCTATGCTCGTGATAAAACGTTTTTTTTTCTTCTGGAATCACGCAATTATTCAATTTGCTTCTTTATTTGTTTATTGCTGATTTATTTAGTGGAGGGGGGGGGGGGGGGGGGTGGTACGTGCAATACTTCTAGGAAGTGATTTTCCAATTCCTCTCACTCTTTCTCTGAGTTTGCAGGTTTAGGTTTTTATCTCCAAGTGAAGCACTATTTGACCCCCCCCTTCCCCGTCATAATTTAGATCCAGTCTCATAAGTGGGTTGGGAAGCGACCCTAGCAGTTGATGTGGAACACATGCCTTTAATGATTCACACTCTGCGTGCGGTAGGTTGGTGGTGGCTGCCGAGCCCGCAGCCTCTCCCTCTGTCTAGAATGGAACTCCTGTGTTTCCTTTTTTTTTTAAGTGTTGTGTTTTTCTCTACTCCACACATGGAAACTTGAAGTTTACAGTGAAGTCTATATGTGTTGTTTATGCACAGTTGTTCCTGTGTAATGGGGCTTCTTACTCCCTGTAGAAGCTGGACAAAGTTCCCCACGTTAGATTTAAACTGCCTTCCTTGTGTGGCCATGCCAATTTCTGTGAAACTCCAGTGGCTCCTTAGGCATTTCTGTTATTTCATTGTGACAAATTTTACTGTGGTGTTTGGTGTGATTGTTTTCCACATGGGGGCTTTCCAACACTCACATCCTGAAAAACCAATTTGATTTGTTTGATTTAGGCAAACTTCCAAATCTGGAGAGTTAACAGTTGAATAAACTGTTGGTGTCAGCTTATATATCTGCTGCTTAGCCCATTTTATTGTGAGGTGTTTGAATAGCAAGATATTGTGTGGCATCTTACTTCCTCTGCCTCAGCGGAATAGCAGAAGTGTGCTGCAAGTTCTGATGCTCAATTGATTTTAAGTTTTCAGTTGTGTGTTCTCCACCCACAGGGAAAAAATGGCGAAGTTTACGACAACAACATGAATCATATTTAAACAAATGCATCCAATGCGTTTGTGCTGTGCATTCTCAGCCATCGGTGTCACTCACATTTCGTGCTTAGATAGGGAATTTCTGTCTGCATGGTTTAGGAGCAGTGAAATCTGCCAGCATGTGAGGGGGAGAGGGCACTGTCCATCCAAGTTGACATAAATTGCTTCCTGTTTTTGCCTTTAAGCAGTCCCCCCCCGAAACCCCAGCCAACATTTTTCCATCCACGCTTCCATCTTTTGTTCTTCTCCCTTCTTCTCTCCAACTCTTCCTCTGTCTGGCCATCCTCTGTCCCACGCCCCTTTGTTAGGCCTTGTCTGACCCTCTCCTTCCTCCGCTCTCACATCTCTCAATTTCCTACACACACTCCACATCATACATGCATGGTATGATTGTGGACAATCTCATTTCCTTGACTTAACTGCATATATGGAATTCTTTCCTTTTTTTGCAGAGCGAAACTTTCGGGTGGCGGCAGCACAAGTACAAAAACTATACTACCGCACTTGCTGACCTTGCCTGACAGAGGAGCTGCTCATGTGCAGTGAGATGACTCAGGAAACGGCTTGTTCTGTAAATGCCGGGCTGAGGCATTGTGTTTTTGTGCAAATGTAATGCAGTCATTGTTCCTCAGGCTACAACAGATCATATTTTGTCACGATTCAAAGACATGTTTGTGTGTGTTGTTGGATGTGGGGAATGCTTTGCTCTCTTGCATTAGTGAGAGAGTGATTTTGATTGTAGCTCTTTTTTCCCCACAAGTGGTTGATTTGATGCCCACGAGTTTACCAATCCTGTTTAGTGTGTTTTTATGTGGTGGTGCTCAGTTTTTACAATACCCATAATCCAAAGCAACAAAGTGCCACTCGTAAAGCATTGCTTTTATGAAACTAAGCCTTTGTGCTTTTTTATGTACTGTGTTCTGAGTAAATTGGTGTTAATCTGTTTGGGGTTATAAATTAAGCTTTATGTTAGAACTTGTTTTATGAAATTTAGTGTTCCCGGAGCAGATTTGAGCAAAATAGTAGGTGCTTGAAGTATGGACTGTGTGTTTTGTGTATATGTTTGTGTCTGTGGGTTTATGTGTGTGTGTGTGTGTGTGTGTGCTGAAATTGATGAAGAGACCTCCCTGGATTTGAGTGTTGCTATAAAGCACCACCCGATACTGCCTGTAGAAAACCCCAGCCACTCTAGGCGAGAGGGCGTAGCTAACAGTACTGAGCAGTCTGCAGTTCCTCTTTGGGGCGCCTCCTGACAGGAACTTGGCAGCAAGGAAACATAAACAAATTCCCTGTGGTGGGCTGGCAAGCTGGGCGGCGCGGTTCCCCCCGCTACCATACATGCACAGCGCAGCACGGCCCGGCTTGGACTAGCCCGCTCAGCTCAGCTGTGCGAAATACATCTTAAAGGGACAGTTGCCGCCTGCGCTTTTTCAGGGGGCACAGGCCCACTCTTCATCTGCAGTCTGTTTTCCCTGTAGTTGTCATGGTTGCATAGGCGTACATGTTTGCTTTCCACTGTATTGTTTCAGACTGACAGTGATGTGTGTTACTCCTGGTGCAATATCTTCTCGGAGGTTTCCTACAACACCATTCAAATGCTGCCTGGAGGAGGGAAACTGCCGCCAGGGGTCCCAAAATGGCTGTTTGTGCTGAGGTAGCAGAAAACAGTCGCAATGATGTAACGATGGAGGTTAGGGAGATTGGAGGGAGGCCTCTCAAGCCACCATAGTAGAGGGGTGTGGGGGGCCCCAATAGTCATAATACACACACATCCACATGCTCACGCAGAACATACATGCTCATACAGAATATATATGCTTGAACATATACTTATTTATAGCCGTGTGTGCATGGACTCATGTGCTTATAGTTTTCTCGTTCCCTTTCTCTCTCTCTCTCTCTCTCTTGCTCTCCAAACACAGTGGTGTATTGTGCAGCCTGACCTGGTCCCTGTCCAAAGGCAAAGAGAACCCAGATTGCTGAAACAGAGCCTACTGCTAACATGCGGGCCAGGCTGTAGTTGTTATAGCCTGCTATAGCTTTCCAAACCAATGGGGACCGCTAACTGCGGCCCAGAAACTGTGTGCATACGTGGGTTTGTATGGGCACACAAACATAAACTATCTTTTTGATCAGCAACTGAAGGTTTTTTCACCGCTTGCAGGAGACGACATGGCACCTCCGTGCAATTTCATGAGCACTGGTAAAGACATTTGCCTGACTTTTAATAGTCCTAAGTCTCCACAACATCATCCAAATGCACTATTTTCATCCGTCGTTTGCAATTCTTACAAGATGGATTCAATGTCAACAGTGAATCTCTTTTTTCACTTTTCCCTCTAGGGTAGTGATGGAAGCTAGAGCCAGCTCACAGTCTGCCTCATTTGCTTCAGTCGTCGGCTTGACTGGCTCATCTGTGTGATCTTCTCTGTTTAGGTAATGGAGAAGGGGAATTTGTCGATTGATACCATAGATTTAGTATTTTTGGTGTAAACAGAGCCTCAATTATATTTTAACATTAATTTAACACATTTGTGTGACCCAGCTTATCTAAATACACCTACATTAAAGGAGCCCCCTCACATATGTCATTTCAGGCATGTATTTAATTGGACCATGAGTAAACCTTTATGCAAAAATCATTGCAGACTTCTTAAGAACATGTTAAACAGGAAGCGGCGGGGGATTATGTCTCTGCCACACTGTTGTGGATGTAACTGTTGTTTCCTCAGCACTGTGTGTATGTGTGTGTAAGAGATAGAATAGAACAGCCAGTGCTCTCTCTGTGAGCAGCAGAGAGGTGGAGGAGGAGAAGGGGGTGACAGAAAGTCTTAGGATCAAGCTGTTCCACTGACAGAGCACAGCGCAGGCAGCTCTGGTGACACTGCAGTGCATAGGAAGAAGGGGAGCTGAGGAAGAAATAGAGGAGATGATGGCACCAAAAGTGAGTTAGAGAGATCGGGTGAAGAAAACTGCAGACGAGGACAATGAAAACAGGCGATTTAGAGACGAAGGTGAAGTTGAGCACTCCTGGTGTGGCAGCAGGTCTCCTGGGATGCCATTAGTTGCTGTGTATGTGAGAGAGAGAGAGCGATCAAATGCATGCACAGTGCGAAACGTTCTCTATTAGACTCATAATGTAAGTCATCCTAATACACGTACATCTACTGTATGTTCTACTGCTTGTATCTGTCTTAGCACTTACCCTCCCACCGATGAGAGAAAGAAGAAGGCATCAAGGGTCCAGATGTATCTTCACCCCACCTACACCTCCTCTCCAAGGTCCCACTAGGCACATCTCTGTAATGGCTCCTTATCGATCCTGAGGCCTCCTTGTCCACACTCAATGCCCATCGATCGGCACCTCACAAAGAGTCCCACAGGGCTGTTTCATATTCTTAGGCTTGCGGGGAGATGGATAGTAGATGTTGGTGTGCATGTGTGTAAAACAGTACCTGTTAATATTTTAGAAAGGAGAGACCGATGTCTGCGTGCCCGTGCCTTCATTCATCTGTGTACTTCTTTTTGTGAGAGCGGGAATGTGCGTCTGCATGCCTCTCCAACAATTTTCCTGTACCCCATTAATGTAGCCGGAGACCTCCAGTGACCACATTAAACTATGAACGATGCAGGCCTCCATGTCTACAAACCTTGCAGCATAAAAACATAAACACCCGACATAAAAAGACTTGCTCTGTCACTCTCTGTAGTCTCACACCAGAGAGACAAGACAGAGAAGGAAGAAAAGACTTCCTCGCTTCCCATGTCAAAAAAAAGCCTGATTAATCAGTCAAGCCACATGAAAACTTTGCTTGTTATTGTTGCTGCTTGATTTATTAAGGGCCTGGATCTGGGTCAAGCATCCCCCTTCTCTCTCTCTCTCTCTCCCTATCTCCCTTTTTTTTTTTACCTAAACAAGGGCCCACCCCCCACGTCTCTTCCCTTTGTCTCTCATCTGGTTTTCTGTTTTTGTTAAAGGACAGTTGATTAATGATGCCACAGACAAAGCCCACAGTCTGCTCTCAGCCCGGGCTCAGATAGAGCTCCACTCTAGGTAAACCAAAACACATGTGCTCCGGACAGTCCGGACAGTCACTGATGTATTATATACAGGGATATACTGTAGGCTTCTCCCTGCACATGAAAATGTGCAGCAAGAGGAAAGAGAGGAAGGATGATGGAGCAGTGTGTAATACGCTCAGGGTGTGGCCTTTTTACAGCGTTTGTGGTTAACTAAGATTTAGTTTCACCATTCCAGACCATACGTGTTCATTAAAGTGTAAAGTTATCCTTTGGCTCAGGCTCAGTATCACCTCTCGTGGTTTGAAATTGCACATATTTACTGATTTTAATGTAGCAAAGAGACGTTTAAGTACCTTAGTAGTGCTGCCTGCCCGCAGGCTCCTGAGAGTCTTGTAGAGGAGAAGTGCCTTATTGAGTTATAAGGGAGCATATTATTCCCGTGACTGAATTGAGAGCTTTATTGTCAGTTGTCTTCATAATGGTGGGGGCTTGACATTCATGTCACACTCTATCGCTACATACAGCCCTATGTTTGTGTATGTGGTTGCATTTATGTTTGAATGCGGTGCTGACATGCTCTAATTGACTGTGCTTGCCACCTACAGTTAACATGTCATTCACGGAATTATTACCCAGGAGGACTACAGGCTAATGAAAATTATGTGTTCACTTTTACTATATGGTATTAACCTCTCCTTCAGTTCAGACCTCTTCATGTAACCATAACCTTATAGCATGTTGATTGTATTGTGTGATGGCGATGTGCCTCAGGGCGTCACTTAACTCTTAACCTGAGCAGTTTTTGAAGTGCTGTTGCATTTGAACAATGTCTTTAATCCATATTCTGAGTATTTTGTTACCAAATACAAATGGTATACAGGTTAAATTAGTAGACTTGATTGTATAAATGTTCATATTCGATTTGATTAGGCTACCAATTGACAGTAGTGTTATATCACAGACAAAAAAATTAAGCTGTTGCTTTGGTCTCATGTTACATATATGCAGTGTAAGCAAAATAGGAAGAACTACTGAGAAACACATTGTTCCAAGGTGTTTATCTCAGTGCTAACCCTTTAGCTGCTTTGTTGTGTTATACACTGTATTTGTAGCAGCCAATGGAGGTTATGTTTTCACCCCTGACTTGGTTGAACGATGCAGTGTGGACCAGGGAAGATCACATTACATTTTTGGTGCCGATGCGGATAAGTGGGTGGAGCTTTCATAAACATTATGAGATCAATTTATACCATTTATCCAGGAAATTATTAATGGATTTTAATTAACAAAAGTTAGGCTTATTTAGGGAACTGATACCTATGAGTGCATGTGCAATTTGGTGCAGCTTGTTTGAATTTAACCTAACCTAACCCTAACTGTTGTTTCTTGGCGAAGGTATGTGCTCTACTGAGTGACATTCTAGCTGTAAGGTGAAACCAGATTTCAAACAAACACTGTGTAGCTCCTATAACATGAGCTGGGTTAATTGAAGTGTAGTATAATAGTGTTATTAAATATATAGACTTTATTTTGATGTAGGAAGCAGTGAGAGTGCATTAGCAGCCAACAGTTAGATGACATGTCTACAGAGCAAGATATATCTCTGTCAGAAGTTTCTGATACCTCAGACTTGGAAATTAAGACAGGTGCTTATGAGAAGGAAGAGGTTTTTACCCTTTGCCCAGTTACTAATTTAAACATCATTATCCTCAGATGTTTTACTTGAATAGATATGACCATGCTCTGCCACCACCAAGACTTCAGTGTGTGGGCCAAAGTAAGCGGGTCTTGAATGTTGGTTTTGAGGCAGAGAGATCCAGGAGGAGCCTAGCTCGTCAGCAAGGTCACCATCCAAGACCAACAGCAACATCACCAGCACTTTACGTAGCTGTGCACACCCAGGGGATGGATGGAGTTCTCCTGACAAGTCGGCCGCAGTCATCCACTGCCTCTCACCCAGACGTTATATGCCTACCAGCTTCCTGTCTTTTCCAGCTCACACATGGGATGATCCCGAAGCCTTCCTGTGGGTCTATGAGGGATTAGCAGTGGCATGTGGACAACCGGAAGAGGAGGCAGGCTGAGAGCTGCCGAGCAGCGACCGTGGCCCTGGAGCGACATTGTAGCAGAAAACTTAATCTCCATCTCCTTCATCTTGTCCAATCCCTTGGTCTGGATTTTTACTAAAGAGAATCATAGGAGAGAAGGGCTGGTTAAACAACACTTACACCAATGCTGCTGTATGTAATGATGGAGGAAGGTTTGTTACCCACTTTACCCACATCAGGCTCTGTGACTCAAGGTCCAGCTTCGGACAACAATGAAGGCCTTTTGCATGTTAGAGCAGGGCGTACGTTGCAATAGTCACATGCTACTTGTGAGTTATTCTTGTATATGACTGGAAACGAGAATACAAGAAAGATGTCTCCCGCACTTCAAGTCCCTGGAGTGACACAGATTGGCAAGATTTTACAATGAGAAAAATGCACTGGGGAATGTTCACAGGGTTAGTGGGACTCACTGTGAAATGGGGCTGAGTTAGATCCCATATTCACTGAAGAAAATAAGGGCCCTATGCTCTAGATCAAGGCAATAAATTGTGGTCAGTAGGTCAGCTGAGCCTCTGCTGATGGGTAGAAAAAAGCTTATGAAATTGTGTGTTTTTCCTCTTTTTCATTGCCCTTCTTTATTTGACCAGGATGCCACTAAAATCCATTAAACTCATGGTTCACATTGTCATGTGTGCACTGAGAGAGAGAGTGTGTTGTGCATGAAATCTAAAATATTATTAAGGTATTCAGAGCAGCTCGTATTCAGAGCAGCTCGGCGTAGGCGACATGTCACTTGTTGACACAGTCTCCTGCTTTGGGGCCTGAGCACGAGCATGATTGTCTGCTCTTATCATCGTGGAGCCAAGCTCATCTCCACTTTATGAGACTGAGCACCTGTTAATAATGTATGCCCCCACTTTACCTGGAAACCAAACAATAGGCTCAGCTGTGCCTGTCTGTCCGCGTTCCTTGTCACCAGACATTTAAGCCTTTTACCCTGTTTTGGACTTGGAGCCATTTGCTATTCACCCCCACCCCCCACCCCTAACCTGCAGTATGCACAAGCCTGGTTGAGCTGATGAAGCTATAATGCCAGGCGTGCAGGTAGAGCAGTTTTGATGTGTGTGTATATATATATATATATATAAAAATATATATATACTGTATATTTTTATCTTTACTCTTTGGGTGCTTGTTTATTGTGTCTTTCATTACCTCTCTCCTCCAGTATTGTTTCTCGAAGAGGATGTGTACCCAGTACTCGATGTACTGTCTTCCTCTCTCCCTCCATCCCGAGGGAGTGTCTGTTCCCTTTATATTTCAATGTTTTTTGTCCCCCCCTTCTCCCTTCTTGCTCATCGTCTCGTGTTGCACGGTGGTGTCAGATTCAGTTATGTATGCACCCCATGTCTTTGATCCCCCCCCCGCACACTGTGTTGTGTACATTGCATAACCCCCTGCTGCTAAACCTAGATGTGTACCTCTACTCGCTCTCTCGCTCTCTCTCTCTCTCTCTCTCTCTCTCTCTCTCTCTCTCTCTCTCACACTCTCATTCCTCTTTTCTTGACACCCCCTCTTCATCTACCTTTTGCCTTTTTGGCAGCAATCCAGGTCATCCATCCATCCCTCTCCCCTTCAGGCTGCCTCCCCTTCTTCCAATTCCAGAACCTTGAAAGTTTGCTCTCTTACTCTCTCCGTGCCTTCGTCTTTTTCTTGCTATTGCTGTTCCTCTCATTTTCCCTCGCTATTCCTTCCTTCCCATCCTCTCTCTCTCCTCTCTGTACCCATCTCCCTCTCCCTGCCTCCTCATGCTCTCCACTCTCCCAGTGGTCTCATTAGGCGTGAAGGAGGTTGCCTGGTGTTTGTGTGCATGTGTTTGAAAGTGTGTTCTCTTAGGCAAAGTCTCACTTGACTGAGCATGCCACTTGCACTAGCAGAGACCCAGGCTCCATTATTACCACAAAGCTGTCACAAACAGTATATAAAGTAGCCTCCTGTTGCTGAGTTGTGGGGGAACACAGGGCACTCTCTTAACAACAGTATAGCAACCACTGTACTGCCCCGCCCATCCTATAGCTGCAGAATGTGCATGTGAAGAATGTAAGCAGAACTGTCATATATGCATAACCGTGACCGGCAATAGTTTTTCCTGCACATCAGATCCTGACACTGAAAATCACATACCAGACACATCTGTCTCTTCTCTGTAATGACACCCCACCTATGTGGTCCAACCTGTGGGATGTCTGATGCCCCTCTGTCTCCTTCTGTACTGAGTCAGTGAGTGATTATGTGTGTGTGTGTGTGTGTATGCACAACTGTTTTGTTAGTGTCTAGTTACAGGTATGGGGCCATAACGCAGGAATGAGCCCCCGCGCTGCCTCTGGCAGGCCTGACCCCGACAGGTCATCGTCCATTACCACATGAAACCTAAATGTCAAGCAGGGCCCCCTGCTACAGCCATTTGTCTTTCTCTGTGGGTCAGCCGGCCTGGATACACACACACACACACATGCATGTGAACACACTCACCTGCTCTCCCTTGACTATATTTCTCCTTCACAGCATAGAAATATCCCTTTGTCATGATTGCCCCGACACATAAATATAATGAGTAGTAACAGGGGATATTTTTTTTCTTGCTATTGGCTGACAGAGGTTGACTGGGCCCAGCTGATGGCTCTCAGTTGTTTAGTTTTAGCTTATCTGTAAGCAGGCAGAATAGCCTTTGGTGCTGATCTGGCCACAATGGACACAGAGAGCAGTAAACCATCGACATGCAGCTGGAAACGTCTTTAGGTTTATTTTATCTGCTGTCTGATGATTACGTTAAACTGCCTAAAACCATAAAAAGGGAAAAATGTAGGTTTCATATCTTACTAGCCCTTCATGGTCTTTTTCTATTGAACTTTTTGTTGCAAGGTCACATCATGAGAGCGATTAATTCATTATTCAAGGATGTGTTATCTTGGATTTGATTAAGCATGGAAAACATCTTGAATAACTGAACGTTAAACCTCATTTGTTCCCAGTCACCTCTTGCATGAAGTCCTCCTCACCAGGGGAAAGAAAAATAATTTTAAACAACCTCAATCTCTGTATACAGTGATGAGTCCTAACCGCTGTTATCAGAAAGAACACTGGCCAACTCCATCACTCGGTCTCCACATTACTGAGCTGCAGCCATCTATTTTAAAAGATAAAGGACAGAAAGACCAAGCACTTGTGTATGTGTGTGTGTTTGTTTGTTTTATGATAGCTTTTGTAAATGCTACAGTGAGTGTACATACACACACACGCACATAAACACACGACTTGCAGGAAGCTGTCAGCCATGTGTCCTTATGATAAATAAACAGGGACGTGTCCCCTTTTTAATGATGGCATATACAGGCCTGCACGCCGAATATTGACGAAAAGATTGAAAGCGTTCTCCAGGGCCTTTCCAACATGACGTATGGCTCCTGCTCTGTATTTTTTCTGGACTGCCCTTCATTTTTACATCCCCACCTCCACCCCACCACCACGTTCAGCTCTTCTTTTATTTATCTTAAGACGGCGGCTTGCACAGGCGTTTGTTGACATGAGGGATGCTATAAACACATTTATCAAGGGAGACTGCCAATAGGGGAAACATCAGGTTTGTGAATGAAAAGAACGTGATTATAAATGCATAATGCATAACAGAGAAAATTGCATGACAATGAGCTCCTCGGGGATAGCAGAGGGCATCCACATAGTACAGTGCCGAGAGGGAACGGGTTGTTTGCAAGTTTCGCGCAAACACGAAGCACCATAGCTCATTGTCTTTGAGCAGTGGCAGCTCAGGATACCACAACAACAATGCCAACTGCATTAGCAGTCTGCCCGTGCAACAAGGAAGATGCAGCGCTCCTGGCTTTGATAAATGTTTCATTGTTTATGCTGTCTCCGTCTCCGTCTCTGTCTCTGTCTCTCCTTTCTTCTCTCGTCTTTCTTTCTCTCTCCTCCTCTCCATCCTATACATGCACACCGGCGAGTCAGTTCGAGAGACTGCAGACAAGCTTTTTGCCAAGTGTTGTTTCAGTGTTAGTCAGCCGTTTGATGTCTGTCTCAATTATTGTTCATCGGCCTCCCTGAGCTGAGATCACAAGGCACATTTATTAATCTACAAATTCAGACTCACAGCCGAGGGGCCTCTAGCAGCAGGTCCTCCACATGCCTGCTTCTTTTTTTTTTTTTACTTAAAAACTGTATGCTACCCCCACTTTTTCACTGTTGGCAATTGACCTACTTTTTTAATCTAAACTTAGCTTCACTCAACACAGGGCCATGGAGTTTTGCTTGTGAAAAGGAAAGTGTTTTCTGTACTCCACTGAGACAGGGGGTTAATTGATGCACGCTGGTGTCACTGTGCTGATTGCTCACTTTTTTGCCTCTTTGGCTTTTTTCCCAGCTACCTTAATATCTGATTGGCTGTATGTGTGGAGGGCCAAGGAGTATTTTTGAGTATACGTGTGTGGTTGTCTCACAAAAATGAAGAGCTCTCTCTTTACCTAATGGGGATGGGGTTTGACAGTACTGTAGCGCCCCTAGCCAACCTCCATCCTTCTAACAAAGACCCCACCTCCCCTCCTCACCCACCACCACTACACTGCTGATAAATGTGTTTTTCTTAAAGGAAGGAGGTGGTTGGTTGAGAGGAGTCTCTTTCAATATGTGTGTGTGTGTGTGTGTGTGCGTGCGTGCGTGTGTGTGTGTGCGTGCGGCTTGCTAATGCAGTGCAGGGCCAACATGGCGCGACTACAGGCAGGCTGACTCGAAGGCAGGCCCGCAACCTCGACCCCAGCATCATTTGTTTGGACGAGGGCCGTCAGCGCCTGTCGGGCAGCCCATGATGAAGTGTCAGTCGGTAATTGTCCCCACGAAGCATCCACATCTCAGGGGGTGATGGGGGAGGGAGGGAAGACGGGGAGGAGGGGAGCTGACAGAGAGAGAAATGGCACCCTGGGCTCCTCCTGTTCTCCCTCTTTCTCTCTCCTTCTCTCTCCCTCTGTCCTTTTCACTCCCCCCTTTCTTTCCAGCTTTTCCCTCCGGTCCTCCTTCACCAGCAGCTTATATCGAGGTCTGCCTCAGACCAGTGGCCCCCGTGGAGCTTCAGCTGGGGCCAAGTGGCAACATAATGTGTGGTTGTGCATCTGCTGTACATTTGTGTGTGTGTATAAAGTTGCTCAGAGCAGGACGGAGTGCCTCTGTGTATGCACATTATCCACAGTGTTTAAACCTTGCGTATGTTCCTTCCTCCATTATCCATGAACCACTCCTCCTCCTCATTCAGCCTTCCATTTTCGTATCTTTATGCTCCCCACATTCCAATTAGCTCGTGTGCCTTGTACTTTAAATGGGCCATTTATTTTGGTAAGCATCCTATTGAAACCTCTTTGGTCAAAACAGTGGCTGCCTACGATTCCCTAACCATCCGAATACATATATATTTTTTAGCTCTGGTCGTTTTGGTAATTAGATTTAGTTTGAGGCTTATATTGATTGAACGATGTCTCTATGTAATGAAATGCTTTTACAGGACACACAGCGGCTATATATAGTGCGATCCATAAAGCGTTACCGTACGGCAGGGGCCCTTATGCTCTTCGCCCGGGCTCCTGTACATAAATTGCCAGGGGAGGTTTGACTTCACAGCCAAATATAAGTGGCTCAGTGATGGAGGAGTGGGGGTTGAATAGACGGATAAGACAAGAGAAAGAAGAGATGTAGTAGAAGAAATTAAAGGAAAAGGGATGAAAAAGGGCAGAAGATCCAGCATGGAGAAGAAGAAAAAATTAATACTGAAAGGTGGGCAGGGTAGAAAATGGAAGTGTGAAAAAGTAACCCACCTTGAAATACGAGTCCTATATTTCCTTTTTCCTCCATAAGACACCTCCACCCCTCCCACCATCACCATCTCTTCAGTGATGGGATGACTACTTTAATGCATGCTGGGTAAGACTTGTTATAGAGGAACGGTAGGGAAGCAAGGAAGAAAGGCTGAATTGAGGATAGGAGTGTAAAGAAAAATGATGAAATATGGGACAGAAGCAGGAATAAAAAATGATGTACAATGACAGAAGAGGGAGACTCCATTGTTTTGGCTTTTGGCTCCCGATGACGCCTTGAGGACAGCAGGTGAATTGGGAGGAGGCAGACGAGGAGGGGGCCTCGCGAGTCTTCGTCCCACTGTCTGTCTGTCTGCTGGTGGCAGGTGGAACACAGCCTGCCACTCCTGCTGTCTAAATGAGGAGCCACGTTTCCATCTCTCCTTCTCACAATATCTCTCTCTCTCTCTCTCTCTCTCTCTCTCTCTCTCTCTCTGTTTAATGGGGCACTGGCCTGAGGCGCTGAAACAGCTCCCTCCGGAGTGACACACACACAGCATGCACACACACTGATCATACATTACAGACACTACTTGATGCCCTTGCACATGGGGTGATGTGCACATGCACACACACACACACACACACACACACACACACACACAAGGGAGAAGCAGAAGCGGAGGGAAACCACAGCCCCCCCAAATTATGCCTGAGATGATGAATCTGGTTGGTGATTAGTTAGTTGAGGAGAGAAGCATACTGCTTAGGCCCTTTAATGGGCCATAATTTGGAAGATAACTGTATTGTACTATCTCTCTTGACATTTAAATCTAATCAGACCCTGCTGGTTAGCACTGTGGTCCAAGACGAGGGAGTCAGGGACGGATAGAGCTGCTAGCGGCGAGAGGGATTGGCCCATAGAAGAGCAAAAGGGAAAACAAGTCCCACACGCGTGCACACAAGCGCACAAACACACACACGCACACGCACACACCTTCCTGCGTTTCTATTTTATTTAATATTTATTTACTGACAATCAGTTCGTGGAGCCTTAAATTGAGCAGCAGAGGAGCACAACAGATACACATAGACACTCTCATATCACTAGGGAGCCACTCCAGGCCTCTTGTGCGCTCCTTATCACCACAGATGAGATGTTCAGTTTGATTAACAC
Organism: Platichthys flesus; assembly: GCF_949316205.1. NCBI lineage: Eukaryota > Metazoa > Chordata > Actinopteri > Pleuronectiformes > Pleuronectidae > Platichthys > Platichthys flesus. Next base: position 10,203,084 of record NC_084964.1, on the reverse strand, counting down.
TTCTCTTTCATCCTCTTCATTAGCAGAGGAGGAGCCACTGCAGCAGCCGCTGCCCATGAAAACGGAGCATGAATTAGAATCCACTTATTCCATACAATGGTGGTTAATGGTGGGGAGTAATAGGAAAAGGGTGTTTTCTAATTGTTTCTTTGGACGGTGCCGTGCGCGCTGCAGCAGCTGTTTCCGTGCAGCGGACCAAGTCGCTCAAAGGGCCTGAACAAAGGCCAACGCCGGCATTGGAGGGCACACACACGACTCTATTCGATAGAGCTCACTTGCAATAAATGCGTGTGGAGGAGCCAATTTCCTCTGGCAAAGCATCCTGCTGAGTGGAGGAGCTGGGCCCCAGTCAATGAGAACCACCTGGTGCTGAGGGAAGTGATTAGGGTTGGCACCACAGTGAGCAAAGAGCTGTTTTGTTAAGGAGGAATGAGAGGGGGCGCTCACCCGCGTTTGGTCTGTTGGAGAAATATTGACGCAAGTCAGATTGAGATCTGAGACACAGTGTTGTTTTGTTGGTGCTCAATTAGGGGGAATTATTTTGGTTACAAAGTGTGTTTTGGGTTCTGACATTTGTCCTGATTGCCTAGTTGTTGGAGAGCATTGGACATGCCACAACAGTGGGGTTGTGGGTTTACCCCCCACACAGACTACACACATACCAAGCAAGAAGTCAAAATAGTTCAGCGAGTGGCTATAATCATGGACAGGATGAACACCTAACACACAAGTTTACTGTGATGGCAATTTTATAAAAAATATGTCTGCAAATGTACAGAGAGTAGTGATGATACATGGTAAGACGTTCAGTTGCAGAAGGCCCCAAGCAAACTACAAACAGACTGATCGCCACCAAATGGAATTCACTTTGCTTTATTACACTATGTCACCACAAAATGAAGGCCCTGTCTATAATACTGCAGATATTTTTCTAAAGGTTCATTTTTTCGTTTTTATATAGTTTTGTTAATAGTTTTTGTAATGTAGTTACATTATAACTGTACTCACCAAAGTAGCAAGAACATGGCAACAGTGCTACAACAAAGTCAGATGTTGGTTGCAAAGAAACCAAAAGGACAGTTTGGGTTATAATTTTACTGCTTCCCTTGGTTTCATCATCTGAATAAATTTGATCACCAAAGGGGTTTGTTTTAAAGTTAGATAATCATCTGACTGCTTGTGTTTCCAGCTCGGTCTGATTTCTCTTTTAGCGATATGGCCGCATTCCCAGATCTCAACAATTAACTCGGTGAGCACAGTTTTGTTATTAACCATAGAAACAGCAGCCAAAACTATAAAAACGAGACCCAAGTTGTAATAAAGGGGAATTATCCTTTAAATTATACTATAAATTATATTCTAGTGCTGCTCATTTTCTTAGAGACAACCCCCTGGAGCTCAGCCTCTGAGGCGCTGCACTGCTCACTTTGATGTTTATTTAATTTATTTGACCTTTTAATTTAACCAGGCATGTCCGATCCTTCCCTGCTACCTATGCTGCTGACACAGTGCTCCCCCCCTTTGTGTGCGTGTGTGCATGCGTGTGTGTGCCTTGGGAGCGTTATCACAGTTGAGTGAATCTTGGCTCGTGGATCATAGCGCTGATCACATTTGATGATGGAAATGCATACCACAGGGGATTTTGTATGTGTTTATGTGTTTTTTGAATGGGTGTATACAAATGCAGAGCGATGGCAGCCAGTTGAAGGAGGACAAGGAGGTGATGGTATCCCTGGTAGTGTGTCTTGCTGGCATTCATCTATTTTCTCCGCTGGATCTACAATTCTTGTAACGTCACCTTCATAGCCTGTCTTTCTTTTTGCATTTCATCATCCATCTCCCATATTCAGCTGTTCCATCTTTCTTGCTTTCCCATTTCCATTAGGAGATCTATGTATTGTCCATATCGTAACCCTAACCCTATTTCAATTTTGGCCTACTTGTCTTCTGCTGTCCTCCTATCAGCCTCTGTTCTGTTACCTCTTTGTTCCCCCTCTCTGTCTGTTTCTCTTTTAATCGCTGTTCATCTCTGTATCTTGGCATTTAGGGCCTCTAATTGAGCTGGCGTCACTTGAATACTTGGTAAGGCAGGAACGGCAGAGAATCGCATCATTGTTTTCTGTTTCCTGCACTCAGAGAGAGGGCAGGGCCGCTCCCTCTCTCCCTGTGTGTGTTTGTTTGAGAGAGAGAATTCTACTGAGAGGGAAATTGAGAATATTGAAGATAAATTTAATTTAAGACTGCAGTTTTATGGCGATGGATTGTATGTTTATGTGTGTTTTGCGCATGCATAGTCATTCAAATATGGCTTTTTATAGCTTTCATTTTCTTTACTCTACATTTCACGGAGCTACTCTGTGAACTGAATGCACTTTTGCAGGAAAATACAACCCACTATAACCTTTATTAACAGATTATCACCATAATAGATTTTAAAGTAGGTTTGGAACATTTTCAAATACGTTGCTGTTGGGATAAAACAATCAACAGATTAATTTGATCGACAGACAATTTAATAATCTGCCTTAAATTAATATAATTAATATAAATAACATTATCAAGACCTACCAAAACATTTTAGAGCTTCCTGTGTCACGCTTAATAGTTCTCACCACTCGTACAAATATATTCACACTAATCAAACTACATCCAAGACAACATGGAGCTGCACTACACTCAGCGAAGTCTGAATAGAGATGAAGATCAGGAATAAAAAAATAAAAAATGAAAATTAATCAAAATCATTCCTCACAACTCACATTCTCCTGCTTCAGGTAATCATTAAAATGTCTGCGTAAAATCCCTTGTGAGAAAGTAGATCCAAGCACAAAACACTAAAGTACAAATCTCCACTCTTAAATCAGTATTTGTTCCTCCTCTCAGCTGACAAATCATCCACAACCCTGTTTCCAAAAAGTGTAATGAAGCAATAGTCTGCTTCTTTTCCAAAATGTGTTTGACAGCTATACCTCTCTCCACTAACAAATCCCTGCCCACACCCACACCCACACACACCCACACACGATTGCTCCAGTGTGCTGCCAAGTCACTGATCAATCAGGGTGAGGTTGTGTTCTCTGTCTTTTTGATGCAGCACATATTGTAGCCAAATCTACACTGTTCACTTTCTGCCTGCAACGCCTCAGGTTAGTGTGTGTGTGTGTGTGTGTGTGTGTGTGTGTGTGTGTGTGTGTGTGTGTGTGTGTGTGTGTGTGTGGTTGCTGTACTTGGGGCTCTCAATCTTTCAATGTGTTTGGAGAGGTCGAGGAGGAAAAAAAAAGTGTGTGACTGAGAGAGAAAGATGGAGAGAGAGAAATGAGAGAGTTCTCAAGTTGCAAACAGAAAAAGGAGCCACTGCAGGATGCCCTACAGGCAATTAATGTAGCCAACACACACACACATATTGAAAAAACAACAGAAATATGAAACAGTGACAGCACACATCAGCACATACAGTAAGAGATAGAGAGCACACGTGCATGTACACGCACGTTCACCCAGCAGTGTGTGTACATGTCTTTGTTCTGTCTGGCTGTCCTCTTGGCACGTAAATCATAATGGATCTCATTATCCAGCTGGGTCGCTTGGTGGGGCCTGTCTGGCGGGAGATGATAGCTGGATGGCTAAAGGGCTGCCACCACACACACATGCAAGCACACACACAAATACACACATGCATTCACACACTCAGCGTGTATGTTATTTAGCTTGTTTTGCTGTAGGTGTATACACAGCTCATTCTCACTCATATCACATCAGCAGGCCATACAACCACTACACAGACGTGCACATTCACATGCATGCGCAACACTCTCAGCCCATCCAGACACAATGGACATTAGTGGCTCAGCTTGCCGTCAGACAGAAAGCGGAGTGATGCAGAGGAGAGGGTGTGACGGATGAAAAATGAAACTTATCGTCTTACTCCCTCGCTCTTGTCACCCCCCTTTATTTATTTTATTGCTTTCCTTCTTGCTTACTTTCTTGCTTCGCTCCTTCCTCCCCATCTCCTCTTTGTCACTCGTTCGGAGGACAGCGGCAGATGCTGGTTTGTCCCTCGAGGTGAGCAGGGTTTGTGTGCTGCCATCTTTTCCTCCTTATCGCGGCGCAGTCTCCCACACAGGACACCAGCGAGTCATGAATCACTCATACAGAACACATCAGTTGTGCGTCTGGGGTAAAAAAGCAAGGTGTTGCCCCAGTAAATCACGTTTGTTGTAAGCACAAACACACATACGCACCGCAGCCGGTTGGTATCCGAGCAGCGCTGGCTCTTATACTGGGAGCACAGGCGGAGCAGTTGGTTGCTCGTAACACGGTTAGGGCCTACACCATTTGTCTGGACATGACCATTACCCAAGCCAATTACTGACTGGTGTACAGGCGACTCGCCAACAGTCTAATGTTTTCCCGTCATGCCTGCCCCCCTTCCCCTAAACACACACAAACAATCAGAAGGAGGGGGTGTAGCGGGGAGAAATGGATAGAGCGGAAGGATGGAGGGCCTGAGGCATAACCCTCCGCCCCACCTGACTGACTGACTGACTGATACAGCTAATAAACTTTCATTTAAGCTAATGTTTTTCTGTTTTCTCTCCCCTGCATCCTTCCCTTTTTCTCTCTCCTTCCTTCCTTCCTTTTCTGTCTCTGCTCTATTTTTACACCTCTAATTCCCACTCTCCTTCCCCTCAATCTCTCTCTGTATTTCTGTATGTGCACCAGAAGAGGGGCTCGACCGAGCAATCGATGCGGGCGGTCCACCAGCTGAAAGCCCTGTTGGCCAAACAGCACACCACTCAAACAGTCTGAACAGCAACACACGGGGCTGCTGGCGACCAACAGAGGTAGATGCACTCTCTGCACACAGCAGTAGATCCTGAGCTGAACTGCTTTTATAAACGATGAGCACACCTTGCAGCGGCAGTAAAAGTGATGCACTGTTTTTATAAATCAAAACAAAACCGACTTAGTCAACAGCAGCACATTAAAGATTCAAACCCATCTGCAAAACAGGGCTGACAGACGGGAACATTTTGGCTCACGTCTCCTTGCCACTGCCAACACTTCTATCTTTGCATACTGTAGGTGCTGTGCTAATTAAACTTCCAGACAAAGCAACCGCCATATTTCTCCTCTGTTTATAGCAGCTGAGTGGTCTTTGTCTTAGACCACATTACGTACACAAGTGGTTTTCCCTGCGCTGGTTACAGTGTGGGTACGTGTCGACAGTGGTCACACTCCCTACAACGTAAACTGTTTCTAATTTCCCTGGTTTGGTTGCAGTGTGTTTGCAGCAGATGTAGTATGTGTGCTTTCTAGGTTTCGTTGCCTTGTGTGTTTATGCTTTTGTCATAATACATGTGATGCCTATGTACACCAGTTACACCCATAAACCGCAAAGCAGTTTTCAGACATGAACTCCTGAAAAAAAAATGGGTCTATACCTTTTCTGGAGTTTGTCATTCAATTAAGATTACAGCAGGAGATTATCAGAGTCAGATGCGTTCACATTAACAACGGGAAAATATCCAAACTTTCAGACGAGGGGTGACACCTGGCTACAGCATGCAGCAGTCAGGACAGTCTGTCTAATTTCCGCTGGGGAGATCCCTTTTTTTTTGTTTTCAGCAAATCGAAGCCAGCTAATAAACTTTCATTTAAGCTTTGTTTTTCTGTTTTCTGTTTTTCTGTTTTCTCTCCCCTGCATCCTTCCCTTTTTCTCTCTCCTTCCTTCCTTCCTTTTCTGTCTCTGCTCTATTTTTACACCTCTAATTCCCACTCTTTTTCCCAGCTTTGGCTCTAATCGCCACAAGCTCTAAAATATTTTTTATCTCTCTAAGTTGACATCTTCGTCGTATATAACTATTTCTCTTCTTTTTCACCCTGAGACTTGTCATCAACACGCCAAATCGCTCGCTATGTGTTTTTTGGACACTTTCCTTATGTATTGTGGTCTCACTCAGACATTTTACTGGGGTCTGATAGGAAAAGTTCCAAAATTACGTTCTCAGGTACATTCCAACCCACAAACTCTGAAAGTTGCTTTAACTAAATATTCCATTACAATTGAACTACGCTGTTTACAGGTGGTATAAGCTTGTTATTGTGTTTGGTGTATCACCCTGCAGGTTTGTATATGCAGTTTTTCAACATTAAACCTTTGTCAGAAGAGCATCTTAAACCAAGTCAAAATTGATCTTCGACCATACTCTAATAACAATTGGTTAGGACTCAAGACCTGAGTATTTTATAACGTGCGGGAGTATCCATTTAGAAAAACAACAACGTCCTAAGTCTTACTAATTTAAATCATCTCCTCATGTACAACAAGTCAGGATCCATTAAGACCGATTATGCCGCAGCGGACGGTAAACTGAGGCAAATTAGGGTCATCATATGGCGTGGCCAGTCTGAGAGGAAAAGTCCCTGTGCACGTGCTCTCTCCAGCAGAAGGACAGCAGAGATGTGTTGTCAGGGAGCGAGTGGCACCAGTGCGGCTGTTAAGTACACTGTCGAGTTCACTCCTGTCAAGAGCCATAACGTTTGATATGTGAAAGGAGAGTGTTTGAGTGCACACCAGCCTGGAGTAGAATTGCCTCTTTTCCCTCCTTACCCACTGACCTACCGGCAGACGCTCACCCCTGTCACTCCATGTGCTCTATTCCTTTTTCTGAACTGCTCCTAATGGTTGAAGTGAGAAAATAGGAATGGCACCCTCTGTCCTTTCTGGAGAAGGGGGGAGACGAGATATTTCCCTGTTGTGAAATCGTATACGTTTTCTTATGTTATAAATGTTCCATCCAAGATTTCTCCTTGCAACCTTCATGTGGTGGCATCCTGCTGAGTCCTAATCCACCCAAAAGTGCCCTATAGAGCTTAACGGTGTGCTTCTGGAAATATAAATCCTATAGATTTTCTGAATAGAGATGCTACTACAAGCTACGAGACTGTGGAACGATGTTTTGTGCTGTTGTTGAACCCACAAGTCTGTATGTTATCAACTGTGTTTCAAGAAAAATGAAGAAGGACTGCATTACCCACAATCCTCAGGTGTAGTAGGGACATCTCTGATTGGTTGAACTTGCTGTTACTATGGAAAGGTTTACTACAACCGCGAAAATCATGACATCTATATGATGGTTCATCATTACTGCATTAGGTTACTGTACTATACACTTTATTTAAACTATATACACACTTAAAAGATACCAACTACAATATATTGCAGCACTGTATACAATTTAAGAAGAGAGTCTGGAAGTCGTTAGAAAGGGATCATTCACTCTTGAAAGACTTATGTGCACAGTCTTAATTTTCCAATATTTTTTGATCTGAATCAAATGTTTATTGGTCATGATTCATCTTGGAGCTGGTCGTCCTGGTTCCCTGCTCAGAGCTCTTTTTATAAGGATTCTTCAGAGACGTCAATGGAGAAAATTAATGGGAAATTTACTTCGATACCAGAAAAGTGGGCGGTCACTTCTGCACTGGTGTGCTACAGTAGGCGAGGCAGACAGTCTTAGTATTTTTTAATAAGACAGGCAATAACAATAAATCCTACAGGCTAATCACCCACTCACCACTCTTCTTCTCTTCGCAACCCCCAAACCCAGAGCAATGCAGCATTACCCTGCCGCCGCCTTCAATTACGCCATTCATCATGCGTCTTATCTGGCCGCTGCTTTGATTGAGTATGCATTGGGAGGCGTCGCAATCCCCACATTCTCTGTGTGTGTGTGTGTTGGGAGCGCTGACAGGAATGGAAAACAGCATTGAGGGAGGGTGGGGGGAGGTAGTGGGCATGTGGCTGTGAGTGTATGTATCGGGATGTATGGGTGTGTGAAGAGAGGTTGAAATACAGAAAGGGTGTGTGTAAGTACATGTGTGTGCACGTACATGTGTGTGTATACACGTGTGTGTGTGTGCAGGCCACATCTACAGGAGTGTATAAATCAAACCAGATGATCGTCCCGACTCTGATCTGCTCCGTCTTAGCAAGACCTCCCCCCTCCCCTCCCCCCCCCTACTGTCCCTGTACTTCCTTCCTTCCCTCTCCCTCTCCCCCCTCCTCCTCTCCTTCTCCTCCTCCTCCTCTGGAACAGATTTGTCTGGGGGCCCCTGTCTAATCTCCAGCAGTGCCGGGTGTTGGGAGACGGGCGACAAATTTTAATAAGCAACTGGGCGCTGTAATTTAGCAGCCTGGGAGGGAGATTAGGCTGATTGATGCCGGGCTTGCCTAATGGTCCAGCCTACGGCTTCTGGCCCAAATTGGTGGTAATGAAAGTTTTGTGCAAATTGAGATGGAGGAAAATAAGGCTTCCTCTCATCTTCCCTCACACCCTTTATCTTCATTCATTCTCTGCATTGCTCTCACTGCCCTCCGTCTCCCTGCTCATTTTCTCCTCCACTCTCTCAATCTCTCTGACAAGGTGTGTCTTTCTCTCTTTCTCCCTCCGTCACGTCCTCTTTCTTTCCTCCCCACTCCTTCTGTTCTTCATCCATTTCCCGTCCTCTCTTTTGTGTAGTTCTCTATTTTCTACATCTCCCATTTGTATTTCCTTCTCTCTTTCGTTCCTTCTAGTTTTTCTCAGGCACTGAGAGTCTGTCATCCCCACCTGAAGTTAATGGAGTAGGTTATTTACCTTCACCCCACCACCCCTTTCTTGGCCCAGCCTGTAGGAGGTGTGTGTGTGTCTGTGTGTGTCTACGTGTGTGTACAAACGGCGCAGGAGGTGTTGTCTGAGTCACTTCTGTGTTGTCAGGACAAATTAATCTCGATCTACAGAGAGATGGGACGACGGGGCTGATGACTTGTCTCCCTTTACCTCCACCTCTTTTTGCTTGTATTCCTCTGATTCACTCTCACTTTCTCGCTCTCTCTCTTCTTTTTCTCTTCATCTCACCAAATCGTTTTCAGCAAGGCTGCCACTCTGACAAGCTCCACCTGCCAAGTGTTATTAGGCTGTGGAGATTTTCAGGACACCTCAGGATAAAGCAATTGCATGTTCATGTTCAACAGCCTGTCCCACTACTACACTTTGTATAATTCCGTGCTTCGGCTGCTCTCTGTTCCTGTTACAACAGACTACTTCGAATGAGAGGATAACATGGCATCAGAAAAAAAGTTCAAGTAAAAACACAAATATAGAAGGGAGAAGACATTGTATCACAAGATACTGCTACTTATCTTTTTGCTGCACAACAACGAACACTCTGCGGCAAAGACGTAAAATAAAATCCATGGAGATTTCTCGCTTGTGGCACAGGAAACTGAGATTGCTTGCATGAGCAAAGGAGCATCCCTACTGAATCTCCTACTTCCTCTGACCACTGATACGTCAAGAAAGACAAAAACAGACAAGGAAAATCTCTTGAGTACTGAATGCACGGAAGCCAAGAGAGTGACTTTAGGGAACAACAAGATTTAGCTTGTAGAGTGGGTAGGGCTGGCAGTCATTAAAAATCCCTTCACCTTGATACTTAATCGAATTATACTATTTTCAATCCCAAATTTTTAAATAATAATCTAAATATAAATCTAAATGTTAAAAATACATTACTCAGTACAGTACATATTCACTCTGGGCGTGACCTGCATACCTCTGAACTGCTCTGATAATGTTTCATTAAACAGCCAGCAGGGCTAGATCTTAATACAAGGATGCTGCATTCTTACTGGCATCCCGACTCTGATGAGATTTACATGTTGCTGTTAGCTTTTGAAATTTGGTAGCGAATGATGAGACATGTTTTTCCGACACTCAATAGTATCTAAGCTGTTTGGTTGGTGCCATAAAAATGTTTGTAAGTCAGCCATAGGGTTGGGCAATGCTACACCAGTGGTAATAGAAGACTACAGCACTGCATGTAGCGTTTGATATTCCAACTATTATAAAATCCCCTGAGAATGGATTTGATGGTGTAAACTCGAGAGATTTCTGGCCCTCTAGGAGTTCCGCTTATGCATGTACTGAATAAGTTTGTGTGTGATGTGTGCACTTGCATTTTGGCTCATTTGTGTCTCACATTTCCCTGTGTGGGTGCGTAAGTGTGTTAGCCAGCTATCCAGCTCTGATTCCCCAACACCAGAGCGTATGTCCTCAAGCACTTTTCAGTCCCCTTTTCTCTTAACTCCCACACAGCTCTCGACTCATTTTTTTTCTTCCCTTTTTTTTAAAAGACGATGCTGCCGACTCGTCCTCCTCCTCCCTTGCTGCCACCTTGAGTTATGCACTGATCTATCATTAATAGCTTCATTAACATTTGTATCCCTCTGAGGTGCTGGTGTATATAGTTCAAACCGCTGCATGGATGTTCACATCATTAAACGAGCTGAATTCTTTCTATAACTAAAGCGGAGGTGGATGATAACACCAAAACACTTGGACATTTTACAGAATTCTGTGCGTTCACTGTCCACAAATAAGCATTCCCTCTGCTGTTCCTCCTCAAGGCCTCCTGTAAAATGTGTTTCCTAACTCATATTGCACAACTTGTGTCATTTTGCGATATTTTGGACAAAATGTGAACAAGAGGAGCGACTATTTCAAACCCAGTCCGCACTCCAACCGAGGCTAAAGAGAAAACCAAGTACAGAAAACCGGTATGATGCTCAACAGCAACAATGTAGCAGAGTTGAACAGCCGAGCCTGCAAATGAATGGCAACCGCCTGTGAAGTTTATCTTGGCGAGAGGCGGCCCTTGTTGATTGCTCACCAAGTGTGTGGTTGAATTCCCAGACAACACAATACAGTCTTGCCTCCGGAGTCTCAACAACTGTCGAAATGCAGTTTGGTCGGATAGCTGGTGTTGTTAATTTTAGATTGGATGTGGCCTCTTTCCTCAGGAGCTGTTAAGGCTTTGTATGGTTCACACTTGACTGGCCAAAGTGGTTTGTCAGAGTTGATTGTTTATTTTTTGGGGGGAAAAGAGAGAGCGAAAGTGAGGGAGGTTTGTATGTACGAAATGGTTGACGGAAACATCGAGTGTGGTTTGGACCGTACACTTGTGGGAATTTTTATTTCCTGGTTTCCCCTTTTTACAGTTCTTGTTTGCTCAAAATGTGCGGTGGTCAGGCATGCAGTAATTTGGCTCCGTTCAGCATGTTGCACAAGTGTCTCTGCAGGCCAGTGTGCCGAGTTGTTTCTGGGAGAGGCAGCAAGACGGGGCCATTTTAATAAATATACCCGTGGGGCGGCAGGAACAATGGATAATGCTTGGCTGCTCCCTCTACTATTTTCTCCTGCCTTTGCCTCACTGGATTTTGATTTCTGCATGGTGTGCTTGAAGGTTTTTAAAGATATGGAGAGATAATAGATAATCTACCTCCCATGATACAGGCTAGTGGAGGGGCAATAATGCAAGAAACCAAGAGCGTATGAATTGCCTCTGTTTGCTGAATGCTCTCCTCCCACTTCATAGTTATATGGTGGGTGATGCTGTGAGATATTAAATGGGCTGACAGAGTGCCCTGATGTTCAAGTTCCCCTTCATATGATAGTGGGATATGTCTGATGGTATGAGGTGCAGGAAAGGGGGGGTTGTCTGCTCTTCTCGCTGGTTGCGGAGATGTGAAGCATGGGAAGGGGAAAAATGAGGGCTGTATGGTGGAGGAGGGAAGGAGCAGGGCGAGGTGCTGATGGGAAAGAGACAAATGGCGTGCCAGTGTCAGAAGTGGTCATGTGCCGAGGAAAGAGTAGGGGAGAATGAGAGGGAGGATGGAAGGAGGGCTTGACTGATTAACCTGTTTACCTCCCTGAAAAGGCTCCAGGCGCCATTCTGATTAAAGATCGGTCTTTCATCTATCATCGCCATGGCTGGCTTGAACCTTCAAAGCTGCCGGTACCAAACACCGTCAAAACCTGAGCCACCAGCACAACAGCCTCCCAACAGTAAACCTCTCAACCAACACCCTTCATTTGCATCTCATCCTTCTCTTGTCATCTCTTGATTTTCGGAAACCCACCTGCCCATCATTTTTTTTCTCCTGCCTCACATGCTGAGTTTCTATATATGTATGAGTTTTGCATCATTTCCTCGCACACTGCTTCTAAGCTTCTTGCTCTCATGACTCAGTGGGAACAGTACTTGTGTGTCTCAGTCTGTTTCCTCCAGTGACGTGCTTTCCCAACTCAAGGCTTTTAGCACCTCCAGCATAATACAATTACACCCGTTTGGGGATGTGATATTGTCAACGGCTTTCTATAAATATCCCTCCAGTCCAGTTGCAGAGGCACAGCAGCACTGTGAGTGGACTGGAGGCAGCGACGGGCAGAGGCAGCGCTGCACACAATGTTCTGGCCAGTCAAGCACAAATGTTAGCCCTTTTAAAAGCTTTTTGCAACGTCAGAGTTCCAGTGTGTAGGTGTGTGTGGTTGTGCTTGTGTGTGTGTGTATGTGTGTGTGAGTGAGGACAGCCATATGGGAAAGTAGAAGACAGGAGTTAGCAATTAGATCCAAAGTGGCGAGTGAACCTGAACAGGTGCAGTGGACAGGCAGGCTTCACTGTTTCTCCTCCAAAATAAACAAAAGCGTCAGTTATTTCTTTTAACACTCAAAAGCGAGTGCATCTGTGGTAATTATGAGTCTCAGGAGAAGAAAAACATCAGTTTACAGTCAGTCTGGGAAGGATAGACATTTCCTGTTTCCCATTATATTGCATGTTTTATTTTAAACCATAACCATGTTGGCTCCCTTATCTAACCAAGTGGATACTATTTTAATCAGGTTTTCCTAATTTGTATTAGAGCTAGTGATGCTAATCCTGGAAAAGTCCTGGTTGTACAAAAAATGGGTCAGATACATCCCACCCTTACCTAGCAGCCCTCTCGTCAAAGTTATGCCCCCATAACACATGCATTCCAGCACCAGACTGAACTGCCTGTCTTGTGTTGCAGAACAGAGTATTAGTTTTGTTTCCATATGGGCTATACGTTATTTTTATTGGTTTTTATATTTGCTCCATAATGTAAATGCACAGAGGATGAAACAGGCCCAGTTTGGTAACAGCCCCAATAAGAGAGTTATTCAAATTTCACTGGGGTTCTAAAAATCTTTGTGTAGGGCTGGGTTTTCTCTCCACCAGTTAACCCCCACCAACTCTGTTGGAAACGTCTGCTGATGTCCACCCTCCTGTGTGAAACTGTGAAATGTTGGCCTCCTCCAATTTCAGCTCCATCTCTCTAGTGTTGAGCTTCTTGGATCCCTCTCTCTTTTTCCTGCTTCTCAGCAACGGCAGAAAATTAGGTCAATGCTGTGTTTGATCACGCTTACGCTCATTCCCTCGGAGCCTTCCCCGCATCCCCTACCCAACAATCTTATTTTAAAACTGCCTCTTTGTTTTCTTGCTCATTTTCTGTCTTTTTCCCTAAGCTTTGTCTTACTTTACTTTCCATGTTCTGTCTCTGCCAAGGAAAGTTTACTGAAAACACATGGGCATGGGTCCGCCTCGCCATGCCTCAACACACAAGCCTTCAGTCATGCCAAACAGCAATACAGACCAACTAAAGTCATGCTTCTTGCTCAGTTTTTCTCAAATGCAGAGGTTTTTGTAGTCTGTGCTACAGTAAGGGGTTCTGATACCGATACCAGTTACAGAAAGGCTTCTGATTGTGCCAAAAATGTTGGGTTGGGCACTGGTGAAGCTACTGATCGGATGGCACGTCATTAAAGTTTCACCCGGATAAAAGTGCAATTTTCTTTTTACAGAAATCGCTTATTCTTCTCCGCTCCAAAACAGCAAGGTTTAACCTGAGCCAGGCCATACAACAATGATAGCATCATCATTTCCATACAGGGTTACACCTGTGAAAATACTTTATATAAGTTGTTATTTTTTTTAATGCACTGGTATCTGATCAGTACTCTGTATTGTCCTATTCGTAAAAAGCAGGTATTGGAATCAGTATCAGGAAGGGAAATGGTATCGGAACATCTCTAGCTACAGGGAATGAATTAGCTTCAGATAGTTACCATGGATATGAGAGCCATAATTTAGTTGGAGGTTTTGTAATATACAATTTTCCGAAGTGATTTAATAAGTAGGCTGTATAAATGTTATTCAATTATATCTGCCTTATGATCTGATGAAAAAACCCTGGGATTTTTAACTTGTGTTGTTGTAGATTTCTCTATTTAGCTGTCTTTTTTCTCTAACTACCGTGAGCACACACAAGCGTGGCTGTGTCGTGCATGGCTTTTGTTCCATCCCGAGCCTAAGAGCACATATATCCACGCGTATCCACATCTGTGTACACAAAATTAGCTTAGAGAGTGCTATTACTGGTCTACGTGGACCCTAACCCCGGGGGCAACTGGAGAGGTTTAGGTGATTTCACTTCAGCCCAGACAGCCTATATGGTGTTATAGCAGCCTGTGATGGACTGATTTAATCCCACTGATGGTGCTCATAAGACACAGGAAGACGGATAGATATGCACACACACACACACACACATACACACATACATTTACACACACACACACACACACAAATGCACTCACAAAGTCACCCTTCAGTCATACATGTGGACATAACAGGGGTTGTGGACGTGTGTGTGTGTGTGTGTGTGTGTGTGTGTGTGTGTGTGTGTGTGTGTGTGTGTGTGTGTGTGTGTGTGTGTGTGTGTGTGTGTGTGTGTGTGTGTGTGTGTGTGTGTGTGTGTGTGTGTGTGTGTGTGTGTGTGTGTGTGTGTGTGTGTGTGTGTGTGTGTGTGTGTGAGAAAGGGAGGTCAGCAGGGCTAACACAGTCCCCTGGCTGTTCTCAAAGTTAATGTGAGACTGACAGCGACTGCTATTAGCGGCCTTCAGATGGCTTCCACCCCCATCTGCGGAGCTGATTCATCCCGTTGGCAGCGGTGCATTAAGATGTAACAGCTCCACTCTCAGGTGTCACTCACCCCTTTAGACTGTGCCCTTCATCATAATTTTACATTTCCTATTAACTCCTATTGTCTACCGCTGTGCACTAAAAGGATAGGTGCTACCGTTAGCGCCTGACGCTCTCGTGTCACTCAACACTTTCTTAATGTCATTATTTCATGTCGCCCCATTGTGTGTTAATTGAAATATCTCAGACATTGTCTATATGGTCCATTAAAGGGACAGGAGCCTTGTTCTTACGTGTCTGCGGTGCTTTCCTCATTCCTTTATATATTCAGGGTTTCACTTCTACTCGCATAAAGTGTGGCTGAGGAGACGGGGGGAAAAATACCATCAAGAAGAATTGCACTCTGGCATGTTGACGTCTGCACCCAAACCATCTAAACCTCATTTACATTTTAATTCAAAGACATTAAGCAGATGCTCTTATCAAGTGCAGGTTGATGTTTAGTGTCTTGCTCAAGGACGCTTAGGTGAGGAGGGTTGAGCAAGTTAAATGAAAGCAATCAAATAGCGATGTTGTCTTTTTTTATGCTTAATAGTCCCATTTTATTTGTAGTTTCTATTATAGTTCCCAATTTTTGTGATTCCATTTCATCTAATGACAAAAGTGTAAGCTTTAGAACGAATTCTATAATTCTCTGTAGAAAAGACAGAGATAATAATTATATTGCATTTAGAAAATAACAATCGACAGCATACAGACCTAACCATTAAATTAATTTATAAACATTATTTAGATGGATTATTGAAAACAACTTGCATCAGTCTCAGCTAACAGTGTAGAGCATTACTGAATTTGTTTTCTTTATCAACAGTTGCTGTACAGTTACATTTTGAATTTTACAATGAAACAACCGCTTATATGCTCAGGAGATGAACTAATGTTCAAGCAATCTGTGTACATTGAAACATGCATACCCAGTGTGCGTCAGTGGTCCCATGTTTTTTTAGCATGTAAGTATGAGCCAAAACGCTAGTAAGGACAGAGATCATTTAAATTTGGAAAGTTTGGAAATTTTAAAGCATCCTGATAAGCAGGGCTGGCAGAGAGTGGAGATGAGGTGGGTGGGGGGATGCCTGGGCCCATATGAAGAGTGATGATGTTGTTGACGCACTGTCGGCCGGATGCCAATCAATCAATTAACCAATCAATAGTCATCTGGTGAGCGCCTGAGGACTCTGGGGAAAATCTCCCAGAAACACTCGAATCAATTACTTTCCGCCGCAGCCACAGGCTCACACACAGGTGCACAGACCCATACGCACATATACACATTACTACACTTACCTGGTGTAAATGTTAAGGCCACTGCCTCCCGTCTTTTCTCTCACATGCCCAAAAGCATCAGATGGCAGTGCCTTGTGAAAAAAGAAAAATGAGGAAATTCTTTCCCCTCGTTCCTAATGCCTCATCCATTTTTTGTCTGCCCCCTCTCTACTTCTCTGTCTCTCTCCTCATAATGGAAAGCAGCATACTTCGGCTGCCGTCAGCAGCTATATCCAGCTACACTATAACACAGTTAATAGATAGGCCTGGCAGCTTATGGAGCCCATGCATTTTTAAATGTAAGTTTTATGAATCCTGGAGAGGAAGTGAGGGAAGAGAGGGAGGAATGTGCTTGATATTCGTTCCTAGAGCGTCAATATAAGAAAGTGTGCCTGGCAAGAGAGAGGGAATATGAAGGACAAGAGCAGTGGAGAAGTCGCTTTTTTATCTTTTCTTTGCACGGTTTTATTTTTACCTCTAACTCTCCCTTTACTTAGGTGCAGTACGCACACACACACTCACACATACAGGCCTATCTATAAGGTCATTGCGGTCCTGAACCCTGTTATTAAGCTATATAGCTAAATCCATCCAACTGCTGTTTTCATATTTTCTATTGTCCCACATGCCTCCAGATGTCAAAAGGGATTTATTTTCAAACATATACTACATGTATGTAGCGTATGCATTAGGCTAATGTGAGTTTTCTAATCTTGCGCCTCTAGATTAGTACAGTGACCTTTGGGACTCTCCAGGAAGCTCAATCTCATACTCACACTTGTATGCTTACATATGCGTGTGTGTCCTAGAGAGGTCATAGTATGTTGACCAACAGTCTGTAGAGTTCATCTATGTCTGGCCTGACCCACAAACCCCTGCCTCCACTCCGGTGTTGCACATAAGCACAAACACATATGACTACACACTTAAGCTCGCGCGCGCGCACACACGCGCGCACACACACACACACACACACACACACACACACACACACACACACACACACACACACACACACACACACACACACACACACACACACACACACACACACACACACACACACACACACACACACACACACACACCAGGCTCTGAGTGATCTCACTGTGTCCCACATTCTGCCTCTGTTGGCGCGCTTGTCTTGCTCATGGCACAAGTGGTGAGCTATGAAGATATGCTTTTCCCCTCCAGGGGGGGGAATGGCATGCAGATGGGGCGCAGTTTGCTCAGGGGTGTTAACCACAGACCAGTACACCGCAATGGGCAGCAGCACTATAGGTGAAGGCAATTCCATTCCATATTGACATGCGGGTACAATCATTACTGACGGTTGAATTACTGCACTGTACTGAGATGGGTGTGTTTGATCGCTGACATGTTCTCGTTCACATTGCCACACTGCTGCAAATGGTGCTAAAGCTGTGAACCTCAGAGTTAACAATGCCTGTGAAGAAGGGACTTCAGCTTCATTCTCTTGTATTATTCATTGTAAGTGTGATATAGGTTATAAACATGAAATGTACTGTGAGGCCTAACAGGTGATATAAGGTTAACTGTGCCTGCATATACTACCTGCAATGTAGTATGGACTGCAGTATCAATTTTTAAACAGTGTAGCAGTGTAAATATCTTTCTTTTCCAAGGGCGATGGTGCAACTTTCTTTTTTATTCAATACAAATCCCCACATTGTTTACAGTAAGTCCCTTTATAAGTGATAGCAAGTCATTCAATTTAGGATTCAGGATTTTTTTTCTTTTGTTCTTATTTGTAATTACTATGATTTAAAAACCTGGCTATATCTACACATGACTGGTTCCATTTTGCTGGTATTCATTCAGTTGGCGCCAAAGCAATCCAATCTCCAAGTTATTGCATTTACTTACAATATAACTACAAAATACATTTTCTGTTGGAAATGGCTGAGTGGCACATGTTCCCAGGTAAAACTACAACACAATTTGAAATCACCTGCCAATTGCTGTGTCAGCCATTCAGGTTTATCCATCCACTGAATGAACCTGCTCATCAGGGTTAGGGTGGAGGATGATGCTGGTCGCCAGCTCTTCCTAGAGAATCCATGGCCAGATAGGATATGTAGTCTCTTCTGTGAGCTTTGGGTATAACCTGGGGTCTCCACCTGGTTTGGTGTGCCAACTAAACCTGCAACGACAGGCGCCTAGGAGGCATCCTGACTAGATACTTGCACCACTTCAACTGTCCCCATTCAGCGTGCGGGAGCAGCAGATCTGCTCCAAGTTCCCTCCGAATGTCTGAACTCCTCAACCACAGAGCGAACTTGTTTCGGCCAATTGTATTCGCAATTTTCTTTCGCTCAATACCCAGAGCTCATGATCATTGGTGATGGTTGGTTCGTCGTTCGACCGAAAAATCTAACTTTATCTTGCATCTCAGCTTCTTTATACCAAATTGATCCTGTACACCCTCATCCTTTCATATTTCTTCTGTTTACCTGTTTCATTTCATAATGAAATAGAAAACATGTTATTTGGACATGAGTTGTTATCAACTTCTCTGCAGTGGTGTTTGTGTAAGATTCATTATTTGAAAAGCTTATCAAACCATGGACTTCGTTAACTGAATTTGATCTTTTAACATTCACCACTTGTGTCGCCCATATGTAGACATGCTGGTCTTTCATTGGTTTGAACAAGGGACAACAGCACCAAAAGATGTACCAATTGTGAGTCCACTGCGTCACTGTGCTGCTCATAACTGCATGTATTTTCCACATCTTGCCTATTGTAGCTCTTGGCCTATAACAGTATGTTTGCAAAGGTCATGTTTGAACAAATGAGCCCCTGGTTTGGTGGTGAGTTATCACTTTGTGCAATGGAACCTTTTTATCCAATTGCCTCTGTCAATGAGAAACAGAGATAAAGCTCTGTGAATATGCAGATGTACACAGTTTTAAACACCCAACATTGGATCATTCAACTGATTTGATTTAGACTAAAATAAGAACCTGATGACCCCCCGGAAATAAAGTGACATTTAGGCTGGTGATTAAAACTAGCTTTTTGCTACACGCACAAACTTACATGTGTACACACAATGGTTAATACAAATACATCCACACTTCCACAATCATGGCTGCAGCAAACATCAATTCATATCTAAAGAGGCTGATATCGGTACACACTGCTGCACAGAATAGTTGTCATACACATACCGATACACACATTTGACCAGACAAAAATATCCACCCATACATACAGAGGCAAACACTCCTACCATGACAAACATTTAGTTTTTCTTAATTTTGAAGTATAACTATGTGTGACTGTATTCTTAGAAAAACTGGTATTATCAGCAGGGGCTGCCTGGAGGAACCACACACTGTCCTTGTTAAGACGGCACACCCGCTCAAAGGAGCAGATCTTGTCTGATCCTCTGGCGGGCAAGTGGCGGGCATAAACAGGAAGGGGCCCTGCACTTCAGTACGTCATTTGCTCTTGTGTCATTGGATCTTCTGTGTTGAAATGTGCCGAAGTGTTTTTCATAACATTGTTCGCCTGATATCCTGAGTAGGTACACAAAGATGACACTACCTTAGAAGTAAACACACATGCACAGTTAGTTATTGTGTTGGCTGCAGAAAAAAAGCCAGTTGTGTCCTGTTCCCTTATGAGGATAGAGAGTGACGCACATAACCTGGTAAAGTTTCTCATGCACCCATAGAATATGACAGCGTAAGTGTTCTTTGTGTATTTTTTAGCTGGTGGGGGTTGATGAGTCTTTTGGAGGCTCTCTGACCAGAAATATGGACTTTATTTGGGCCGGGCCTCTCCCAGTAACGGGAACAGAGTTAGGGGTGGACAGAGGAAGAGACACACACACACACACACACACACACACACACACACACACACACGCACACACACGCACACACACACACACACACACACACACACACACACACACACACTGACGCACTCATGACACATGAGTTTAGGCTCACTCAGCTCATTATCGTCATACAAAGCACTGTATTATTTTGACCAGCTAGTACTGAGTGGATTAATAACTCCATTTTCCATTTTCAGATGCCCTCCATTTTCTCTATCTCTGAATGGGATCTAATTAATTTTATATACATAGACATTATTGACAATGGAGAGTGTCCTTCGCTCTCATAGAGATGTGCTACTTCCTGAAGCAGTAGTTGAGAATAAGGCATCACCTATTGAGAGGAGACTGTCCTGTGTAGAGTATCCATAGTTACGTTTTATTATTAGGTAACCTCCAGCAGCAATAGTTATTATGATGGCTGCAGTCCTAAATCTTAACTTTGTTGGTTCTTGAAAATAGGATGTTAAAGGACGTTAAACCTTTATACTGTACTTATTTTAAACACACACTGGCATCCTAGTGTTCACTTTCTTATTGTCTTATTTTGATTGATCCAGCACCAGTTTAGAATTTAAGCAAAATTGGCCTTCAGGAAATTTTTACTATTTACAGACAATTATTATCATGAATGTCCTCTGCAAATTAATCATAAGTGAAAATGATTCTTAGTTTTTAATTGTATTCATTTTCATAGCAAGGATAATAGGAAAACTAATGAAATATAGAGTTATGCTTGTGTGGAGCTCGTCTGATGATTGTCAGGCCACTTCCCTTTAAGGCTGAATTATTGTCCTGCAACTGCAACAGCGGAAGGCCACGCAGCTGCATCGATAGACTTGTTTTGGTTTATGCTTCTCTAACGTGCTGCGCGTGTTGCAACGCAATTCACCGCCAGAACACTAGACGGAGAAACGTTTTTTTTTTCGAGGACAAAACACACAAAGAAGAGACGTCTTCTTCTTCGTAGACTGTTTATTTACATCGCCACTCCATTTCTGGCGGACAAATCGGCCAGTCAGTGACGGGTTATACAAGTGCTCATACTTTCGGATCTCTTCTGCCAAGTGCTCATCTATTTGTTCCATATTCGTTCTTCTAAATCTTCCGTGATTTCCGCGTATTGTGGGGCATGAAACCTGAAACTAGACTAGGATGTAGTAAGCAGACCAATCACAAGCCTTGCGGGCTGCGTGAGGCTCGCGTCGCTTTGTCGTGTAGTTAGAAAAATTGGCGGACGCACGCAAGTCCGCAGAGGGCACGAAAGGGGCGTGTTGGGTGTCTTGCGTGCATGCATGCGTGCGTGCATGCAACCCGACTATAATTCGGCCTTTAAAGAGAACACAAGTCTTGTCCTTGTGATACTGTAAATTGTCATCCCTGGGCTCTCTTGCTGCCTTTGTGAAAAAACACATGAACCCACCACGACTGTTTTTTAAAACAAGTCCAAGTAACACATCAAAGAAACTTTATAGCCTGAGGTTTTGTCGGATAAATTATTAAAGTGGGCAAGTGTAAGACCTAAGGAAGCGAGGGATCGTCAGGACAGCACCAGAGGGCTGGTGGAAGGAGCAGAAGCGTAGTGTATCTGTTAGGGAATGAATAACATGCACTACAGACCCCAAACCGCAGGAGGCATGACTCCTTTACCACCAGGAAACCTCAGGGCTTTCTGCTCTGTGTTCGGTTTGCTGTCACTTTACTTCTCATTTAGTTTGCCTCTTCTCTTCCGCCGAGATTTAGTGTTACCATGTTATTTCCTTCTTGCTCACTGCGTTTTTTTCCTTTAGAGTTGTGACCATCTTCTCTCCAAGCATGCTTCTCTAACTCTATAGCCCCCTTTCCACTGGTCAAAAAACCCACTAACACCCATGAACATCTGACTTTTCTCCGGAATGGGAATGGAAATAAACCGTGAAGTTCAAGGTGCGTTATGACGTAAATAGCATAAATAGCCATGAAAGTTTGTTTGTTATTGTTTATCACACCTTTTTTCTTCGTATTGTGCAAGATGCAACCCTGGCAAGACGGCGAGGTGAAAGAGTTTCTCAGTTTCTGGCGAGTTAATGACATCAAACATGACTCACCAAGGGAAAAACAAACAGAACTTTACTGACAACGGGAATTGAGTCAACCACCTTCATTTAGTGGGTTTACCCATGTTTAGAAAACATGCTTATACCTGCTAATTTTGTTGTAAAAGAGTTACTGTATATATCTTTATTGCTTACTTCCAATGTCGCCCAATCCAGAGCCGGTTCAGCCTTTAACTCCCTCTCTGCGTTGGCCCTTATATCTCCTCCCACCCTACCCCTCTCTTTTGGCTCCCTTCCTTTTTTTCTTTCCAGCTCTCTTGCTTTCACCTCCCCACTCTCTTCATATTTCATATTAAGCAATCCTTTCCATGGAGCAAGCTGTGTAAACAATAGGGACCGGCCCTCCATGCTTTCTCAGAACGAGGGGAAAATGCCGGAAAACCTGGATGCAAGGAGCTTGCCACACGCCGTCCACACACCGATGATCTATGGCCCTTTGTCTCCACGACCTCCTTTGAGCACGAATGGGACTTTCTGGGCAGTGTGTTGATTTTTGTGTGTGTGTGGGGCTGAGCGTTAAGCATACAGCGCAGTGTGTTTATGCGGGTGTGGGAGCTTATCTGTTACCATAGCCCCCTGCAAATATTGACCAAACTGAATAGCTACAGTGAGTAGCTCGAAAGCAAATGCAGCTTGTCCTGCTCTGCCAGATACGCCTGCAGTTTTCTTCAGCAGCGGCATTCTCACCGGAAATAAACTGGCTTGCTTCATGGAGAATTTAGCAAGAACACCCCTTTACCCCCATTACTGATAAATAAAGCAATCTCAGCTGTGCTTCACATTCTGCAGCTGACCCATATTTAGCAGCACTGGCTCATGCTCCTTGTCTATGTATGGGTCTATAAACTGTCAACCTATGCTGTAGGCAGCCTATTTGTACGTTGCTGGTGTTCCTGTGATTTAACACTCTTCATCTGATACTCTTTATTTAATTGGTGGGTTGGCAGACTTACTTTAGTGTACACGGTTAGCTGAAGTGTGGGTGTGCATCTGTCAGGGGTTTGCTGTGTGTGCGTGTGTGTGTTTATCGGACTGCACGGATGCATGCAGGTGGGCAGATGGTCCAGTTCTGCACCGACAGCCAAAGCAGCGCTCATTTTGTGTGAAGGAAGAAGGCTACCATCTTACCCCGACACACATACACCACTCATCCCTGGGTTTATTTTTTGCAGGTGCCGTGCTTGTTGGCATTTGAGATCATTAAAGGCTGACCTTTCTGAGGTGAGGCAGAAATGTCACCTAGCCTTTGCTGACAAGTGGACTCACCCCATAGGGGGCCGTGGCAAAACGGCTGAGGCTTCTCACCTCCCTGGATGTGCACTTAGCACCCTTTAGCCCACTAGCACCACACTGTCTGGCTGTCATCGAGAAGTAGCTCCCACCTCCGGCGCTGTCACCCGCAATGCCTCAACTCGTAGGGATTCTGACCATCTCGAAGCAACGCATGTGGAAGGAGCATTGAAGTGGAAATACTTTTGGCTCACGTAGTTGCAAGGTTACCTTGCGAGGCCGCTGGACTGTCCGACATCGGCAAGATCCTGTGAGCATCGTTTCTGTCAGACCAATCAGTAGAACTGTTGAGAGCCACGAGTGTGTGATTGGTTAGCCGAACCCAAGACATTGCCAATACATGTTGGACACATGAGTTTGCTGATACACCTCTAAATGATTTACGGTATATTATTAATGGGCTACTCGCCTCAGCTAACTAGTACCATAATTTAGTTAAACGGTAACTTAAGGTAAGGTAGTGCAAACTATTAGTGACCTCTGACTCGCAATCTTCTCACTGGCCTTGCGTTATTCTTTCTCCCTTAAATAATTACCATGTATTATCTGAAGTCCGGTGTAACTAACTGTTCGAAGTGTCTCTACCAGCCACACACACACACACACACGTTGCTGCACATGTGATCTGTTCTTTTGTGAAACTCACCCAATCTGAACTAGTAACTTACAGTAAATGCAGTGTTCTGTAAGGCTCTCCCCCAGGGCACATAGATAATATGCACTTGTGGTCCAGGATATGACTTGGACACACACATGAACACACAAAGGCTTTGTCCAGGGCTCCACACAGCACCTTTTAGCTTAGACACTTGTAGATAGACAGTATACAAACTTGTGTGTCTCACACATGTACATCACGGCACATACAACTACACACACACGTACATCACCGCACATAAACTACATACACACACACACACACACACACACACTTTCTCTCAAATGTGCAGTATACACACACTGAAGCGTGCACACATGCTCATTCACTCTTGCCATGTCCCGTCTCAATTCGGAAGTATAGTATATGTCCACCCACGCCGCTTTGCTCATAAAAATTTGAGTGCATCGTGCTTCAGCGACTTCCGTTATGTGTACCACTGCAAATCCAGACAGAGCCAGAGTCAGAGCTCACTCTGTGCTGTTAAAGACTGACAAACCACTACCAGCAACCTGTGGTCTTACCTGTGGAGAGAGCTTTCTACAAATCCATGTGGGTTTATTGCTCAGGACATTACAGTTAAATTCTTAAGTCATCATGTTTAATGGTGAAATACTGTCAAAAACACATTGACCGTAATCAAATGACAGGAAAGCAATGTTATTCACAAAGTTTCATATAATATCATATACAACATAGTAGCACTTGATTTTATCATTTTACTGTACCGCCCTGGTTTACACAAAACATGGTATAATGGTGTTACAGAGCAATAACATGTCCTTAAAATACAAACACTGACTGTATAGTTTAAGCAACTAAGCTTCTCTTATCGGCTGCTAACGGACTCTACAGTCATGCTTTGTGTAGCATTGACATCACCATGTGACTAGTTTTAACTCATTAGTACTGAGGTGAAGTGCTGCTGCCATGGACCATTAGCTACACACATCGGTGATATTTTGCACTGACAGCACCCATGTCAGAGATAATTGATTATATAGGAGAGATATAGATTATAAATGTATGTTTTCATAGTGTGTGTGTGTGTGTGTTTGTGCTTTTTGAACTGTGTGCACATCCAAACATGGACGCCTTGTCCATTTACATGCACGCTGGAGCGTCTTGTGTATGCCACGCGTTGTATCTCCCGTCCCCTGTGGCTGTGTTCGCCGCGTTATCTGCCCATCCACCGCGACCTCCTGCTGCCATTTGCTGCTTTTCACGATTATTAATTCAGCGTTGGCTGTCAAAATCAATTACAGTCTCTCGTGCCCAGCGACCTCTGACTCTCCCTTCTCTCGGCCCGTTACATGCCAAACACAGAGTTAAGACCAAGTGACCCAGATTGTTTGTTTATTTTTTCCTCCTGCTGTAAGTGATCACATACATTCCCTCAGGAGGTGCCCTCTGTACAGCACCTTGCCTGTCTGCTCTTGAGTATGTTGAAATTAATTTGGCAGATATAGGCTAGCTGTATATGGTAAAGGGGACAAATAAAGCTATATAAGTAAAGGCTTTAGAGGAATTGTTAGGAACTCTTTGAAAAGATGTACATTAATGGATCCATTCCTGGCCCCAGGATCCCTGCAGTGCACTTCTATAGGCTCCACTATTGCATTACCTCATCATCTCAGACTCCCGTACTCCATCATGTCTGTTTTTAGACTACAGTCTGTGCATCAAGCAAGTGCACGAGTTCATTTTTTAGACGTACATGTATCACAGGCATTCAGAAAGTGAATGTTCATGCATGCCTTACCATCTTCAATGTTTGTACTCATGCATGCTCATATGAGATGTATCATGTCGGCCTCGACAGCACTCAGGAACATCTATACTGCAAGAGAGACCAGCAGCTGAACGTCATTATACACACAACTGCTCCCGTTTCTTCTTCTCCATATCAACGACCTTGTGTGTCAGCCGCACCATATAGAACACATATATCATACAGTGGGAGGCACCTGCTGCTGAGATTCGAGTGCACCCTGTCAGAGGATGTGATGAGAGATTAGTGTGTTTGCGTGAA
This sequence comes from Platichthys flesus, assembly GCF_949316205.1. NCBI lineage: Eukaryota > Metazoa > Chordata > Actinopteri > Pleuronectiformes > Pleuronectidae > Platichthys > Platichthys flesus. The sequence goes on along the minus strand of NC_084964.1, from coordinate 10,176,987 downwards.
TGCAGTTGTATGTGTGGGTGTGTGCTTCTGCATGTGTTAGTGTGGGTGAAGGACAACAGGAGAAAAGAGATGTGTGCACGATGAAAGATAGAAATTATTAGATGTCTGTTCTTGTGTGTGTGTGTGTGTATGTGTCTGTGTGCATATGCTTTATATTTATGCACATATAAACACGAGTATATACAAACTTAAAGTATGTGTGTGTACGTGTGACATGACATGTTGCATGTTAACGGTCGTGTGCCAGGATTTCAGCGGACACTGTCCAATGCAGGATCAGAACATCGAGCTGTTTGTGAGAATTGTGATTGGTTTGTGTGCCTTGACAGGAAGGAGGATGTGAAGTGCATGTCAGCAGCTTTACCCAGCTTTGGTGTTGCGTGTGCGATTTTCACATCAGATTATACTGACCCCCCTAGTTGTGCCTTGATTCCTCATAAAGTGGCGTGTGTCTGATCTTTGTGCCTCCAATGTGAGTGCGTGTGTGTGTGTGGTTTGTCTGTTACTGCTGGTAAAGGGATTATACAGGTGCTCAGTTATGTGCTGCTGCTGTCCAGCCTCTTTCGTGTGTGGTTGTGGTTGTTTGTGTGTGTTCCTCTGTGCATGTGCAAAAAGGACTTCTGTTTGTTTGGCGTGTCTGAAATGCTTCAGCTGTACCACTCAGACATTGTTTACATCATGCATCAGAAAATGTTTGTCTTTTCCCAGCTGTGGACACTGGGCCTCATTCATGGAAATCTCCGATGCCACAGATTCAACTTTAACTCATATATATACTTCTATTGGGATTTCTTGTGGAATATATCATTATATACAAAGGTTTGAAAGTAATACAATAACAACATGGTTCCACAGATGCAATGTAATTGCCAATATATAATGAATTAATAAAAGTAAAAATTCAGTGTGAATCCAGACTAACATGGTAAATTGTAAACAATGTATTCAAAACACCCTAAATTGAAATCAAAGTGTGAGTTGGAACTTTTCGAACTAGCTTTAAGTGTCTGCACCTATCCCTCAGAAAATATATGAGAAGTTGCCACAATATCCTTCTCTATCTCTGCACTCTGACACCAGTGAAAATAATCAGTTATGAAGGTACCACAACAAAGTTACTGCTGGTGAAAGTGCATGTAATGGTAATGTGTGATGCTGCTTATCATTCACAGTAGCATCTCATGGTGCCCGCACTAGATGCTGTAATTATAACGATGAAGGAAGTGGCCCATTTCCAGCCAGTCAGTCCCCTTGGTGTCCCAGTGAGTGGTATAGTTTCTCATTAAAGACCCAGTTCAACATCTGTAGCCTCTGGCTGGCGCATTAAAATACATTTTATAAGGTTTTACATCACTTCACTTTATATTTTTGACAATGCAAATGCATTTTACATGGTCGTGAAAGTGTACAATGTGGAGTGTATCCAGGCTTAAATTCATAATGCTAATGGTTGTGTATTACTCTGTATTATAGAACCAGAAATATTATTCTTATGTATTCTCTTCATCTCTTAACTCTCTCCGGGTTTAATGGGGGGCTAGAGAGAAGGGAGGGGCTTTAAAAGCAAATAAAACTATACCCACTCCTGTGGGCTTTAAAAACGCTAGTAAAGCTTTTGCACTAATACAAACTCATGCAGCTCTCAGTCCTGATCACCACACACACCAGCTCACCGTGACAGGGTGAGGACAGAGCAACAATCAATAAAAACAAGGCGTGTAATAGAAAGCCAAGCCAATAAAATCCGCTCTCCATCTGATTAAGGGACATATCGGGACTCCACATCCACTACCTGCAGTATACAAACTCACACATCTACTGCAGTTCGGTGCCTCGTTCCCATAAATAATCACTCATTTCTCTTATGTGCAGGTGTATAGTTACACACATGCACACACATGCTCAGGTCCTATACTGAGACCCATATAGAATCTGCTTTCAGACAGTTACAACCAAAGAATGTCCCTGTAATCAAAGATGGTTATGATGTGCCTGGGCCGCTGCCTAGACAAAGACTCACACATGCACCAACATTGTTTGTCTAAAGATAACACGGTTTCATTTATACTTTCTAAATGTTTTATAACACATCAAATGCTCAAGTGAAGATGGTGTTCACGGACAAATAAGTGTT